>NC_136262.1:127397923-127757923 GCF_964187855.1 Myxine glutinosa | reverse complement strand
CGAGGTCTGTCATCTGCAGAGTTGTGGAGGGTGTCTCTGTCCACCAGGGCCGATATCGTCTGGTGTGAACAGCCAAGGCGACGTGCCACCTCATGGTAGCTCAGTCCGCCTTGCAGCATGCCCAGGGCACGCTGCCGTTGATCCCTTGACAATCGTGGCATGTTGATTGAAATGCCCATTTTGCAATGGCCTTTTTAAAGCCAATATCAAGACATCATGTGCAGCTCTTTAAAATCATCCCGTACCCCTTGGCTAATCACTGACAGTCAAAACGGCTGTTCAACAGCTGTGCTATGAAGTGACCATTGAAGGTTCAAGTGACCATCATTGACCGTTTTGTCTGACAGTGAGGACACTATTGTCCACAAATAAGTTCACACATTTACTACACGCAGTGTTATTGTTGATATTTAAAGGTTTCAAAGGTGGTAAGTTTCTTTTGCGTTTCAGTATATATATATGTTGTTTCAGACCCCATTACTGCAGTGGGTACCAGGAAACAAGTGCCTCATCAGCTACTGTATATATAAATGACTGCCACACATTAACCTGTCTGTGGTACAAAAAAACCAGTTCTGGGAGCACACAGGACCAATACAAATTTAACTGGAATGGCACTCAGAAGAGAGCCTGGTGAACAATTTACTTTTGTATCCCACTGATAGGCCGGATCTGGATTCGGACCTAAACCAAAATCTAATCGGCTTGTTCTTGTCACCTAACCAACTCTTCTGCCAAGTTTATTCATAACTCGTCCATAACTTTTTTTTATATCATGTCACATATCGCTTTTCACCCGGAAGAATCACTTACAAATTAAATAATTCTTGTAGCCGAATCCATATTCAGATCTTCACCAAAATTGAAACAATTAGTCTTTTTCAAACACTCAACCTCTCCACCAAGTTTCGTCCAAATCCACCCACAACATTTTGAGATATCATGCTATATATCATTTTGGCCACATCACTCAATGGTGAAGAATCACTTTAAAAATTCTACTAGCTGGATCCGGATCCGGATCTTCACCAAAATTGAATCGATTCTTCCTTGTCACACACACAACCTGTCGAACAAGTTTAGTCCAAATCCATCCATAACTTTATGAGATATCCTGATATATATTGGTTTTAGCCCTATCTCCCAATGGTGAAGAATGACTTAATGATTAGATAATTCTCATATCTGAATCCATATTCAGATCTTCACCCAAATCGAAAATATTTGTCCTTGTCAGACACCCAACTGTTTCATCAAGTTTCATCCAAATCCGTCCACAACTTTTTGAGATATCCTGATATATATCGTTTTTGGCCCTATCACCCAAAGGTGAAGAATCACTAAAAATTTTATCGTAGCCGGATGCGGATCTTCACCAAAATATAATAATTACGTCGTTGTCACATACGCTACATCTCTGCCAAATTTCGTCCGAATCTGTCCACAACTTTTTCAGATATCTTGTTCAGAAATGGACAAACGGACAGACAGGGGTGAAAACATACCCTTCATCCACCTTTGGTGGCGGAGGTAAAAAAAGACTTCTGGCTAAACAGTTGCATCCGCTCCACATATTAGGCATGAGCTTTGCAGATATTGGCTGCAGTATTATATTCCCAGTATTAGCTGCAATGCAATCCTACGGAGATGTAGCGGGCTGTGGCTCTGCTAAGCTCATGGGAGCCTATGCAACTGTAAGGCCAAAAGAGCCTTAAAAAAAAAAAAAAAAAAAAAAAAAAAAATACAGTATAAAAATGGCGTGGTTGGAATTATACATTTTTTTAAAGAAAGGCGCACCCAACCATAAAAGTAACTCGATCTTCTGTGTTAATTTAAGTAATAAATAAATTAGAGCACACCTGGTCGGTCTCAGGCTTGAGAGGGGTTGCTCTTGTTAATTTATTGCTTAAATTAGCAGAGTAGATCTAGTTACTTTTTTAGTTGGATGTGCCTTTGTTCTTTAATAAATTAATATGCAGGGTTTTCTGTAAGTAATAATTATAATTTACTATAAATACTGGGCTGCTCTTATAATTAAATGTACTTTAAATACTGTATGGAAATACTCTGTCATTATTACAGGTAGAACATAAAAATTTTTTTAGTTAAAAGCTTGGTTATTGCCATTCATATTACTTTTTGTTTGCTTTCAGATTAATCCATTATGGGCACGGTATGAGGTTTGGCAGTCGGTGATTGCAGATCAAATATAGTGACGGCAAGAAGCATAACACAACACCGAAGGGAATGTTCACAACACAAGTAGTTAATACAGTAATCAATAAGAACTGACCTCAATCAAGTCCATCTCGTCAGGTTGGTGTGAAGGCCTTGTTGGTTCACCATCTTCCATTAACAGTGGTACCACCACCAGGTAGTAGGTTCTGCAGACATGATGCATGGAGGCCAAGCTTGAGTGGCCAACTGCAAATCTCAGAATTTGCTTGTCTTTCTGTGTCTGCCCGTGAATTGGGGTTTTACTGACCTCACAGAGATGGTGGACAAATCCTGAGGCTGAGGCAAAGCCAGCGGCAATATTCCATCATGGCCCACTGTACCAATTGGGATGGGAGGTCCAGGAAGTAGGTGGGGTGCTGTTCTGATGGCCACTTCTTGCTGAAGTCCTCCTGCACTAGCTCCATGTCGTGTTAGACCAAGGAAATAGTCTGAATCAGGCCTGAGGCCTGTAACTAGGCCTCGCTGCGACTGGCCGTCCACAGCAACTGCTCGCCCATCACTAATGATGACCTGTGATGAGACAGTTATACCCAGTAACATAATTATCTTGATGATGATGAAGTTACAATGAGATTGCATGTATAGAAATATTTCACTTTGGAATATTATTAACCAATCATTCCTTTTATGTGCCCAAAGCAGAAATACATGGTCCAGAATAATATAAATACATGAGTAATGTTTAAAACAATTGTTTTTACGATGCCTTTGTTTTGCACATTCCATATATTATTTTGAAAACAAGGGTTACGCCTCGGTCCCCCGTCAGTGAAGTGATGCGAGTTGACAAAGTGGAAGACGCAAGGCGGCCATCTTGGATTTTGATGTGGCGACCCAATTTTCAATAGCGTTCTTCCGTATGCCTAGATACACCCACACACCAGACTAGAAGTTGGTACTTCGCTTATTTTTCAAGATATTCCGCTCACAAGGTTCAGACATACATGGCGGTGGCCATCTTGGATTTTGACGTGGGTTGCACCCACACACCAAATTAGAATTTGGTCCTTCGCTTATGCACGCACGTCCGCATGCACGCACGGACGGACGGACGCACGCACGGACGGACGGATGCACGGACAGAGGGGAAAACCATAGTCCCCATTTCGCTCCGCGGTGCGACGGGGGACAATAAACAGCATTTATAAATGTGTAAATAGCAAGAACAGGGTCATTTTATAATTTCATTCAATACTTTGTGTGTCTGCCCTTTGCCTTCTTGAGAGCCATCACTCTTTCACCCATGCTTCTTGTTTACAACTTTAATGTTCTTACAAGACATTTAATTTAGCACTCTTACAGGAATATTGTGGTAAATATCATCAAGTAATACTGTTGTGGAAATGACTCCTCGGGGTTAACATTGCTTCGCATAGTTTAGTTATCTCCCATAGTGAATGGATTAGAATAAGTGTGAGGTGATGTAGTCGTGATATTAGATATGCGTCACTTTGTGTATAGACAGACGTGGTCCACCCTTCCTAATGTGTGTGTCTCAAAATCGCTATCCCTTCAAACCTGCATTTAATGTTTTTACTTTTGTAATGTCTTTGGTTTTATTTTAAAGCATCCTTGTAGGCCATTAAGCACCAGTTTAGGTGTGAAAGTAGCGTGCCAGTCTTGTCCAAGTACAAAGCAGGTGGCCAGACTCAACCTGTGGAGAAATGCGTGAGGTCTCTGTTCAAGTTGTCGCGCAGGGCCATGCCACCACCCAGCCATCCCCTCTCGTCTATTCTTAGACCGTATCAAGGATAGCACTCCGGGACTGGGATACTGTTCTTCTTTGGTTCCTGCTGTGTCCCGCCGGGCACGGCCAGGGTATTTCTGTCTTATCTGCCTCTTATCTGTGGTCTATCTCACATGGACCGATTGGGCCTGATAAGGTATAGTCTATTTAAGGAATCTCCCATTCGTCATTGGTTTCGTAGCATGGTATGCAGTAGTGGGTAAGGGTTTTTATTATCATTATTGCCATTGATTGTTGTTAATGCTTCCCTGTATTTCCATGCCAGTATACCATCTATAATGAAATCCACTTGATTTCATGGTCAATTTGGGTGTTCGAACGCTGTTGCAACTTGGCATGTCTGTTGATGTACGAATTAGATATGGGTGACCAGCACCCACAACAAGACCGTGTCATGCATCTCACGACCCCGCCCGGTCATAATTAGAGATGTGGCACATGGCACCGACCAGCGTACTGCAATGGCTATCTTGGTTGTTCCACTTGGCACGGTATGGGGTGGATAGATCCGTGTTTCGACCCGTGGCGACTGAATCAGCCAGCCGTTGCAGCCGCTTTGATGCGGCCCACTGGGATTCATGCCAGGTCACTAGGATGACCTGACAGCTGTAAAAATACATTCCACAGTTCTGTAAGGTTAGTTGGGTTCCTCTTGTTCTTCTATGTTCCCAGGTAATCCCATATGGCCTCGATGGGACTCATGTCCTGATTTTGGGGTGGCCATTCTAACACTTAGAGCACATCAGCTGTAACCTTGTTCTCAAAATACTGTTTTACTATATTAGAAGTGTGTTTTGGATCATTATTTTGTGGGAATATTAATCCTCTTCTGATAAACTGATTTCCACTCGGACCATCATGGTGCTGCAGTATCTGCTTGCACTTCTCTTTTGTTGGCATCCCATTGATTTTAACAGGTTTTCCGACACCAAAAGGTGAGATACAACCCCAGACAGTTATAGAGCATCCCCCGTGTTTAACAGTAGGCTGAAAACTTTGCATATTATAATGTTCTCCAGGTCTTGGGTGTTCGACTGGCATCTCTAAGATGCAACAATTTCTAACTTGGATTCATTATTAGATTAAACAATTCTTCCATTATTCAGTCGTCCAATATTGGGTTTGCCTAGCAAATTTCACTCTTTTCACCTGATTATGTGGTCTCATCGGTGGTTTATATGCTGCAACTCTGCCATCGAGACCTGTTGCAATCAATCAACCTGCGCACAGTGTTGGATGAGATGTCAATGTTCAGGCCTGCTCTCGTTTTATTTTTCAGCTACTGACTTGACTTTCTTATATCGTGTAAGCTGAGGAACCTCAAGTGCTTGTCTTGGCTTGTGGAGGTTCTTCTGGGTCTTTCTGGCCTTTTCTTGTCTTGTACGGAGCCAGTGTATTTCAGGCAATGCAAAGTGTACCTCACACCATTGTGGTACATCTTCCGCTTTTTTGTTTGTTATTTTCTTCCTAGTGTGTGTGCCCTTCTTCTTACAGAGCGTGGATCGTCACATGGAAATTGCACCACAAAAGTGAAAATAACCCAAACTTTTGTCCAGTGGTATATATAACTTACCATAAGCTTATTATCGGTTTCAATTGTGCCTCTGATTAATAATGACACATTATCATATTTGTCAATATTAATTGTCCATTTCTAAAATTAGATGACGACATGATGTAATATAATTGTTACAAGTTTGAAAAAGATGTGGTGTTTGGCCATTATATTAACATGACCCTTTGCTTAATGTTCAAATATCTTCACTCTGAAAACCACTAATATAGCATTGAATAGAGACATGTGTTTAACATTTTCTTTTGTTAATTTTGTGAAAGTTGTAATTTTGAGGACTCATGCTTCTGCTCAATTATTTTTTCCTTCTCAGCACGTATACTGATGTATTCATCGTATTTCCTTCAGTAGCTCAAAGTCCTGCCACCATCCAGTACTTGAAAAAAAAAAAAAAACAAATCATAATTTTCATTATAGATTTTACAGAATACAAATTTTTGTCAAATTTAAAGGACAATATTTTATTTGATGATGATGATGATGATGATGTTTATAATAATTGCTTGATGACTATTAAAAATATATTTTATTTTGTGTGCTAATCATATGACTTGGAGACTACTACACTTTGCAAATAGCATCTTGTTTATTTCATCTAATTTTAGGAACACATGATTGAGGCTCATGGAAGAACGAATTTACCAAATAAGGTAAAAAGGTAACGAACTGGCAGTGGGGCCACAGGTAGACGCAACCAGCAGGGGTTGTTGCAACAAATTGTTGGTTGTTTTCGAACAAACTGCTAAAAGAACTAAAACATCAATTACTTATTTTTATTTTCTATAAAATCAAACTTGCAGCACATCACTGAATCAGAAGTTAATTTGTGCTGTTAACATTGCATTGTGATTTGAGGACTCATGCTTCTGATTATGTGGATATGCAACAGAGTAGTTAAAAAATAAATTTCATTTCAGATATTCTTCTTCAATCGGTGCAAGTCATACCAAAATATAAATATACTTGTGCCTTTTTTTGAACTTCCATTTACCTTGTGTTTACGGCAGCATGTATGGAGTGCATTAGTATTCCATTCGGATGTCGAATTGTCTGGCATAAAATTGCCATCAGTACAATGAAGTCATTTGTCTGGTGAGACGGAAAATTAATGGAGCATTATTTTCCTTTGCTGAAATGACTTGGATGTTTGTTTCATAAAATAAGAGGGCGGTTGCAAATAAATAATCTGAATATTTCAAAGAAATGTTGACCAAATGCAATTGTGATGATTAAGTCAGCAATTAGGAAACAGTGCAAAGGGAAAGCCTGGTGATTTGCATAAACCATTTTTGTTAAGAATTCTTTTACCCATTTTGCTATAGGAGGTAAAAATACACCAATTAAAATTCGGCAGCACCACTTGATCATCCTGTTGTGGGTTTTCCATGCAATATCTATATATATATATATATATATATATATATATATATATAATTATATATAAATAAATATATACACATACATATATATATATATATTGTTATGGTTTTCCACCGCCCTTCTTACCCTTACCAAGGGGGGATTACGCCCCATTGTTCTTTCTGGGCCTGGCGTAACCGAGACTTGAAACGCCTCTTCTGGGCAAACGCAAGGTAGGGTTTCGGGACCAAGTCTCGCTCGTACCTAAATACCTGCGCCGCCACGGAAGCGGGGAACCAAGCCTCGCACGAGCCACGTGTAATTTGAGTACACCGAGCGGATTGCGTACCACGTGGTCCGTGCAGTCACCGTGAATATTGGACCCCGATTAGAGCGGTTCTATTCGTACCACGCTTAGTCAATGATGGAAAACACAAGACGATCGAATAAAAGGAATAACAAGATTTCATTATTATTTACACGTACAGTCACGTGAAAAAGTAAGTACACCCCATGTAAAGTTTTGACTTTTTCAACATATTTCTACATACAGCTATTTGATCTTCATTTCAACAATATTGATAGATAAAGGTGATATAACATAACAAATATCATGAAACATTTACATTTTGTAGTCCATTGTATAATTTAAATAAACATAAATGCAAATTTCGCATGTGGAAAAAGTAAGTACACCCTTGGCTCTAATAGGTGGTATTGCCCCTTTGGCAGAACAACCTCAAGTAGGCGTTTCTTATAACTGTCTACCAGTCTCTGACAACGACTGGGATAAATTTTTGCCCACTCCTCCATGCAGAATTCTTTCAGCTGTGCGATGTTTGAGGGGTTTCTTGCATGCACAGCTCGTTTCAAATCCCCCCACAACATCTCAATGGGATTTAGATCCGGGCTTTGACTTGGCCATTCCAGAACCCTCCATTTCTTTCTTTTCAGCCATTCCTTGGTGGATTTACTGGTATGTATAGGGGTCATTGTCATGTTGCAAGGTCCACCTTCGGTTGAGCTTCAACTTTCCAACAGATGGCCTCACATTATAATCAAGCACCCTCTGGTAAAATGAAGAATTCATAGTGGATTCTATGATGGTGAGCTGCCCAGGCCCTGATGCAGCAAAGCTGCCCCAAACCATAATATTTCCACCACCATGCTTTACAGTTGGTATCAGGTTCTTGTGGTCAAATGCTGTCTTTGGTTTTTGCCAAACATGTCTTCTGGTACTGTGGCCAAATAGCTCTACCTTTGACTCATCTGTAGAGAGCACATTGTTTCAGAAGTGCTGGTCTTTGCCTTGGTGTTCAATGGCAAACTTTAGTCTTGCCCTGATGTTCTTTCTGGACAGCAAAGGTTTCCTCCTGGCACACCTCCCATGCAGATCAAATTTGTGCAGCCTCTTTCTAATGGTAGACTCGTGCACTTTGACATCAACAGTGGCAAGAGCTACCTGTAGGTCACGTGATGACATTCTGGGGTTCTTAGAGACTTCTTTCAGCATCTTGCGATCTGCTCTCAGGCTGAACTTGCTGGGGTGGCCTGGCCTGAACAAGTTGGCAGTTATTTGGCATCCTCTCCACTTGTAGATGATCTTCCGGACAGTCGAATGATTGATTTCAAATTGTTTGGAGATCTTATGAAATCCCTTCCCAGACTCGTAGGCATCTATAACCTTCTTTCTGAAGGCCTCAGAGAGCTCTTTTGATCTAGGCATGGTGACGCCGCACACTTCAACAACAAAGAGTAAACCAAACTAAATGTCTGAGGTTTAAATAAGACAGGTTCCTCCAAGATCCTCTCCAACGATGTTCTAATCATTTGCACCTGGGCTGGTGCACCTGATTCTAATTTTAGGTATTTGAAGTAGTGATAAATGTCGGGGTGTACTTAATTTTTCCACATGCGAAATTTGCATTTATGTTTATTTAAATTATACAATGGACTACAAAATGTAAATGTTTCATGATATTTGTTATATTATATCACCTTTATCTATCAATATTGTTGAAATGAAGATCAAATAGCTGTATGTTGAAATATGTTGAAAATGTCCAAACTTTACAAGGGGTGTACTTACTTTTTCACGTGACTGTATATATATACACACGGTTGGGATCATACATTTAGTTAAGAAACATGGTGCATCCAAACAGAAAATTGTATTGAGATCTAGCCTACCAGTTTTATAACAAACTAATGAGAGGAGACTCTCCTCAAGTGATGTTTCATCTCTCGTTTCAGGCCAAACAGCTTTCGCAGGAAAACAAGTGTCAGAGATTAAGTAAATAAACCCTCAACATTTGACTTTGCACCAATCAAGTTTGAAGCAAAAATATCTATAAAGGCAGCAGAAATATATAAATTGGCATAAGACTGACATCTTATGAAATATGTAGACGGGTCTGATTGTGGCTTAGTTGACATTGAACCTTTGCAAGTCTTTTTCAATCAATCTAAATTGTTTTTCATCAGCCTGACTTTAAAACATTGTTAGAAAAAAAAACCGCAAACATGTCAGATAGTTAGTTTTCTCATTGGTTGAAGCCTCCACATTTCTCCAACTCATTTTCCAATTACGTGCTTTGTATAATAGTGAGGCATATATGTACATACATCGCCAATTAAGTGTTCTTTAATTTTGACATAATCCGTACATGCATGATTACATTTGAATTGAAATTTCACAGAGGCAAGATGACAGGAAAAGTCTTCCCTGACGTTTATGTAACAAAGATATACTAAATCTTACACATCCTTGGCTAAAATTTGAGGCATAAGAAATATATGAAGACTGTATTTGCGGGAATTGAGTAATACTCGTTGATAGTACAGACTGTGAGTGTTTGTGTGTGCATTTGCTGGCATATGCATGTGTGTGCACACAAATAAGCATACATGCTTGCACCCATGGGCTATACAAACACACGTGCATCCATAAACATACACATGTGCACCCATGGGGTACACACTCACATGTGCACCTCCAAACATATGCATGTGCACCCATACACATATGCACGTGCACCCATACACATATGCACGTGTACCCATAAACATACGCACGTGCACCCATACACACGTACATGTGTTGTACATCTGTTGTACAGTGGTATGTTATGTACACACGTCATGTGCGTGACATATTGCACATATTTTGTACACACACACACGCACACACACACACACACACACACACACACCTAAGATTTAATGACTCAAAATATCAAGATGCTAGATGCACCACCAATTGCTACACACCAAAATGTGAAAGATACCCACAGGGGGCTTAACTTACTTAATGTCTTTCAAATAAATCTTTAGTCATTAATAAAGCATCTCTGTTCAATTGCGTTTGACCAGCATCTGATTTTTTTTAACGCTGAACTAGCTGTTGCCCTCGCAACCCAGTGATGCTGGTCCAGATGTCTCCTGTGAATTGTTTATTTCATGGGGCTGTTTAAGTCATCATGAAAAAGTCAAAGGCTGTCAAAATGTCCGGGTAAGAGCGTTCTGACTTACCTTGAGAGACTCTTGTTTTGCAGAACTCTTTGGATTCTCCCAAGTCAGCAGCACAGAACTCTGGGTCACTGACTTGGCTCGAAAATTTTTCACAAAGGCTTCCCGGTCGAAGGAGGAGGCAGGAAGAACGATGGGGAACGTCGTGTGAGGAGGTGGAAAGAATAAGGAAGGATGGCAATGGCAAAAAGGAAAGAGATAAAAGAATGGCATGAAGAAGATGGTGACAAAGAAATTCCAGTTAATAGAGGCAAAATGACATGGTCATTGAAAAAAACAATAAAGACAATTATTTTGAATTTTGTCCGCTCAGAGATTTTGTTGTTACAAAAAGTTGAAAGCTTCAACAGACAGAATTATAGTGATTAGCTTTCCATCCTGCTTTAGTATTGTGCACTCTGCTGTCTTGTGAAAGCCTACATGTGGTCAGGCTTTCGCACCAAACATGGCAGCAAGCCAATTACAAGCAATTGCTAAAACAGACAATCAATATATATATATATATATTGTTACGGTTTTCCACCGCCCTTCCTACCCTTATACCCTTACCAAGGGGAGATTAAGCCCCTTGTTCTTTCTGGGCCGGCGTAACCGAGACTTGAAACGCCCCTCCTGGGCAATCGCAAGGTAGGGTTTCGGGACAAGTCTCACACGTACCTAAATACCTGCGCCGCGACGGAAGCGGGGAACCAAGCCTCCACGAGCCACGTGTAATTTGGGTACACTGAGCGGATTGCGTACCACGTGGTCCGTGCATTTACCGTTAGTATTTTTTTTTTTTTGTATACTGAATCGAGGCTCGTGAAAGAGCTAACATTTATTTCACAAACAAATCAACCAGACAAACAAAATATACAAAAGAGGGAGCGGAAGCCAAGATGGGGAGAGAAGGGGAAGCACACAACCACAACATTTGAGAGCAGGGAGAAGTGTGGGAGGGAGAGGGCTTGGGGGCAGGAGGCGTGGGAAGGGGAGGGGGGGGGGGGAGAGGTATAAAACACATGGGGACCGAAATTAGCAGGGGTAGAAAATAAATAAATGTCTCCCTACTCTCCTACCGGCGATATTGGAACCCGATTCGAGTGGTTCTATTCGTACCATGTTTAGTCAATGATGGAAAACACGAGACAGTCGAATAAAGGAAGAACACTATTTAATTACTATTTACACAAGTATGTACAAGTCGGTAGAAAGCAGACACAGAGCAGAACTTAAGCAGTCTTATATAAATCCCAGACACGGGTCCGATCACACTCACAAAGGGGAAATGCAGGTAAGATGGTGTTCACGCGCTGCCTTGGTCGTCCAGGAACGGCTTCGCCCAGCGTGGCTCTCCACGGTCACAGCACGTCCCGCGAAGATGGCAAGCAGGCGGTGGAAGGGACCCTTGTTGCGCGTCTCTCGAACAAAGGGGCAGATGAGGCAGGCGGTCTTCCACAGCGCGTTGAGTTACCGGTGCGCTATCACTCGCGTAACCCAATCGAGGCTCTGCCTCAAGCTCAACCGAGCGTCCAATTTGTAAGTGTGCTATATATATATATATATAGTGTTGCGGTTTTGAGTTTTGTACAATAAAGGTTAAATTTCCCCCTCATTGTTTAGTCACACAAACAACACGTAGCCTCACGATAGTTCAGTTATTTCATAGTATGTGTGAGAATAGTCCTTTTCCTGTGTTAGTTTTGCGTTGAGTAGAATAATGAGAGTTAGGTCCTTTTCATACTTCCATTGCCTTATGCCTCTTATGCCTCTTTGTGCTGCCTTTGGCTTTTTGGCGCGAATTAACACGAGGCAGGCCTAGCGGGTCGGGTCGGGATCGAATGAGGATGGCAAAGAAGCTGACGGTAAGCGCAAGCCGCCAATCAGGGATCAAAGGGAGTGGCTGCGGCAATGCATCACAGGGCGTGGTTGGAACGTTTGAGAAGGCTCAGGGCATGGCAAATATAACCCGTTGCGCAAAGCCCCCAAGAGGAGAGAGAGAGAAGAGTCGAGGTCAGCAGAGCAGCAGTTCGGAGCAGGAGTTGAGTGCGGGGAGGCTCGAGTATTGATGAGAGTTACGAGATCAGAGAAAGACGCGCATGAACCGGGTAAAAGCGCTCATATTAAAGTGGCGCTCGGTTGAGCTTAAGGCCGAGCCTATATTGCATTGGGTTACGTGAGTGATAGCCGCCGTTCCTGGACGACCAAGGCAGCGCGTGGACACCATTCTGCCTGCAATTTCCCTGTGTGAGTGTGATCGGGCCCGCGTCTGGGCTTTAAGCATAAGACTGATTAAGTTCTGCTCTGTGTCTGCTTTCTACCGACTTGTACATTGTGTAAATAATAATAATAAAATCCTGTTATTCCTTTATTCGACCGCCTCGTGATTTCCCTCATTGACTAAGCGTGGTACGAATAGAACCGCTCTAATCGGGGTCCAATATTAACGGTGACTGCACGGACCACGTGGTACGCAATCCGCTCGGTGTACTCAAATTACACGTGGCTCATGCGAGGCTTGGTTCCCCGCTTCCGTGGTGGCGCAGGTATTTAGATACGAGCGAGACTTGGTCACGAAACCCTACCTTGCGTTTGCCCGGAAGAGGCGTTTCAAGTCTCGGTTACGCCGGCCCAGAAAGACGAAGGGGCTTAATCCCCCCTTGGTAAGGGTAGGAAGGGCCGTGGAAAACCATAACAATATATATATACAAGCAAAGGTACTCGGCGTTGCCCGGGTTCCAAATATGTAGAAAGTAAATGACTTGACTTATAGCGAGTTGTTATGTAGTTCATGTTGTATGTAATTATATGTACATAACATCGAAACTTGCTATAAGTTGTCATTTAAGTTAAAAAAGAGTGAGTGAGTTGGTGATTTAGGTCCAAGTTCAATCCATTTAGGGACTATATCTCAGAACGGGCCACATTTGGTGGTTTCACAAATTTTTGCCACTGCTGGGATTGGAATGCAGATCGTCTGCGTGGTAAGCAAGCACATGGTCTACTGGGCCACCAGCGCTGCCTAGGTAAAATATTAACAGACGTGTGTTTTAGTCAGCAAGAGCTCTGGGGTAGACAACATTTCTTGTTCTGCCGTTTGGTGCTCTGATGAAAAGATGTGTGCTTGCCCCAACACGTGGGCATGCAACGTGGAGTTGACCATGAGAGAAACATGGACTTGTCAGTTCAACTCCAGCAACCTTGAGAGACTATCCCTGAGACTTGTTGATGGTCATAGCAAATGATAGTCTCACTGGAAACTGAAGGCGCTTGAACTGAAATGGCATATCTGTTGGGATGATGGGAATCCGTGGAATAAAAACATCCTCTCCCTTGGCACAACCAGTCATAATGGTGGCTTCGATCACATGGGGCATAAGAGTTTTGACAGCGAGTCTTGTACCGTTACAGAGTTTTGGTGCATCCAAAATTCGTAGCAACATAATGGGGGCTCCCACTTTCAGTTGCAGATTGTGAGGAGGAACACCAGTGAGGTGAAGAGAGTTTAGAAACTCTGTTGGATAGTTGACAGCATCGTCGAGATCAACTACAGTGTCAACTGACTTGTACCATGTGGATTGGTCTGGTAGCTGTTGAATGATGGTGGCATTAATATCCTGAACAATGCCATTTTTGGGAGCAAGGGTGGCACATTCACAAAGCCACTCATGGTTTTTATAATTCTGTGAGAGGCTAGGATAAACCTTAAATAGCATTTCTTCAGATGTTTTGATGATTGTTCCACAATTTGGGGGTATTGTGACATCTCCAGTCTCAGTGTCTCCTGGTAGCTGACCATTGCCCAGTTGAAGCAAAACCTTTGGAAACTGGGCTGCTGAGACATCTCTATTAAGTGCAACTCTCATGTTGGTAGAAAGATGGAGTTTTCCACTCGTCTCCAAATATAGGATTCTTTGAGGCATGCTCTCAACTCATCAGCAGGTGTACCCTTTGGAATGACTGGTAGAGTTTGCCTGAAATCTCCAGAGAGCAAGAGTGTGACTCCACCAAAGATTTTAGTGTTACCTCTGAGATCCTGTAAGGTGCGATCGAGAGCCTCAAATGCAAGTCTGTTAGACATTGTGCACTCATCCCATACTATCAGCTTGGCCTGCTTTAGAACCTGTGCCTGTCCAGATCCTTTGCCAATATTGCACACAGGACTCTCATTGTGGGCCAGGTTGAGTGGCAGCTTAAAGGCAGAATGAGCAGTCCTGCTACCTGTGAGCAAAGTATCCTAGGATGAAATAGCTTTGATTTGGAGGCAGTGCAGAAATGTCAGATTTGGTCCCTGGGGGGTGTGGGTGGGGGTGGGGGTGGGAGTGGTCGGGTTTTTTGGTTCATCAGTGATTCTGTGGTGCATGGGGACCCTTGTGCCAAATTTGGTGAAGATCCGTTGAGAAATGGCGACGCTGTTTCAGGACAAACAAATAAACAAACAAACAAACAGACAGACAACCTTTCACGCTTATGGCAAATTTGGTCCCCGAGAGTGTGGGGGTGGGGGGCGGTGGAATTTTTTGGTTCATCAGTGATTCTGTGGTGCATGGGGACCCTCGTGCCAAATTTGGTGTTTACTGTATGTATATATATATATATATATATATATATATATATATATATATATATATATATATATATATATATATATTATATATATACATACATACATACATACATACATACACACATATATATATATATATATATATATATATATATATATATATATATATACATACATACATACATACATACATACATATATATATATATATATATATATATATATATATATATATATATATATATATATATATATATATATATATATATATATATATATATATATATATCTATCTGTGTATGACATGTACATGTGACTCCTGAGAAACCAATCAGATTGCTATACACATGAGGCACTTGCATTTTTTATTAAAAAGGAAATACGAAGATGATGTAATTAATATAGGTTCTCCCACAATGAAGTTCAAAAAAAGGCGGGGGCAACTACAAGGCCTATCAAACTTGCACAATGGTTGCCAACCTATGGTTGTTTTTCCATGCTACATCTTTTTAAAATGCTGAGCATCAAGCAAGGTAGCAGCGTGTATTGTTTGTAGAGTCTGAATTTGGTCGGACTCGACCGCGCTTCGAACCGCCGACCTCACAGACTCAGAGAAGTGGCGACCGAGTCTGGTTAAAACTTATATTTTCATGCTATTGCTATCATTTTGGGTATCCACATTGTTTGCATCATTTTTGGTATCTACATTGTTTGCATCATTTTTGCGATCTACATTGTTTGCATCATTTTTGGTATCTACATTGATTGCATCATTTTTGGTATCTACATTGTTTGCATCATTTTTGGTATCTACATTGTTTGCATCATTTTTGGTATCTACATTGTTTGCATCATTTTTGGTATCTACATTGATTGCATCATTTTTGGTATCTACATTGTTTGCATCATTGTTGGTCTCTACATTGTTTGCATCATTTTTGGTATCTACATTGTTTGCATCATTTTTGGTATCTACATTGTTTGCATCATTTTTGGTATCTACATTGTTTGCATCATTTTTGGTATCTACATTGTTTGCATCATTTTTGGTATCTACATTGTTTGCATCATTTTTGGTATCTACATTGTTTGCATCATTTTTGGTATCTACATTGTTTGCATCATTTTTGGTATCTACATTGTTTGCATCATTTTTGGTATCTGCATTGTTTGCATCATTTTTAGTATCTACATTGTTTGCATCATTTTTGGTATCTACATTGTTTGCATCATTTTTGGTATATATATTGTTTGCATCATTTTTGGTATCTACATTGTTTGCATCATTTTTGGTATCTACATTGTTTGCATCATTTTTGGTATCTACATTGTTTGCATCATTTTTGGTATCTACATTGTTTGCATCATTTTTGGTATCTACATTGTTTGCATCATTTTTGGTATCTACATTGTTTGCATCATTTTTGGTATCTACATTGTTTGCATCATTGTTGGTATCTACATTGTTTGCATCATTTTTGGTATCTACATTGTTTGTATCATTTTTGGTATTTACATTGATTGCATCATTTTTGGTATCTACATTGTTTGCATCATTTTTGATATATACATTGTTTGCATCATTTTTGGTATATACATTGTTTGCATCATTTTTGGTATCTACATTGTTTGCATCATTTTTGGTATCTACATTGTTTGCATCATTTTTGGTATCTACATTGTTTGCATCATTTTTGGTATCTACATTGTTTGCATCATTTTTGGTATCTACATTGTTTGCATCATTTTTGGTATCTACATTGTTTGCATCATTTTTGGTATATACATTGTTTGCATCATTTTTGGTATATACATTGTTTGCATCATTTTTGGTATTTACATTGATTGCATCATTTTTGGTATCTACATTGTTT
Organism: Myxine glutinosa; assembly: GCF_964187855.1. Taxonomy (NCBI): domain Eukaryota; kingdom Metazoa; phylum Chordata; class Myxini; order Myxiniformes; family Myxinidae; genus Myxine; species Myxine glutinosa. The sequence continues at coordinate 127,741,058 of NC_136262.1, read as the reverse complement.
GCATCATTTTTGGTATCTACATTGTTTGCATCATTTTTGGTATCTACATTGTTTGCATCATTTTTGGTATTTACATTGATTGCATCATTTTTGGTATATACATTGTTTGCATCATTTTTGGTATCTGCATTGTTTGCATCATTTTTAGTATCTACATTGTTTGCATCATTTTTGGTATCTACATTGTTTGCATCATTTTTGGTATATATATTGTTTGCATCATTTTTGGTATCTACATTGTTTGCATCATTTTTGGTATCTACATTGTTTGCATCATTTTTGGTATCTACATTGTTTGCATCATTTTTGGTATCTACATTGTTTGCATCATTTTTGGTATCTACATTGTTTGCATCATTTTTGGTATCTACATTGTTTGCATCATTGTTGGTATCTACATTGTTTGCATCATTTTTGGTATTTACATTGATTGCATCATTTTTGGTATCTACATTGTTTGCATCATTTTTGATATATACATTGTTTGCATCATTTTTGGTATATACATTGTTTGCATCATTTTGGTATCTACATTGTTTGCATCATTTTTGGTATCTACATTGTTTGCATCATTTTTGGTATCTACATTGTTTGCATCATTTTTGCTATCTACATTGTTTGCATCATTTTTGGTATCTACATTGTTTGCATCATTTTTGGTATCTACATTGTTTGCATCATTTTTGGTATATACATTGTTTGCATCATTTTTGGTATCTACATTGTTTGCATCATTTTTGATATATACATTGTTTGCATCATTTTTGGTATATACATTGTTTGCATCATTTTTGGTATCTACATTGTTTGCATCATTTTTGGTATCTACATTGTTTGCATCATTTTTGGTATCTACATTGTTTGCATCATTTTTGCTATCTACATTGTTTGCATCATTTTTGGTATCTACATTGTTTGCATCATTTTTGGTATCTACATTGTTTGCATCATTTTTGGTATCTACATTGTTTGCATCATTTTTGGTATATATATTGTTTGCATCATTTTTGGTATCTACATTGTTTGCATCATTTTTGGTATCTACATTGTTTGCATAATTTTTGGTATCTACATTGTTTGCATCATTTTTGGTATCTACATTGTTTGCATCATTTTTGGTATCTACATTGTTTGCATCATTTTTGGTATCTACATTGTTTGCATCATTGCTTGGTATCTACATTGTTTGCATCATTTTTGGTATTTACATTGATTGCATCATTTTTGGTATCTACATTGTTTGCATCATTTTTGATATATACATTGTTTGCATCATTTTTGGTATATACATTGTTTGCATCATTTTTGGTATCTACATTGTTTGCATCATTTTTGGTATCTACATTGTTTGCATCATTTTTGGTATCTACATTGTTTGCATCATTTTTGCTATCTACATTGTTTGCATCATTTTTGGTATCTACATTGTTTGCATCATTTTTGGTATCTACATTGTTTGCATCATTTTTGGTATATACATTGTTTGCATCATTTTTGGTATATACATTGTTTGCATCATTTTTGGTATTTACATTGATTGCATCATTTTTGGTATCTACATTGTTTGCATCATTTTTGGTATCTACATTGTTTGCATCATTTTTGGTATCTACATTGTTTGCATCATTTTTGGTATTTACATTGATTGCATCATTTTTGGTATATACATTGTTTGCATCATTTTTGGTATCTACATTGTTTGCATCATTTTTGGTATATACATTGTTTGCATCATTTTTGGTATATACATTGTTTGCATCATTTTTGGTATCTACATTGTTTGCATCATTTTTGGTATCTACATTGTTTGCATCATTTTTGGTATATACATTGTTTGCATCATTTTTGGTATCTACATTGTTTGCATCATTTTTGATATATACATTGTTTGCATCATTTTTGGTATATACATTGTTTGCATCATTTTTGGTATCTACATTGTTTGCATCATTTTTGGTATCTACATTGTTTGCATCATTTTTGGTATCTACATTGTTTGCATCATTTTTGCTATCTACATTGTTTGCATCATTTTTGGTATCTACATTGTTTGCATCATTTTTGGTATCTACATTGTTTGCATCATTTTTGGTATCTACATTGTTTGCATCATTTTTGGTATATATATTGTTTGCATCATTTTTGGTATCTACATTGTTTGCATCATTTTTGGTATCTACATTGTTTGCATCATTTTTGGTATCTACATTGTTTGCATCATTTTTGGTATCTACATTGTTTGCATCATTTTTGGTATCTACATTGTTTGCATCATTTTTGGTATCTACATTGTTTGCATCATTGTTGGTATCTACATTGTTTGCATCATTTTTGGTATTTACATTGATTGCATCATTTTTGGTATCTACATTGTTTGCATCATTTTTGATATATACATTGTTTGCATCATTTTTGGTATATACATTGTTTGCATCATTTTTGGTATCTACATTGTTTGCATCATTTTTGGTATCTACATTGTTTGCATCATTTTTGGTATCTACATTGTTTGCATCATTTTTGCTATCTACATTGTTTGCATCATTTTTGGTATCTACATTGTTTGCATCATTTTTGGTATCTACATTGTTTGCATCATTTTTGGTATATACATTGTTTGCATCATTTTTGGTATATACATTGTTTGCATCATTTTTGGTATTTACATTGATTGCATCATTTTTGGTATCTACATTGTTTGCATCATTTTTGGTATCTACATTGTTTGCATCATTTTTGGTATCTACATTGTTTGCATCATTTTTGGTATTTACATTGATTGCATCATTTTTGGTATATACATTGTTTGCATCATTTTTGGTATCTACATTGTTTGCATCATTTTTGGTATATACATTGATTGCATCATTTTTGGTATATACATTGATTGCATCATTTTTGGTATCTACATTGATTGCATCATTTTTGGTATATACATTGATTGCATCATTTTTGGTATTTACATTGATTGCATCATTGTTGGTATCTACATTGTTTGCATCATTTTTGGTACCTACATTGTTTGCATCATTTTTGGTTTCTCCATGGTTTGCATCATTTTTGGTATCTACATTGTTTGCATCATTTTTGGTATCGCCATCCCGACACTACATGGTGTTGAATTTTTACCTTCGCGATCAATGATGGATGGATGTTATGTTTTCACGTCTGTCTGTTTGTTCATGTGTTTGTTTGTTTGTTTGTAAGTTTGTCTGTTTGTTTGTTTATGAACACGATGTCTCAAAAAGTTGTGGAGGGATTCGGATGAAATTAGGTGTAGAGTTTGGGTGTGTGATGCCAACGAAATTATTAGATTTTGGTGAAGATCCTGATCCGGATCTGGATCTGATAATTTTTAAAGTGATACTTTACCTTTGAGCGATAGAGCAAAAACAACCACATACAGCATTATATCTGAAAAAGTTGTGGATGGATTCGGATAAAACTTGGTGGACAGATAGGGTGTGTGAAAAGGAAGAAGCGATTCAATTTTGGTGACTATCCAGATCTTGATCAGAGAATTTCTCATTGATTCTTCACCATTGAGTGACTGAAGCCAGTGAAGCCAGTCGCCGACTGGGCATCCTCCGTCGTGCGAAGTCCTTCCTTGGCACACCTGAGCTCCTCACCACAAACAAGGCTTTCATCCGCAGCTCAATGGAATACTGCTCTCCCCTCTGGTCTGGTGCTCCTGCCTCACACCTAGCTCGCCTTCACGCTGTTGAAACCAAAGCATTCAGAATCATTGGAATCTCCCGCGATGAAGCTAACTCCAAGGGCCTCTCACTCACTCACCGCAGGCAGGTTGGTGGTCTTTCCGTCTTCTACCGACTCCTCTCTGGCCTTGCCCCCCCAGCTCTCTCTGGGCTCTGTCCCGCAAATATTCCTACAGGTCGCACAAGATCTGCCTGCAACCCTCTTATGGTTAAACTGCCAAAATCAAGACTCTCTGCTCACCTTCACTCCTCTTTTCTCCCTCCTCTGGAACAAACTCCCTCACTCTCTTCAATCCCACTCCACCCTCCAGGTCTTTGAAACAGCTGTTCACCACCATCTCTTATCTTCCCCCATCCAAAACCTTGATCTTTCCTACCCCCGCTAATTTCACCCCAATTCCACTTTTATGAAATACCAACTTCTGTCCAGGAAGTCCTTGGTGTCCTTGTGTTTTATACTTCTCCCTCCCCCCCTCTCCCCCCCTTCCCATGCCTCCTCCCCCCGGGCCCTCTCCCTTCCACACATCTCCCTGCTCTCGGATGTTGTGTTTGTGTGCTTCCCCTTCTCCCCATCTTGTCTTCCGCTCCCTCTTTTTATATATTTTGTTTGTCTGGTTGATTTGTTTGTGAAGTAAATGTTAGCTCTTTCACGAGCCTCGATTCAGTATACAAAAAAAAAAAAAAAAAAATAATATTGAGTGATAGGACCAAAAACGATATATAGCAAGATATTTCAAAAAGTTGAGGACGACTTATGACAAAAGTTTGTGGATGAGTTGGTTAGGTGATTCGATTTTGGTTCAGGTCTGAATTCAGATCTGGCCTATCAGTGGGAAAGAAAACGTGAACTGTTCAGAATGGCGGAGGTATGCACTCTATCTACCAAGTGCCGTTATAGTTTGATATGTAAAGCATTTTAAAAAGATATGCACACACAATTAAACTACTTAGGAATAAACAAAACAAGTTCTTATTTTGAAGACAGAAACTAAAACTAAAAGCATATAAAAGCATAAAACTAAAAACAGAAACTAAAAGCATATAATTCTTCAGTTGCATCAATGTTTCTCATTTAGTCCTGATATAATCGTCATCGTTTTATGTCAGAGTGAAAAATAAAAACTGCGGAGTATTGCGGTTGTGAAGTCAGCTAATCTTAACTTTGCCACTGCTGTGTGGTGGTTGGGCCCATATGATACTCTTAACAGATCAGCATCAGCCTGAATGTCACCGTGGTTGATGGATAGGTCACCACTCCAATTCAGGGTGTGGAAATTTCTGTTGAGCAGCCATGGCAATCAAATCCACACCACCAAGGACAATGTAACAAGGCCTTACACCCTTCACAACCAAACCTCTATAGCATTCAATGTGATAATGCCAAGACAAAAGGGTGACAACGAATACTAGAATCACCCAGAAAGTAAAAATATCGAGTTTTTTTTTGGGGGGGGGGGGGGGGGGTGGGGAAGGCAGAATTCAGACTCATGTGAGAGCGAGTACTAGTACATGAACTGATCAGGACAAAACAGGCCAAAAAGAACAGTACAGAGAGAGAGAGAGAGAGAGAGAGAGAGAGAGAGAGAGAGAGAGAACACCAACAGCGGAGTTGAATGCCAAAATATAGGCAGACTTGAACAAACAATGTTTGTAGAGAGGAATGGGGATCAGGAGAGGATGCATAGACTGGACAAGATGGATACAGAAAGAAACTCTCAGGAGGGAAAACTGGAAATTTGGAAGGAGAAGTGATTGATGTGGGTTTGGGACTTGGGAGAGGGTTAACTAGGGTAGAAAGGACCATTGTTTTGGAATCGGGTAGACCTGAGATGGTGATGAACAACTGCCTTGAAGACCTGGAGGGAAGAACGAGATTGAAGAGAATGTTTACCACTTTGCAAATAAGGCAACAAAGCAACAACTTCAGACGTAAAACAGGCCTTGCATGATCAGAACAGCGGGGAGTCAAAGGAGAGAATAGGATTCTCCCGCTACCTCCTTCTGCTCACAGCGCCATCCCCTCCGCACCATAATCACGAGTTAGTGCCTGGTGATGTTTGCACAAGAAATCATGTCTTTCGACGTCTGTAATTACACAAATGGCATCCAATGTCGGTGGTGTAAGACCCAATGCAGGGACAGTCTTAACTCACAAGCTTTAGGGGATGCCTCGGGTATGGGAATCCATAGCGGCTGTAAACCCTCCATCTTATATTATTGCCAAGGATAACGCCAAGCTATTTCAGTGTGGCATCCGGAAATATACGAGCTGTGTTCGAACGCAGGGCAGTGGGCGTTGAGTGTAAAGAAATCGTGCCCTCGCATGCCGATTGTTGGTGTCGAGTACGATGGCCTGATCTATGACATGACTATTGACCACTTAACCCAGTGAAAATCAGCACATCACCACGCAATCATCATTGTATTCTACTCATCAGATTGAGATCATAAATACGAGTAGTTTTGGAAGCAATGATTCAAATCAAAAATATATAATCCATCAAAGTTAATCAAATCACTCACTGTTTTGGGTATTAAGGGGCAAAAGTGAGTGTAACCTAAAGAGTTTATTCATTCATTCATTCACCGAGCTTGGTGTTGGTTTAACGGTTAATGTGGCTGGCTTAAGATCTTCGGGTTTTGAGTTTGACCCCCTGCTGTGCCGTTGAAATAACACCAGGTGGGTTGACCCAGCCTGTCATTCTTTCGAGGTCGGCAAAATGACTGTAAACAGGGGGCACTGCATTTCGCACCCCCAGAAAATTATGCAATCAGCAGCTACAGTCTGCATGCAAAACATCAACAACATTGATTCATACATCACTCTCTCTCACTCTTACTCACACTCACTCACACTCACACTCGCTCTTACACTCACACTCTCACTCACACTCACTCTCTCACTCACACTTCTTCTCTCTCTCACTCACACTCGCTCTCTCACTCACACTCACTCTCTCACTCACACTTCTTCTCTCTCTCACTCACCTCGCTCTCTCACACTCGCTCTCTCCGACTCGCTCTCTCACTCACACTCGCTCTCTCACTCACACTCGCTCTCTCTCTCTCTCTCTCTCTCTCACTCTCTGTCCCTCTCTCACTCACTCTATCTCTCTCTCTGTCACTCACTCGAACTCTCTCTTGCTCTCTCTCACTCTCTCACCCTCTCTCTTTCTCTCTCCGTCGCCACCTGCTGGCTGTTGGTGCGTTGTCATGGCGTCTGCTCATGTTTTGGCCTTGTACCTCCGTGCTCGTGGTGTGTATCTTTACCCTCCCCTTACCTTTTCTCACCTTTGTGCCGTCTTTTGTGTATCACCCTTCCACGTTATCATCCCTTCCATCCTCTTGAGAGTGAGAGAGGGAGCACACGTGGTGAGACCGGTAAGGGTTCCCTCTTCGGGCGGTTCCCTCTTCGGCTTTTTTCGCTTCGTGTTACAAATCATAATACTTTTTTCCGTTTCTTTTTTCGTAAATATTTCTATTTTTCGTTTGTTTACTGGAGCTTTTGGGCTTCATGAACCCTTTATACATTTATCCTTTGTTTAAACGTGGAAACGATGGCGGATAGCTCTCGTTACACGTCTCTTGAAGCGCTAACCCGGAAACACGGGTTAGTTTGTTCACCTCCGTCGAGAATCGACGTCGAGGCCATTATCCTTGCTGTCGGAGACAATCGGTTTGGATAATGTAAAAGCGGCTTCTCGCATGAATAAACGTGTGGTAATCTTTGTTTCCACAGTGCCCATGGTTGCTCAAATAGTCGAGCACATGCTTTTCTTTGCTCCCGACGTGTTTGTTCAGGTTTGTCCACTCGACACGCCGGCAGTTCGGGTTTCTCTCTCTAACGCTCCTCCGTTCCTTAAGAACAAAGACCTGGTTACTGAACTAAACAAACTTGGTTCTGTCGTCTCTTCAGTTACTATGGTTCCTGTACGAGGAAAAATAACCGTTTAAAACACGTCATGTCCTTTCGTCGTTTTGTTTATTTGATTTTACCGCGTGGTGTAACCTCTTTAAATGTGGTATTGCCCTTCAAGGTCGAAGGTCACACTTATCGGGTCTTTGTCTCCACAGAGTCTCTAGTTTGTTTTGAGTGTGGTCAATATGGTCATTTAAAAGACTCGTGCCCGAAAAAGTCCACAGATAGAGTCACTAGCCTGAATGGTGATGAACAGCAGGGCTCTACTGAGATCGTTGTCGATGATGTAAACAATATGGGTGGTGCTGACACAAACAGAGAACCAGGAAAAGAACCCTCCCACCTTCTAGCGACCTCAACGAGCCTGATAATAAGGTCTTGGCCGGTCCTCCAACCTTCGCTCAAGTGGTTAGTGAAGGTAACGATGAAGCGCAACCTCCTCCTCAGCCGTTGCCTCCAGTTGAGGAAATTCCTCAACCTCCTCTGCCTTCAGAATCTTTTGAGGGTAATGTGATAAATGCTGAAAATTTATGTATTGGCCAGACAGCACCTGAGTCTCTCCGGTGTTCTGAGGGCAAACCTCCATGTGCCTCCACAGAATCTTGTTTCTCACAGTCTGAGAGCCCTTTAGGTGCTTTTTTGCAAACTCCAAGCGGGCTTTCATGTGTCTTTCACTGAGGAGAGGCTTCCGTCTTGCCACTCTGCCATAAAGCCCAGATTGGTGGAGTGTTGCAATGATGGTTGTCCTTCTGGAAGTTTCCCCCATCTCCACACAGGATCTCTGGAGCTCAGCCAGAGTGACCATCGGGTTCTTGGTCACCTCTCTTACCAAGGCCCTTCTCCCCCGATTGCTCAGTTTGGCCGGGCGGCCAGCTCTAGGAAGAGTCCTGGTTGTTCCAAACTTCTTCCATTTAAGAATTATGGAGGCCACTGTGCTCTTGGGAACCTTCAATGCAGCAGAATTTTTTTGTGGACTTCCCCAAATCTGTACCTCGACACAATCCTGTCTCTGAGCTCTGCAGGCAGTTCCTTCGACCTCATGGCTTGGTTTTTGCTCTGATATGCATTGTCATCTGTGAGACCTTATTTAGACAGGTGTGTGCCTTTCCAAATCATGTCCAATCAATTGAATTTACCAATTTAAAACACGTCATGTCCTTTCGTCGTTTTGTTTATTTGATTTTACCGCGTGGTGTCACCTCTTTAAATGTGGTATTGCCCTTCAAGGTCGAAGGTCACACTTATCGGGTCTTTGTCTCCACAGAGTCTCTAGTTTGTTTTGAGTGTGGTCAATATGGTCATTTAAAAGACTCGTGCCCGAAAAAGTCCACAGATAGAGTCACTTGCCTGAATGGTGATGAACAGCAGGGCTCTACTGAGATCGTTGTCGATGATGTAAACAATATGGGTGGTGCTGACACAAACTCCAATCAAGCTTTCGTGGACTCCAATGACACAAACTTTCGTGGACTCCAATCAAGGTGTAGAAACATATCAAAGATGATCAAGAGAAATGGGAGGAACCTAACAATGCGCGCTAGGAGTTACTGTTATTGTAAAAAATATTTGCAGATCTCTCTCTCTCTACCTCTCTCTCCAATGAGATACAAGTCATTTAAAACCAAATCAAATGCAATTACGGAATGTCATTCAGCACAACAGGACTGGACAACACCCTTAATGATGCACATTCACCATTTGAGAAAGCCACTACTATATAGTAACTAAAGGGCCGTGATGATGTTTGTTTCTTCCCCTCCATTGCCAAACTATGGAACTCTTCACCTTCCCATATATTTCCAAACACTTACGACCTTCCCCTTTTCAAAAAGCAGTTTTTTACTTCCTCAAAAACTCTTAGACTATTCTCTCTTTCTTCACTTTTCTTTCAATGCAGCTCTTTTATTTAGGCCCGGCCTCGGAGGACTATATAGTCCGTGACTGGAGCCTTCAACATAAAAAAAACATATCATGAGCAAGGAAAAGAGCATTTCCATGCCCAAGTAAAATGGCTCGGAATTTATCCGACCCACTCCATACCCACCTCCTCATTTATTTCCACCAATTTTGCCTCAAGGTACGAGAATAACTCGTGTAAAAAAAGACGAAACTCATTTACTGTCCACACCTCTTCTAGCCTTATGCTTAAGCAGGTCCAGACATTGATGACATGCTGTGTTTAATACGTCTGCTTTAATGATCCTCCCACCAGCTACTTATTTAGCTTCAAACTGTGCCTCCAGTTGCGGACTTGATTAGAAATATAACATTTTTTTAAACCACTGAATAACTTATTTTCATCATCTTGAAGCACTTCAATGAGGTGACCTTACAACCTTTATTTATTCTAGTGTAAATGGCAAATGGCTGTCAATTCTGGAATCTGCATTGTTATATGGCAACCCTTAGAGGGGGTGGGGGGGGGGGGGTGAGAGAGATGGGTGGGAGGGAGAGAGCTTCGAATTGCTTAAAGTAAATATGATTAGTTATAACAATCGCTAATTTAAAAAAACTTCATATTTTACTGCAGATTTTGACACTTATCTAGTCCACGAGCTTCGATCCTAAAATCTGAAGACAGATTTTGATTATATACTTTCATTAGTCTGTGAGAGTATGGTACATCGTGGTTCCAAGGGAAGGCATTTCTGAGCAGGCCGAATCAAAATGGCGATTCAGGACCTCTGCGAGGTGAAAGCGGGCTAACCAAGGGTAAGCCATTTTTTTGTCCCCCGTCGCACCTCGGAGCGAAAGGGGGACTATGGTTTTCCCCTCCGTCCGTGCGTACGTGCACTGCAATATCTTTATAAAAGTAAGCAAAGGACCGAATTATAATTTGGTGTGTGGGTGCAACTGGGCATATGGAAGAACCCGATTAAAAATTATGTCACCACGTCAAAATCCAAGATGGCTGTCACCATATCTAAACCTTGTGAGCGCGATATCTTGAAAAGTAAATGTCTGAACCTTGTGAGAGGAATATCTTGAAAAATAAATGAACTACTAACTTCTAATCTGGTGTGTGGGTGTATCGAGGCATAAGGAAGAACGCTATTGAAAATTGGATCGCCACTTCAAAATCCAAGATGGCCACCACCATATATATGTCTGAACCTTGTGAGCGAAATATCTTGAAAAATAAACGAACTACTAACTTCTAGTCTGGTGTGTGGGTGTATCTACGCATCAGGAAGAACGCTATTGAAAATTAGGTCGCCACGTCAAAATCCAAGATGGCCGCCTTGCGTCTTCCACTTTGTCAACTCACATCACTTCACCGACGGGGGACCTAGGCGTAATTTCATTTGGAACACCTCGTTAGTTATCCTCAAAAGGGGGGTTTCACTTTACCCAAATACCCAGTTTTCATTCTTGCAATCCTTTGGAGTTCCCTTAGTATGGGTGCAAAGTTTCGGGCCACTAGGTTTCATGGTTTTGGAGTTATGGAGGAGACACACAGACATTTATTATTATATATTAGCTTGAATGAAATTGCATGTTAGGCCAAAATATAATCAGCTTAAGATCATCTTTGTCTGCCAGACTGACGAAGCTAGACCTTTAATGGAGAAGTCCTTTTTTTAGAGAGACGGAGCAGAGTGTTTGCGGAGTATTAAAGTCTGCATATGCTCACTGTAGACAGCTTGGTGGCCTTGCAGTCATTTAAACCAACTCTATTCTGATTCTAAATCATGCTCCTTCTGCGTTCTTATGTATCTGCCAAGCTCCTGCCCTCCAGGTCACACACGTTCTACCAGAAACTTTTTCCTTGTTACCTTCCCGAAGTATAAACTCAATGATAAACTGCATTCTTTCATATGTCTTTATGAGCTTCACTACACCAACTGAGACCTTGGAGACATCCTTCTATAATTCCTCTCCTATTGTGGTACATACAGTTGTTGTTGTTCCACAGTCTTCCCTTTGCCCCTTTTTATCTATTGATCCATTGCTTCCTGTTTTCTGCTCCTCATTGAGCATTGATACTTCGGTTCAATAAAAAGTCAACAAAGGGAGAAGTTAATGAAAGAGCTAAACACCAGAGTGTAGGAGGTCAACAAATTGACAATGGGATGGACGGAAAGAAAAATTGATAAACAACAAAACAAATAACAGCAATGATTAGATGAGGCAGCAGACAGACCTGGGAGAGTTTATGAGAATATTAATGCTTATGGGTAGGTATTAACAACAGACTTACCGTCTTGAAAGACTTGAGGAAATAGGATGGATTTGGGGAGGTAATTCCCGAGAGGAGAGAAGAAACAAAGGAAGTTTGATGGTTGGGATTATGGATGTGTATTCAACAAGCTGGTGAGATGGATGAGGATTTTCAGTGAGTATGGTCGGGTGAGTGCAGATAAATCCTTACTGGTGTTGCTTTTTGTTTGTGATGAGGAAATATCTTTTGGATTAAACACACAAAAGAGCATCATGGAACAGTGCCAGGCCTGAGAATCCAGGCAAGCAAAACTTCTACGATGCAGTCCAGGTACCTTGTTTATACACAGGAAATGAAATTCTTCCCACAGGGAACACAGTCAAAGGTGTTAGAACCCAATGGAAGGCCGTTTATGTAAAATGTCAGCTTAGTGAGCTCGTTTAGTCATGAGAGGGAGAGGAGAGAGGGAGGGATGGGGGAGAAGGGGAGAGATGGGAGGGGGAAGAGAGAGACTGAGATTGCGAGAGAATATTGCAGTCCATTTATAGAACAATGAAATGCAAATAATGAATAAACATTGTCATTGTGCTGTTCCACTTTGAATGGTATCTCTGCAGAATAATAGAACGCTTTTGTGGAAAAAGAAAAATGAGCATCCTCATTTATATTTCTCCCCTGAAGATTCACACTGTAATTTCAGTTTATGAATGCAAGTTGTTTCTGAGGTTAAACATTTTTGCGGAGATCTCCCACTTGAATACAAACGAAGCGAGGCGACTTTTGGGCAATCCTGAATGGGAGATGTTCGCTCATTTATTTTGTGTATCCGTAATAATTGAAAGGGTTGCACAAATATTTAGGAATCGTATTTAACAAACAAAAATGAAGCATATAACAGAATATGGCAAATAGGTTAATGTTCGTTTTGAAATGGAAGTTTTAACAAAGTTGTATTGGACAATAATGTGGACGTTGGTGCGACAGATCGAGTTGAAGTTTCACAAAGACCTTGAACCCCTTGTGAAGTTGGAGCAAGTATAATTCAGGTAAATCCCTGATAGCCGCTTATGAAACTAGATGGTATTCATAGAATACTTACCCTGCGCAGTCAACTTGGCGAGCCAACTCTTCTGTTTTTGAAGGGTTTTTTTCTTTGATCCAATATGGCTGCCATACCACGTGAGCGATGACATCATCAATTTACATTTACTCATATAATTGTTGCGAAGATCATGCTCAAGAAATTTAAAACTGATCAGACGAAGCGTTGTTCTTGTCGAATTATGACGTCATAATTAAGGCACCAATGACGTCATCATTAACGTCACTTATTTCCCATGGATTCTGCAGAAGTGCATTTATTTACAATGACCCACGCTTCAATTTTTTCCAAGGTGCGGTTTTTCAATTAAATTTTTTTTTCCCGATGCAACGTTTTTCCAAGATGGCGCCCTTACCACATGTCCTATGACGTCATAATTATGAATAAAAAATTCTACAGGCAGAGCATTTCATGTCAATCGGACCAAAGGTTGCCGAGAAAATGATTATTTTTAAATGTAGACATTTTTTAGACACGTACGCACACACCCGATCGCTTAACCCAGCTTTTTGCTTTGCGAGAGCAGGGTAAATATGCAGGCGACATGACAATGCTTGTAACCACGATGCAGCTTCCTGAGTGTGTTGCTAAAGGTATTACTTTGACAAGAGGATGACAAACTTGATGGAAAGCAGCAGAGCAAGCAACAACTGTGGTGGTGGTGGTGGTGAACTGTGGTGAGAGAGCAAAACTAATAGCTTTTCGTCATGTTTTGACATTTTGTACAAGCCTCAAGAAGTTGTGGCTAAATGTATATATGGCTTGCAGGTTGTTTCAGGCAGGTTGTCGGGCATTGCTTGTAGCGGTGCTGACAAACATGAAGGGCAGCGGAAGTGCAGGCTTCCGCTGTGATGGCAGAGAGATGTTGATAATTAAAGAAGTAACGAGTTGCCGCGAGCAACATGGGGTGTGACGGGGAGTGTGAGATGAAATGCAAATAGTCCACAAATATTTGGCTTGAATAAGGAAAAAATGCCAAAAAACACAACAGTGATGTTAAACTATGACACTCAAGCAAAGTTGCAAGCTCACAATGGCCTCCACATTGTCATACAGTTCCAATTCTTAAGGAAGGGGTTTTCTGAAATTCAAACAGCATGGAGTTCCTACATGGGGGGGGGGCGGGGGGGGGGGGAAGGAGGGGGAGGGGGACGGCTTACAATGACAGTTTGTTGTCATGAGGGCGACAATGACAGTGTAAATGTTCTACAACAAAAACATTCCGAAACAGAATGACACTCGGTAGGGCGTATACCTCCGCCAGGCTGAGCAGTTCCCTTTTTGCATCCCACTGATGGACCTGATCTGGAGCCAGAACTGAACCAAAATATAATCAGCTTGTTCTTGTCACGTCCCCAACTCATCCACCCAGTTTCGTCGATTTTCGTAGCGGTTAGGGTGCCGGATTGGGATCCTAGGATCCTGGGTTCGAATCCCGGTCGATCGCTGAATTAACACCAGGAGGGTTGACTCAGCCTGTCATCCTTCCAAGGTCGGCAAATCGAGTACCAGTTCACTGGTAATTCCCTGTGTGTCGCAAAAGGCGACTAACAGGGTTGACGGCAGGAAGAGCATCCGGCCATAAAACATCCCTTCAAAAAGGGGACCACGGTGCCCGAAAAAGGCCAACCCCCACTCTGCAGGGGAAAAATGGCCTCTAAAGGTGGTTCACATCGTGTTTCGCCCTTTCTCTCAATGGTGAAGAATCAATTGGAAAATTTTCAAAAATCTTGTATCTATATCTTCACGAAAATCTTATTGATGCATCCGTTCCACACACCACGATTTGTCCAAATCCGTCCATATCGTTTTGAGATATCGTGCTATTGTGGCGGACACGAAAGCTCACTGGCGTGATGGCATCATTCCGCGCACCAAGTGGGCGGCGGCCACGCCCGAGGGGTAGGCGTGGCCTCGGGATATACACCGGGCGCGCAGCCCGGAGCGCTAGAGTGCTACAGTGGAGCTCTTGCAATAAAGACTCTTTTAACTTACCGCGTTGTCCGCTTCCTCCTTGCTAAACAAGTAGCGCGCGTAGCACCGCGCTTCATTGGTGACCCTCCGACATTCTGGTCAGCCGTCGCTGACCACCCGAACACGCCACAGCAATGGCAACCAACGCGGTCACAAAACTCCCCGAGTTCTGGGAGGCTCAAGCTGAAGTTTGGTTCCTGCAGGCAGAAGCCCAGTTCCGTCTTCGAGGCATCACGGTGGACGAGACCATGTACTGCCACGTGGTCGCCTCCCTCGGGCCCGGCACGGCCGCCCGCGTCGTGTCGGTCCTGAGGAACCCACTGGCCGACGGCAGGTACGAGGCGATCAAGCGTCTCCTCCTCGCCACATTCGGCCTCACGGTGGACGCACGGGCCGACCGCCTCCTGGACCTCCCCGAGCTCGGTGACACGCGACCGTCGGTCCGCATGGACCATATGCTGTCGCTGATGGGCGACGAAACCCCGGATTTTCTGTTCCGAGCGCTGTTTCGACGCCAGCTGCCGGCACGAGTACGCCTCGCGTTGGCCGGTTCTGCGACGACGGAGCATGAGCTCTCGCTGCCGAGGCCAACAAGTTCTTCGCGGCTTTGGACACGCAGGTGAGTTTTGGCGCGGCCGTCGCGCATCCCGAGGCTGATGCACACCTCGTGGCTGATGCTGATGCACACCTCGCGGCCGCCGCCGCCACGCCCCGCCCACCACCGCCGCCGCGGAGAAAACCGTGGCCTCCGCTGCCAACCTGGTGTTTTTTCCACGCCCAGTTCGGCCACGAGGCTCGGCAGTGTCGCCCGCCGTGCTCTTTCGGCAGGTCGGGAAACGCCCGGGCCGGCCCTCGGTAGTGGCACTGAGCGCCGGCCATTCAAACAGCCTACTGTTCATAACGGACACCTTATCCGGGTGCCGTTACCTGTGTGACACGGGAGCGCAGGTGAGTGTCGTTCCCGCCGGTACGTCCGACAAGCAAACCGCGGGCCGGGGCCCCGCGCTGCTTGCTGCCAACGGTACGTCCATACGCACATACGGAAAACGCTGCCTCTCTCTGCGGTTCCGAGGGCAGGTTTTCCGGTGGTCGTTCGTCACTGCCGACGTGCCCATGGCACTGCTCGGCGCGGACTTCCTGTGCTCTAATGGGCTGTTGGTGGACGTAAAGCACAGAAGGCTCATCCAGGCCGAGACGTTCAGCTCGCTCGCTTGCGCGCTGCCCAGCTCGTTGAGCAGCTCACGGAGCGGCTCATCGAGCGGCTCGCCGAGCGGCTTGCTGAGCGGTTCCGTTCCGGCCAGGTTGATCTGTACGCTTCCGGCAGCGGACGAATTCACCCGCCTCCTCGCCAGTCTTCCCGGCCCTCACGCGGCCCACCTTCTCGGCGGGGGCCGTCAAGCACGGGGTGGAACACCACATCCCCACCGCCGGGCCACCGGTCTACGCCCGGGCACGCCGCCTCAAGCCGACGAAGCTCGCGGTAGCTAAAGCGGTGTTCGCTACGCTGGAGCGGCTCGGCATCGTGCGGCGCTCTGAGAGTGCTTGGGCGTCGCCGCTCCACATCGTGCCAAAGCCCGGCGGGGGATGGCGACCGTGCGGGGACTACCGGCGCCTCAACGACGCCACCACCCCCGACCGCTACCCCGTCCCCCACATCCAGGACTTCTCCGCCCGGTTGGCGGGTATGTCCTTCTTTTCAAAGGTGGACCTCATACGCGGCTACCATCAGGTCCCCGTCAGGCCGGAGGACATCCCCAAGATGGCGGTCATCACGCCATTCGGACTTTTCGAATTTCTTTGGATGCCCTTCGGGTTGAAGAATGCGGCTCAGGCGTTCCAGCGACTAATGGACAGCGTCTTGTGCGACTTGGATTTCGTGTACGGCTACCTGGACGACATCCTCGTCGACAGCGCGTCCCGCGAAGAGCACCTCCACCATCTCCGCACGCTCTTCGAACGCCTGGGCCAGCATGGCCTCATCGTGAACCCCGCCAAGTGCCGGTTTGGCGTCGCCGAAATCGACTTTTTGGGGCACCGCGTCACCAGGCACGGGGCCATCCCCCTACCGGCCAAGGTGGAGGCGGTGAAGGGGTTTCCGCGCCCCCGCACGATCACGGGGCTCCAGGCGTTCCTGGGCATGGTAAACTTTTACCATCGGTTCCTGCCCCGCATCGCCCAGCTCCTGCGCCCCCTGCACGAGGCCCTCCGAGGGAAGCCGGGCAAAGGTGACGTTACCTGGACCGAGCAGATGGACGCGGCGTTCGTCGGCGCGAAGCTCGCCTTGGCCAACGCTACCATGCTGGCGCACCCGGCGCCCGATGCACCAATCGCCCTCATCACCGACGCCTCGGACTACGCGGTGGGCGCGGTGCACGAGCAATGGGTGCGTGGTGCCTGGCAACCGCTGGCGTTCTTCAGCCGGCAGCTTCGCCCGCCCGAACGCCATTATAGTACCTTCGACCGCGAGTTGCTCGGGCTCCACCTGGCGGTCAGGCACTTCCGCCACCTGCTCGAGGGCCGTGCGTTCACGGCCTTCGTCGACCACAAGCCACTGGTCTTCGCGATGGGCAAGGTCACCGAGCCGTGGTCGGCCCGGCAGCAGCGTCACCTCTCGGCCGTGTCCGAATATACGACGGACATCCGGCACGTCGCGGGGAAGGACAACCCGGTGGCGGATTGCCTTTCCCGGTCCGTCGCCCACGCAGTCCACCTCAGCATCGACTATGCCCGGATGGCGGTGGACCAGGCCGCCGACCCCGACGTCCAGGCCTTGCGGACCGCCGTCACGGGCCTCCGCGTCACCGAGGTGCCGTTCGACGGCGTGGACACGGCCCTCTGGTGCGACGTCTCCCTCGGGCGGCCTCGCCCCATCGTGCCCGCGGGCTGGCAGCGCCAGGTTTTTGACGCCATCCACGGCCTGTCCCACCCGGGCACGAGGGCCTCCCATAGGTTGGTCGCCGACAAGTTTGTCTGGCATGGCCTCCGGAAGGCCGTCCGCGGCTGGACCAGAACGTGCCTCGCGTGCCAGCGCACGAAGGTGCACCGACACACCCAGGCTCCATTGGCCCCGTTTACGGTGCCGGAGCGTAGGTTCGACCACGTTCACGTGGACCTGATGGGACCTCTGTCCCCCTCACGGGGTTTCACCCATATCCTCACAATGGTGGACCGCACCACCGGGTGGCCGGAGGCCGTGCCTTTGGCGGCGGACGTCGCGCAGGCGTTAATCGCCACCTGGGTCGCCCGGTTCGGCGCCCCCTCGGACATCTCGTCCGACCGCGGCCCCCAAATCACCTCGGAGCTCTGGGGGGCGGTCGCGCGGGGGCTCGGGGTCCAGCTGCACCGAACCACGGCCTATCACCCCCAGGCCAACGGCCTGTGCGAGCGGTTCCACCGCTCGTTGAAGGCCGCGCTCCGAGCCACCCTCAGCGACGGTGGCTGGGTCGACAGGCACCCCTGGGTCCTGCTGGGCCTCCGGACGGTGCCCAAGGACGACCTGCGCGCATCCGCGGCGGAGTTGGTCTTCGGACAACCGCTGCGGGTGCCGGGCGAGTTCCTCCCCGACCCCACGGCACCATGGTCCGCGGCGCAGGAGCGCTCTGCGCTGCAGGAGACCGCCCGGAGGTTCACCCCGGTGCCGACGGCGCACCACGGGGACCCACCTACGCACGTCGCCCCGGAGCTTTGCACCGCGGAGTACATCTTCGTCCGGCACGACGCCCACCGGACACCACTGCGGCCCCCGTACGACGGGCCTTTCCGTGTGCTGGAGACCGGGGTGAAACATTTTACCTTGGACATCGGCGGTACTCCCGACCGCGTCTCAGTGGATCGCCTCAAGCCGGCCCACCTCGACGTGGACCACCCACCGCCGGTGGCTCGCCCCCCCCCCCTGCGGGCGGACCCCTGGCACCACCCAGCCCCGCCGGCACGCCGCCCCCGGTCCGGCACCCATCCCGGGTGCAGCCGGAGGCATCCCAGCTGGCATCCCTGCACCCCGGACGCCGCCTCGGCCGGGTCATCCGTTTGCCCCGCAAACTGGCCCTCCAGGTGCGCGGGAATTCTGGGGGGGGCACGTGTGGCGGACACGAAAGCTCACTGGCGTGATGGCATCATTCCGCGCACCAAGTGGGCGGCGGCCACGCCCGAGGGGTAGGCGTGGCCTCGGGATATACACCGGGCGCGCAGCCCGGAGCGCTACAGTGGAGCTCTTGCAATAAAGCCTCTTTTAACTTACCGTGTTGTCCATTTCCTCCTTGCTAAACAAGTAGCGTGCGTAGCACCGCGCTTCACTATACCTGTATGTAGTTTTTTGGCCCTATCTCTCAATGGTGAAAAATCACTTAAAAAATTGTAGTATGCGGATCTTCAACAAGATCTAATACTTTCGTCCTTGTCATATACCCAATCTCTCCACCAAATCTCGCCCGAATCCGTCTACAAATTTTTGAGACATCCTGTTCACAGACAAACAGATAAATTACATACAGAAACAAACATACAGGGGTGAATACATAACCTCCATCCACCTACGTTGTCGGAGGTAGTTGGAGAGTTCATAGAACACCGTACCCCACGCAGCGGTCAAATTGAATACTTAAAACGAAATAAAATTGAGATTTGAAAGGTCGTAAAAAAATTTCCGAAACCTTACCACCATTCATGCAATGTCTTGTACGCCACCTTATTTACTTTGTCCAAGTACTGCAAAACTGCACGTTTTTGGAAGCGGAAAGAAGGTGATTTGTGCTTTACAGTGCTCAAGCAAAAAATTTAATTTAAACAAAATAAAGATTTTAAAGGTCGTATAAAAACATTTATTCTGGAAGTTTACTGCCGATGATTCATTGTCTTTTACACCACCTCATTACCTCTGCCACCAAAAGTGGATGGAGGTTATGTTTTCACCCCTGTCTGTCTGTTTGTGAACAAAATATCTCAAAAAGTTGTGGACCGATTCGGACGGAATTTAACAGAGATGTGGTGTATGTGACAAGGACGAAATGATTAGATTTTGGTGAAGATTCGGATTCGGGTACGAGAATTTTTTAAGTGATTCTTCACCTTTGGGAGATCGGGCCAAAAACGATACATCGCAGGATATCTCAAAACGTTGTGGATGGATTTGGACGAAACTTGGTGGACCTGTTGAGTGTCTGACAAGGATAATTCAAATCTATTTTGGTGAAGATCTGAATATGGATTCGGATATGAGAATATTTTTTAAAAAGTGATTCTTCAACATTGGGAGATCCGGCCAAAAACGATACATAGCAGGATATCTCAAAAAGTTATGGATGGATTTGGACGAAACTTGTTGGACACGTTGTGCGTGTGACAAGGAAGGATAGATTCAGTTTTGGTGAAGATCCGGATCCGGATCCAGCTTGGAGAATTTTTTAAATGATTCTTCACCAATGAGTGATATCGCCAACCAGGTGGTGTTTGACATTTTACATTAGTTCTTCGTGCCTGTTGTTTGTGTCCTTTGGCTTTATGACATTCTTAAAAACAGTAAGTACAGGCAGTCCCCGGGTTACGAACGCCCGACTTACGAACACCCGTACTTACGTACCGACCTCCGTAAAGCCTATTATTAAAAAAAAGTTTTTCATTTAAAAAAAAAAAAGTTTTTTAAATATATTTTTTGTATACAGAATCGAGGCTCGTGAAAGAGCTAACATTTATCACACACAAAAAAAAAATCAAACAGACACACATAGTATATAATAAGGGGAGCGGCAGACAGGAGAAATATGAGAAAAGCTCTGTTCAAGCCACCCTTGATGTTTACTTTAAGAAAATTGACCAGCACCAGGTCCATCCTCTCCAACACCAGGCCCATCATCTCGGAGAGATATATCAAGGTATGATCGTTTCAAGGTTTGCAAGACATCAATTGGAACGAGAGTAAGTGTTAACCTTTAATCATTATCTTTTCTTTTCTATCTAAACAGTTTAAGAAATGTTTCTTTCATGTTTTTTTTATACCTATAGATGTTTTAGGTAAAATATATACTATATACTAAGACAAACATTTGACTAATTGACACTAGATGTGAACCATACGTAACTGTTCCGACTTACATACAAATTCGACTTACAGACAGACTTAAAAACGGAACTCGTTCGTAACCCGGGGACTGCCTGTAGTCAGTTTGGAATGATTTTCAATTTTGTTTGACTGCCAGACAGGCAGACAGAGTAAAAATATTATCTCACTCCTCTCTGCATGTGCATGATCGGGACAAATTCATAGCCAAAGTACTACTAAACTACAGGTTCGTTTTCTGATTCATGTTGGCATCAAAATATAACATTTAATTAAAAATAAGTAGTTCCTCGATCATAAACTGATGTTTCTAGACAAACAGACAGACAAAGTGAACCAACTGCTTAACCCCACTTTGCACTTCTTGTGAACATGGTAATTAATGTCTATACTAGCCCTTCAGCAATACTCAAAACAACAAAATGTCGGACACTTGGGGATGCCTGAACACACTTTTCTTTGCACGCACGATGACGTTCCATCAAATTCCCAAACGTTCCCTGCAAAAGGGCCAGCCATCTTACTGTGCAAGGAAACACCGGTGTGAAACCACACAGGGCCGTAATGACAAAAGTTGAAATGTGCACAAGCCTCCTGCGGTCCTCTAACAGCAAAGGGAATAGAAGTAAAATTTTATGACTCTTGTTATTATTATTCTGCATCGACCACTGCCCGACATGCATGAAGTGGAGGGTATGTCAGAGGGTGGGGGTGCCTAATGGAGGAAAGGAATCCCATTTCACTAGGCACCGCAGGGAGAACAAACAGAAGAGCGAGGAAGTGACGAAGGGAGAGATCGGGCAAAAAAGGTTAAGGGGGCAGTTAAAGAAACAACCACACGCCTTCGCGCCGATGCCAAGCCAAGGGAGAAATGGCGAGGCGAGTACTCGGCTGGAAAATATCTTGATCACATCGTGCCTAATGAGGTTTGTCTGTGGACGTCGCACGGCCATCAGGGTCAGGGCTGCGTGGGGATGCGGCTCATTACACTCGCGGTCCAGGAGTCTGCCATTTAGACCCACACACTTGCTCTATTCCGATTGCATCAAGTGGGTGTTGGAGCTTTCAGGTGAGAATACCTCTGGGAAAGAAAATGTAAATTTGAAGATGGGTGTGCCCATGTGCATGCAAATACATAACAATAAGAATATCGTTTAACCCAATTTTTGGTCATTAAGCACCTTGCCCTCAGCAGGATACTCAGAAAAGAGGAAACTGGACCGCATCGACTCGGCCAACAAAAGAAGAAAAGAACCACCTTTAGAGGCAATTTCCCCCCGCAGAGCGGGGATTGGCCTTTTTCGGGCACCGTGGTCCCCTTTTTGAAGCAATGTTTTATAGCCGGATGCCCTTCCTGCCACCAACCCTGTTAGTCGCCTCTTGCAACACACAGGGAATCACCAGTGAACTGGTACTCAATTTGCCGACCTCCGAAGGATGACGGGCTGAGTCAACCCCCCTGGAGTTAATTCCGTGATCGACCGGGAATCGAACCCAGGACCCGAGGATCCCAAGCCAGCACCCTAACCGCTAAGCCAACACAAGGCTTCGACTCGAACAACAATAAGAATGAAAAGGCTCAGACCTTTTATCTCAACCAGCAAACATTAAAAGTTAAACCACATTAAATTAAATTTAAAACCATATTTCCAAGCTGGCCTCCAAAACCAGTCGCCGACTGGGCATCCTCCGTCGTGCGAAATCCTTCCTCGGCACACCTGAGCTCCTCACCACATACAAGGCTTTCATCCGCAGCTCAATGGAATACTGTTCTCCCCTATGGGCTGGTGCTCCTGCCTCAAACCTAGCTCGGCTTCACGCTGTTGAAACCAAAGCGTTCAGAATCATTGGAATCTCCTGCAATGAAGCTGATTCTGAGGGCCTTTCTCTCTCTCACCACAGGCAGGTTGGTGGTCTTTCTGTCTTCTACCGACTCCTCTCCGGCCTTGCTCCCCCTGCTCTGACCCCCAAATATTCCTACAGGTCGCACAACATCTGCCAGCAACCCTCTTATGGTGAAACTGCCAAAATCAAGGCTCTCTGCTCACCTTCACTCTTTCATTCCTCTTTACTCCCGCCTCTGGAACAAACTCCCTCACTCTCTCCAATCTCACCCCTCCCTCCAGGTCTTTAAAACAGCTGTTCACCACCATCTCTTATCTTCCCCCACCCAAAACCTTGATCGATTCTACCCCCGGTAAAACACCCCAAATCCGCCTCTTTCAATCCCCAACTTCTTTCCTGAAATTCCGAGAAGTGTTCATTTGCTTTATACCGTGTACCCCTCCCTCCTCCCCCACACCCCCCTTCCACAGATCTACCGACGTCCTTGTTCTCTACTGTTGTTGTGCTTGTGTGCTTTCCTCTCTCTCCCCCTCTTGTCTCCTGCTCCCTTCATTGTACGTTTTGTGTGTCTGTGCATGTTTTCATGTTCAATGTGTTAGCTTTTACATGAGCCTCGATTCTCTATTTTTTTTAAATAATTAAAAACCCCTCTGAAAAAAAGAGCCAAAACACTTTAGTGTAAAAGGCTTTTCTTTTTACATATCTTTAACCTCGACATAGTGGCTCTTATTCAATCAATAAGAAATGCAACTTTTTGTGGATCCAAATTACAAATTAAGCAACTTAGTTCTTAACCTGTACAAGTCCTTCACAGATCGTTAAATTACTGTGTATAGCAGGAACTTCTGTCGTGCTTGTGTTTTTTTCACAGGGCAGGTGTACGCGTCTAGTGCTGTAGTAGGGTGCGATGTGGTCACCAATCGTTGCTTTTAGCTACGGCCGCCGGATATCTCTGCAAGCAAAACAAGCGTTACGCCTAGGTCCCCCGTCGGTGAAGTGATATTTCGCTCACAAGGTTCAGACATATATATGGTGGCGGCCATCTTGGATTTTGACGTGGCGACCCAATTTTCAATGGCGTTCTTCCTTATGCCAAGATACACCCACACACCAGATTAGAAGTTGGTACTTCGCTTATTTTTCAAGATATTCCGCTCACAAGGTTCAGACATACATGGCGGGGGCCATCTTGGATTTTGACGTGGCGAGCCAATTTTCAATAGCGTTCTTCCTTATGCCTAGATACACCCACACACCAGATTAGAAGTTGGTACTTCGCTTATTTTCCAAGATATTCCGCTCACAAGGTTCAGACATACATGGCATCAGACATACATGGCGGGGGCCATCTTGGATTTTGACGTGACGACCCAATTTTCAGTAGCGTTCTTCATTATGCCTAGATACACCCACACACCAGATTAGAAGTTGGTACTTCGCTTATTTGCCAAGATATTCCGCTCACAAGGTTCAGACATACATGGCATCAGACATACATGGTGGGGGCCATCTTGGATTTTGACGTGGCGACCCAATTTACAATAGCGTTCTTCCTTATGCGGAGATGCACCCACACACCAGATTAGAAGTTAGTAGTTCGTTTATTTTTCAAGATATTTCGCTCACGAGGTTCAGACATATATATGGTGGCGGCCATCTTGGATTTTGACGTGGCGACCCAATTTTCAATAGCGTTCTTCCTTGTGCCGAGATACACCCACACACCAGATTAGGAGTTGGTACTTCGCTTATTTTTTAAGATATTCCGCTCACAAGGTTCAGACGTACATGGCGTCAGACATACATGGCGGCGGCCATCTTGGATTTTGACGTGGCGACCCAATTTTCAATGGCGTTCTTCCTTATGCCAAGATACACCCACACACCAGATTAGAAGTTGGTACTTCGCTTATTTTTCAAGATATTCCGCTCACAAGGTTCAGACATACATGGCATCAGACATACATGGCGGGGGCCATCTTGGATTTTGACGTGGCGACCCAATTTTCAATAGCGTTCTTCATTATGCCTAGATACACCCACACACCAGATTAGAAGTTGGTACTTCGCTTATTTTCCAAGATATTCCGCTCACAAGGTTCAGACATACATGGCATCAGACATACATGGTGGGGGCCATCTTGGATTTTGACGTGGCGACCCAATTTACAATAGCGTTCTTCCTTATGCGGAGATGCACCCACACACCAGATTAGAAGTTAGTAGTTCGTTTATTTTTCAAGATATTTCGCTCACGAGGTTCAGACATATATATGGTGGCGGCCATCTTGGATTTTGACGTGGCGACCCAATTTTCAATAGCGTTCTTCCTTGTGCCGAGATACACCCACACACCAGATTAGGAGTTGGTACTTCGCTTATTTTTTAAGATATTCCGCTCACAAGGTTCAGACGTACATGGCGTCAGACATACATGGCGGCGGCCATCTTGGATTTTGACGTGGGTTGCACCCACACACCAAATTAGAATTCGGTCCTTCGCTTACGCACACGCACGCACGCACGTACGCACGTACGCACGGACGGAGGGGAAAACCATAGTCCCCCTTTCGCTCCGCGGTGCGATGGGGGACAATGAAGGCCGAGTGTTTAAGCCTTTCCTTCCGGTCCATAGCCTCTATCCTTGCCAAGACTTCCAGACTACCTCCTAGTGGTGCACCATGGTAACAGTGCTCTTGAGGGCACTGTCTAAATGTCTGGAGGATCTCAGAGTAGGTTGGTACCCCAGAGGTGTAGTGTGCATGGCCTTCTATTGTGAGGACTTGCTGGGACACTCACCAATCCAACCAGGGTAGATGGCACTCATCAGCCTTGGTAGGCAGTCCACCTAGGAGAAGGAAACTCTGATTGCAAATCCCCCTGCCTGCCTTGCAGGGTATGTCTCTTTAGACAAAGGCTAGGTCTACAGCTGATTCTGTGGTAGTGTTAGGAAGGGCATCCGGCCACAAAAAACCTGCCTCAAATATGCCTTTTGGCGAAGCGGGCACCTGAGTTTATTGTTGCCCCATCTGGGTATAGTAGGAACTGGTACATCATAATTCAGAGGTGGCACACTCACTTTTTAGTTGGGTGAGTTTCAACATGATTAACAAGGAAATGGAAGGAGAATATGAGTCATCATTCTGGTGTTTCGTGGCATTGTTAGCCCGGGGGAGCTTAACCCAGTGGTTCCAAAACTTTTTTGTCCACGACCCAAAATTTGAAATCACATTCGCGTCGCTAAAAATTGTTGGAGAAAATGCTTTAAACGTGAAAATCCCCCCTCAAAAACTGGGATTTTGAGTTTGTTTTTTCAGGTTTGGGTTGTTCCCTTGGCTTTGGGAACCCCTTACTTAATGGTTAAGGTAGCTGGCTTGAGAAATTAGGGTTTTGTGTTTGAGCCCCTGTCGTGCCGTTGAATTACCACCAGGTGGGTTGACTCAGCCTGTCATCCTTCCGAGGTTGGCAAAATGAGCACCAGCTGACTGGTAATGGGGGCACTGCATCAATGACACAGCTGCGCTCCCAGAAATGATACAACCAGCAGCCACAGTCTGCATAGGAAATTATAACGGCACTCAGTAGAGAGCGTACCTCCACCTGGTTGGCCATATCACTCAATGGTGAGAATCACTTAAAAAAATCCACGAGCCGGATCCGGATCCGGATCTTCACCAAAGTCTAATCATTTCGTCCTCGTCACAAACGCTACATCTCTGCCAAATTTCGTCCGAATCCGTCCACAACTTTTTGAGATATTTTGTTCACAGACAAACGGACAGACAAACAGACAGGGGTGAAAACATAATCTCCATCCACCTTTGGTGGTGGAGGTAACAACAGCAACTTGGGCATTGTTGTTGTATAGCCCCGGACGGTTCTCTTGACCAAGCCCGCGGAACGGAGACAGCCGATTGATGTCTCAGGAGTGACCCAGAGATCCTCCACATCTAGAATGGTGTACCCCCGCCTTCATGAATTCAGGGCCACGTCAGAGTTAGAAGAGGGGGAGAGGGAGAGAGGAAGAGAGAGGGGGAGAGGGGGAGAGGGGAAGATGGAGAGGGGAGAGAGAGGGAGAGGGACAGGGGGAGGGGGAGAGGGAGAGGGGAAGAGGGAGAGGGGAAGAGGGTGAGGGGAAGAGGGAGAGGGGAAGAGGGTGAGGGGAAGAGGGGGAGGGGAAGAGGGAGAGGGGAGAGAGGGAGAGGGAGTGAAGGAGAGGGGAAGAGGAAGAGGGAGAGGGGAAGAGCGAGAGGGAGAGGAGGGGATGGAGAGGGAGACAGAGAGAGACAAGAGGGAAATGGCCGGTCCATGGACCGATCGGTACTCTAACCGTGACCACGCTGCCCTGAAGAATCCGGTCAGCAAGGAAGAATGCGGAAGATTTGGCCCCCGACTCGCACCGGGATTGGGAGGTACAACCACCATGAAGAGACATCCCCGATAATTAATTGTTGGGTATTGTTGTATCAGAGTATCGGCTCATCTACATATTTCCCAAAATCAAGAGTCACCCCGGCTCAAGGAGGCGTCCATTTTGTGGAACACCCGTGTGCATTTGCGAGATCTACAAATGAGGATCCCTCATTTTGGTAAATTGCTGGTAATTCACTCATTGAATTGAACAGCTCTGCACAACGGCGATTACGGGGCGACATTTGTGTGAAAGAAGTTATTTGCAGGAGAATCCCCAGGTGAATGAGAGGCGAAGCAATATTGAATCAAATCATCTCATTGTATGATCAGCTAAAACGGATGCACTGTTTCACAACGATTTATGCTCCATTTGCAATGAGTCGAGTTTCTATGCTGAATCAGTCTCACAGTTATTGCCTCAAAACACATTTTATCTGACCACAAAACAAGGGCCCAGAAACCATCCTCATTTTTCAAAAACAGTTTTTTTTTTTCAAATTAACTCACCAAAGGTCAACATAGCAAATAATAGGAAAGCAATATTTATGTACAATACAATCATCCATGTATACCATACATACAGAGAGTACGTATGTACGTACATGATACAATCGGTGTATACATACATACATATATACATACACACACACACATTACACATGCACACAGACATACATGCACATACATACATACATACACATTACACATACATACATACATACATACACACACACACATTACACATGCACACAGACATACATGCACATACATACATACATACACATTACACATACATACATACATACATACACACACATTACACATACATACACACACACATTACACATGCACACAGACATACAAACACACATACATGCACATACATACATACACACACATTACACATACATACATACAAACACACACATTACACATACATACATATACACATTACACATGCACACAGACATACAAACACACATACATACATACATACACATTACACATACATACATACATACATACACACACATTACACATACATACACACATACATGCACATACATACATACACACACATTACACATACATACACATTACACATACACACACACACATTACACATACATACACACACACACACATTATACATACATACACACATACAAACACATTACACATACATACACACACATACACACACATTACACATATATACACATACATACATACACACACACACACACACACACACACACACACACACACACACACACACACACACACACACACATTACACATACACACACACATTACACATACATACAGACATACAAACACACATACATAGATACTAACATACATACATACATACATAGATAGATACATACACACAGACATACATACACACATACATACATATTACACATACATACTGTTGTGGTTTTTGGAATAAAGGCAACCCCCCTTTTAGTTAGTTTAACCACAACATGTAGCCTCGATTAGCCAGTTATTTCTTATTAAATGTTAAGTATAGTCTCCTTCCCAGTGTTAGTATGCGTTGAGGCAGGTAAAGTAAGGGTAGGCATCATTGGAGCTTGGAATGCCATGTGGTGGGCCAAGGACAAGTTGAGGAGGCCCGAGGGAGGAGCCGGAGGGCGTGGCTGGTAAGCAGCAAACAGCCAACGGGAGCTAAAGGGGAGTGGCCAATAACGGCGGCCAATGAGAGCTAATGGGGAGTGGCCAGCAACGGCGGCCAATGAGAACTAAGGGGAGTGACTGATGAGGGGCTATCACGACACGTGACCCCCGGCGGTCAGTGGAGGCCTTTGGAACATTCTGGTGGGTCTCCGGAGGCTATAAAACCCGGCCCGGACCCCCCAACTCTCTCTCTGGACGCGCTCTCTCTAGCCCAGGACTCTCTGCCCCCGCTCTCTCTTGGCCCTGGACTCTAACGATCTCTGGAGTCTGGGCGCTCCCTGGATTCGCTCTCTCTTGGCCCTGGCCCGACGATCTCCCTGCCTGTACTCCCTGCACGTGCGCTTTGCCTCGCTGACTTCGGGACAGGCGGCGTGGCTTCCCTGAGTGCATGACTGAGGCCGTCGTCCCTGCCGCGAACATCCTCGAGGGGAGACGCCCAATGAGCCGTCCAGGGCGAGCTGCACTAAGCGGCCGCGCTTTGTGCGCGTCCCCTTCTTCCTCCCCTTTCCCGAACGAGTCAGAGGGCCCTTGTCTGGGAAACGTAAGTAAGGTGGTTAGGTTTCTCTTCTGTGTCCCCTTTCTCCCACCAGTGTACATTTGTGAATAAACCTGTGCTTTGTTTCCAACTTGGCCGTTTTCGTCCCTTCACCATTGGCCTCACATTGCAGGAGTTAAAACCGCTCGATCGGGTTCATAGTAATTAACGGCACGAGTTACGCGACACGCAAACCGCTCGGCGTTAAAGACCAGCATGACTCGTGTGAGGTCCAGCCCCCGTCCTCGCGGCGGCGTGTGTATCGAAGGTACTCGGGTTGTGACCGGAAACCCTTCCACGCGCTAGCTGCGGGTTTGGCGGCTGGAATTGCTCAGCAATCCGCCCCCACGAGTGTAGAGAGGGTAGCAGCCTCGTGGACTCCAAGCTCGAGGGGGAGCAGGGCTTAATCCCCCCTAAGTACGTCGATGGGCTCGAGATCCGCAACAATACATACATACATACATACATACATACATACATACATACACACACATTACACATACATACATACAACAACAAAACAACAACAGGCATTTTAAGGCCATTTTCCCTGCAAGAGCGGAGGTTAGCCTATACATACATACATACACACATACATACTAAATGTCTAACAGCATCTAAAGGGTCTAAAATGTCTGAAGGGTCTTAAAAGGTCTTTAAGGATCTTCAAAGGTCTAAGGGGTTTCAGCAGTTACACATACACACAGTTACACATACACACATTACACATACACACCGACATACATACACACACATACATACATGCACATATACTTACATACATACATGCATACATTCCTCATCCCTGAGATCGGCAGTCTGCAGCCTCCTCACTTTCTGCAGACCTGGACAAAATCACAGACTGGGCAAACAAGTGGAACATGTCTTTCAATCCTGACAAATCTCACACTCTTACGATGTCTCTCCGAAAAGACCGACTGGACAACCCTCCCATCTACTTTCTCAACAATCCTCTCCAAGAAGTTCTGTCACTCAAGCTTTTGGGTCTCACTATGTGCCATGATCTTTCCTGGGAAAACCACATTTCAAATCTGGCCTCCAAAGCCAGTCACCGACTGAGCATCCTCCGTCGTGTGAAGTCCTTCCTTGGCACACCTGAGCTCCTCACCACATACAAGGCTTTCATCCGCAGCTCAATGGAATACTGTTCCCCCCTCTGAGCTGGTGGTCCTGCCTCACACCTAGCTCGGCTTCACGCTGTTGAAACCAAAGCTTTCAGAATCATTGGAATCTCCTGCGATAAAGTTAACTCCAAGGGCCTTCCACTCACTCACCGCAGGCAGGTTGGTGGTCTTTCTGTCTTCTACCGACTCCTCTCCGACCTTGATCCCCCAGCTCTATCTGTGCTCTGTCCCCCAAATATTTCTACAAGACGCACAAGATCTGCCAGTAACCCTCTTCTGGTGAAATTGCCAAAATCAAGAGTCTGTGCTCACCTTCACTCCTTCATTCCTCTTTTCTCCCACCTCTGGAACAAACTCCCTCACTCTCTTCAATCCCACTCCACCCTCCAAGTCTTTAAAACAGCTGTTCACCACCATCTCTTATCTTCCCCCATCCAAAACCTTGATCTTTTCTACCCCCGCTAATTTCACCCCAAATCCACTTTTTTGAAATACCAACTTCTGTCCTGGAAGTCCTTGGTGTCCTTGTGTTTTATACTTCTCCCACCCCTCCCCCCCCCCTTCCCACGCCTCCTCCCCCCAAGCCCTCTCCCTCCTACACATCTCCCTGCTCTCAAATGTTGTGTTTGTGTGCTTCCCCTGCTCTCCCCATCTTGTCTTCCGCTCCCTCTTTTTATATATTGTTTGTCTGTTTGATTTGTTTGTGAAGTAAATGTTAGCTCTTTCACGAGCCTCGATTCTGTATACAAAAAAAACAAACAAACAAAAAAAAACATACATACATACACACACATTACACATACACACAGACATATATACACATACATACATACACATATACTTACATACATACGTACATTCCAACATGCATACGTAAATACATACGGCTCATGTTTACAGCATCCAGGATATAAATCTTGTGTCACTGGGCTGCATAAACATCACAAGCAGTTGTTTATTAACTTTGTTCTTCCTGTCAGATAAATAGTCAGTCACAGTTGAATGATTACACAGTTATCCCGGTTATCCCTCACAGTCAGTCACAGTTATCCCGGTGTGTACCCCGATTTAGAATAGGTACACCGTATCCCTGCGCATCGTAAGAGCGTGACCCAGGGTTGGCGTCAGGAAGGGCATCCGACCATAAAAACATTGCCTCAAACAGGGAACCATGAGGTCATGGGGCCCGCAAGGCTAACCCCCGCTATATAGGGGAAAATGGCCTTAAAACGATCATTCATTCATATTCACACAGTTGAATGATTGCATATGTGCCGAGATATGAATAAATTGATGTGGGACCTGACTTTAATGTGATAGGACACCACCAAGCCATGACATCACTGGGACAACAATATTATTAATTCCAGTGCAAATGCAGTTGTGCGCAAAGGTTTTGGGTTATTCCAATGATGTTCCTACTTTTTGGGTAAATTAATCAAATTATCAGTGATAACAGTCACATGTGTTCATTATTGTAAATTGACAGCATTTATAAATGCATGTGTCATTTTATACTTTATAGTATCTATATTATATTTATAGTATAGTATATATTATATTTATTATATCTATCTATATATTTATATGTCTATATTATATTTATATTATATTTATATTATATATTATATTATATTTATATTTATATTTTATATATTATATTTTATATATATTATAATTATATTTATATATCTATATTATATTATATCTATATTATATTTATATCTATATATATTTATATTATATTTATTATTTTTATATAATATTATATATTTATTTATAGTATAGTCAACAGTTTGTGTGTCTCTGCCCTTTGCCGACTTGAGTGCCATCACTCTTCTCCTCATTCTTCCTGTATATGACTGAAGCACTCTTACAGGAATATTGTGCCAAACATCCTGTAGTTCTGTGAGGTTAGTTGGGTTCCTCTTGTTATTTTCTGTTTCCAGGTAATCCCATATGGCCTCGATGGGGCTCATGTCTTCACACTGGGGTGGCCATTGTAACACTTGGAGCACTGTAACCTTGTTCTCCAAATACTGTTTTACTAAATTGGAAGTGTATTTTGGATCATTATCTTGTTGGAAAATGCATCCTCTTCCGATTACGATTTCCACTGCATGGTGCTGCAGTATCTGCTTGTTCTTCGCTTTTGTTCGCGTCTCATTGATTTTAACAAGTTTTCCTCTCCCAAAAACTGAGATACAACCCCAGACAGTCACAGAGCATCCCCCGTGTTTGATAGTAGACTGCAAACATTGTGTGCCATAAAGGTCTCCAGGTTTTAGCATACGAACTGGCGTCTCTTGGATCCAAAAAGTTCAAACTTCGATTCATCAGACCATATACCCGATTCCATTCTTCAGTTGCTAAATCTTGGTGCTGCGTTGCAAATTTCAATCTTTTCACCTGATTCTGTGTTCTCGGCAGTGGTTTCTTTGCTGCAACTCTACCATGGAGACCTGCGACAATCAGCCTTTTACACACGGTGCTGGACGAGATGCTAATGTCCAGACCTGCTCTCATTTTATCTGTCAGCTGCTGACATAAGCTAAGCAACTTTAAGTGCTTGTCTTACCTTGGGGAGGTTCTTCCCAGTTTATTTCAGGCGTTGCACATTTTCAGGTGAAGTACACTTCACACCATTGGAGGACATCTTCAACTTTTTGGTTCACGAGTTATCAAACAGAGTGGCCACTATATTGGTCATGGGTGTGTGTCTGTCTGTGCGTGTCTGTCTGTCTGTCTGTCCGCAGCATAACTACCCGATGATATCATGCAGTCTTGATGAAATTTGGGTGTGAGGTTGATATCATGATCTAGTTGTGTCCTGCCTAGGGTGGGCGTATTGCGCCCATTGTGGGCGGAGCGACACCCGAAAAAGTTGTCTTTTTAGGGGGTAATCGAGTTCAAGCTACATCTCCTCCGAGGGAGTTGGTGGATTCTGACAGGGGTTTCGGTATCATGTGTGTAGCCCCACGGAGCTCGATTTTTCATTTTCGTTCCAAGGTCAAGGTCACATGGTCACGAAATTTAGAAAAGTCGATTTTTGATGGTTTTATTACATTGTTCGCTTCCTGATAGGGTGAAATGTCGTACATGATCTTATATTATCACATACATCATGAAGTACAAGTTTTCCAACAAATTTCAGAATCTACGACCTTTGACCTTTGAAGGTCACAAAGGTCAAAGTTTCAAAGTTGTCGGAATCAAACGGAATTTTCGGTGTTGTGTAGCTAAGTAACCTCATAACTGATTATACATTATTTTCTATCTCATTTCAAGGTCAGTAACCTTCGTTTTGACATTTCCGGGCCCGGCCTGTCCGGGCCTGTTTCCGTTACAGTCCGTCCTTTGTCATTGAATACCGCTCGCTCGTGAACCGTCGTCGTCTCCTGACTTGTCACATATTTTCTTCATCGTGTGCCCTTATTCTCACAATTTGGATCTTCACACGTTGTTCTGTCAAAGGTTGCTTCCTACGAGCTATTCTGAACCCACTCCATAGAATTTTAAGCAAGGGAACAAGCTGATTAAAAATAATTTCACACATTCACTAATTTACAATTGCTATTGTGGTTTCTTATAATGTGCTTAAATATAAATGGTGTTGATTACTTCCGTAATTTACTATCATTTACTGCACGAAAAAAAACCCACAAACTGCTTCCTTCATATTTTCTTTGTGGTAAGTGGATATTATTTGCACATGATAACATAATATATAGAGCGGAAATAAAACTTTTCCGTTTCCTAATTTATTTTGCATACTTTAGAGTAAGTGTGACATTAAACAGACTTTCACACAAATTTGATTTGTTATCCACCTATATTGCACACTTCTAACTTACCACAAATGTTTAATGGGGAATAGCATCACAAAAGTCAAAATATCCCAAACTTTTGCGCATTCTGTATACATACACAAATATAAATACACATATGATGATGATAATGGTACCATACTTTTTACAGAGCCATGGTGCTGCCGATGCAGTTTCTTGGCAAGAGTTATACTGGGTGGTCAGCCATTGCCTTCCCAGCATTGTTTGTCCGTGCTCCATCCTTTCAAATGTTGAGAGTTAAGCAAGGAAATAGCACGTACCATTTTTAAAGTCTTTGGTCTGGCTCGACAGGGGTTTGAACTCTGACCTCCCAGACTCGGAGCGGATGTTGCAACCATTATACCACTAACATAATCCGGTAAACACACAAATACAAATATAAATATGTCGGCAGCCTGTCAAAGCGCCGACAACAATGGTGGGAGCTGTTAGTCCTTGCACTTGGCTTGTACATGTGAAACCAAGCCAATCCGTACCCCGATGCCTTTGCTACAGAGGGCACAGAATATGGTGGGGCACAGTCTAAGGCTACAGTGGGCACACAGTCTAGGTCGAAAGGGTCTAATCTCTAAAGGATATACATGTCTAAGTGGTCTAAAGGTGTCTGAAGGGATATACAGTGTCTAAAAAGGTCTAAGTGGTCTAAAGCTCTAAATGGTCAAGGGCCCAATCAATCTAAAGGGGTCTAAAGATGTCTAAAGATGTCTAACATGGCTAAAGCGTCTGAAGGGTGTAAGGGGTCTAAAGGGATTCAAGAGACTTGAAGGGTGTAAATGTCTAAAGTGTCTAAAAATAGGTCTAAAGGGTATAAATGGTCTGAAGGGTCAAGGTTTCTAAAGTGTTGAGTGGGCCTTAAAGGTAAAAGTGGTCTCAGGAGTCTGAGAGGTCTAGAGGGTTTAAGGGTTCTAAAGGGTCTAATGTGGTATATAGGGGTCTAAAGAGTCTGAAGGAACTAAATGTCTAACAGCATCTAAAGGGTCTAAAATGTCTGAAGGGTCTTAAAAGGTCTTAAAGGATCTTCAAAGGTCTAAGGGGTTTCAGCAGTCGAAAGGGTCTAAAGCATAGTCTCCCAAACTTTTTGGTCCACAATCCAAAATTTGAAATCACATTCGCCTCACAACCCAAAATGGTACCGGTACCTACCACAAAGATTGTCGGAGAAAACTATTTCGACGTGAAAACCCCCCCTCAAAAACTGGGATTTGTGAGAAGTTGGCAAGGTACCAACGTTTGAATACGGTATATCGCTGGAAGATCAATCAGCACGTAGTCATCCGCGACCCATCAGAAGGTCTTCGCGACCCAAGTTTGGGAACTCCTGGTCTAAAGGTTTAAAAGGTACGTTCCAATGGTGGTGTTATATATTACACTAGCAGAAGTACTCGGCGTTGCCGGGTGAGGGAGGGAAGGGAGGGAAGGGAGGGAAGGGGAGGGGGGAGGGGAAGGGAGTGGAGGAGGGGGGAGGGGAGGGGGGAAATGGAAGGGAGGGGAGGGGGGAGGGGAAGGGAAGGGAGGGAGGGGGGAGAGAGGGGAGGGGAGGGCGGGAGGGGATGGGAGGGGAGGAGGAGGGGAGGGGGAAGGGGAGGAGGAGGGGAGGAGGGAGGGGGAGGAGAGGGGAGGGGGAGGGGAGTGGGGGAAGGGGAAGGGAGTGGGAGGGGGAGGGGAGTGTGGATGGGAGGGGCAGGAAGGGGAGAGGGGGAGGGTAGGGAGGGGGAGGGGATGGGGAAGGTGAAAGGGGAGGGGGAAGGGGAAAAGGGAGGGGGGGAAGGGGAAAGGGAGAGGAGGGAGGGGAAGGGGTGAGGGGAGGGGCGGAAGAGGAGGGGAAGGGAGGGGGAAGGGAGAGGAGGGCAAGGGGGGAAGGGGAGGAGTAAGGGGGGAGTGGGGTAATGGGGGAGAGGAGGGGGAAGGGGGTGGAGGAGGGAAGGGGAGGGGAGGAGGGAGGGGAGGGGAGGGGGGAGGCAGGCGAGGAAGGGGAGTGGCTCACGTTTCTGAGTGAATGTGGGTATCCTTGGATGAAATAGCTTTGATTTAGAGGCAGTGCAGAAATGTCAAATTTGGTCCCTGGGGGGGGGGGGGGGGGGGGGGGGGGGGGGCGGGGGCGGTGGCATTTTTGGTTCATCAGTGATTCTGTGGTGCATAGGAACCCCGTGCCAAATTTGGTGAAGATCCGTTGAGACATGGCGACGCTGTTTCAAACAAACAAACAAACAAACAAACAAACAGACAACCTTTCACGCTTATAATATACATTAACAACATGGAATTTCTACATTTAAAATAGGAACTCAATTATGGATCATCCATAGATTATCGCCAAAAAGGTTCCAGCGATTATGATTCAACATTTGTGATTATATCCCATAAATATTTATTTAGCAACCAAGATGGTGTCCATGGCAACGGAGACAATATAAACGCGTTTCAACAAGACCAAAACAGCTTTTCGGTTTCCAAGAAAGCTGATTTCAAAAATTCTCATTTCAGAAGTGCTCCCTGATTCCTTCCATTAGCAATCTCGACTGGTATCCATAGCAACCAAAATGCTAATGAATATTTTCACAGGAGAATATAGAGTTTTGTAGGTTTTTGGACAAGATATTTCTACAAAAATATTGCAAATATCTTCTCCAGGAGAAAAATGATGGATTTTCATCGTAGAATTTTCGTAAGACCTACATTTACATTTTGGTCATGCCAATTTTAAAAAATGCTTCATTTGAAGGTGTCTCTTGGGGTATTTCTTTCACCTTGTGTATTATTGTTTGGATGCCTTGATAGTTGCTAAAAACTATAGTTTTCAATTATTAATTTTAATTATTAAGTAATTACTTTACTGTGGCATTGTACTGAAGCACAAATGGCCATTTTGTTTCAACCTGTCCACCATAACTGCTGTTATTGTTCCCAATTTCTTATAGCACATTTTCACTGTTCCCGAGACCTGAGGGGACCTAATGATGTTGAACTTTGGCTTGCACCTCATTCCGCTCATGCCGACATTGTTTGCAGCTTTTACGCCAACTGTGATTCGCTGAGTAGCATGTGCTTCCAGCATTATATATTTTACAGCCACTCTAGTCTTCCACTTATGTTTTGCAAAGGACTTAACTTTGAAAGCCTTGAAAAGCAATTTACATTGAAATGCACCATAGGAGAGGGGAGGCATAGTGGTGGGTAAAAAGGAAGTGGAAATGGGAGAAAATAATGGAGAAAACTGCTTTTTAAACCTAACTCTCACATCTTCATTTCCTTGTTTTCCTACTTTTTGCTGTATGTATGCAAAAATAAAATCATTATTAAAATTTGAAAAAGGAAAATGAAAGCTCTCATATAATGATAATGTAGAAGGAAAAAAATTGGAAAAAACAAAACAGGAAGGAATGAGGCCAAGACGGTCAAGGTATATTGGTAAAATGTTTGCACACTTTAATTGCTTGTCACATTATTTAATAATTAATATTTGTAGAGCCAAATTACAGCTTAAATTGGTATAGCACAGAACATTGGTTGTTTGAACTTCAAACTGTTGCTGCATTTTTTTGATGAAGGTTTAAAGGAAATCAGAATCTGGAAAAGGAACCCCCATAAATTGGTTCTTTTGATTCCCAACCATTGAGCAAAGCTTAAGGAGTACAAAAAGTGAGTCCTGCTGGCTTACACTCTTTGACAGGATAGAAAGTCATTCCTGCTGGCTACAACTTCAAATTCTTTACTGGTATTGCGTACCGAAAATAGAATACATGTGTGGCAGGCACCCCCTCTTTTGTTCAGGTGCTGGTGTGGCAGAGGAGTTTCTGGTCAACATTATATTTCAGATGTATGATATTTCAGGTGTGGTGTGTGCATATACCGTAATATATATATATATATACATATATACATATATATATATATATATATATATATATATATATATATAATACATATATATATATATATATATATATATATATATATATATATATATAACACAGTTTGTGTGTGTGTGTGTGTGTGTGTGTGTGTGTAATGTTACCGATAGATTCCTAAATGGAGAGGCTTACGTGCATTGATTATTTGGCATAGACATGGCCATTGAGCCTGGGACGAACATGGCCGAACTCAAAATATTTGACGATCCATATTTTTTATTCATATTTACCTCAGCGCATTCAGCGCACAGAATCAACGGAATCAGAGCAGGTGGGCGCTGATTCGCTCAGAGCGATCACGTGATGACGCTATGACGCTATGAATGCTATGACGCTATGAACGCTATGACGCTATGAACGATATGACGCTATGAAACGCTATGACGCCATGAACGCTATGACGCTATGATGCTATGAAAAAAAATATCGCTATGACGCTATGAACTATATGACGCTATGACGCTATGAAACGCTATGACGCCATGAACGCTATGAACGATATGACGCTATGACGCTATGGGAAAAAAAATCGCTAT
Source organism: Myxine glutinosa (assembly GCF_964187855.1). Lineage (NCBI taxonomy): Eukaryota > Metazoa > Chordata > Myxini > Myxiniformes > Myxinidae > Myxine > Myxine glutinosa. The sequence continues at coordinate 127,702,199 of NC_136262.1, read as the reverse complement.
GACGCTATGAACGCTATGACGCTATGAACGATATGAACGCTATGACGCTATGAACGCTATGACGCTATGAACGCTATGAAAAAAGAAATCGCTATGACGCTATGAACGCTATGAAAAAAAAAATCGCTCGCTTTACCAAGGGGCTAGCTCCCCTCCCCTTCCCCCTCCCCTCCCCCGCCCGGCAATGCCGGGTACTTCTGCTAGTATATTTATATATATATATATATATATATATATATATATATATATATATATATATATATCTATATTATATTGTTGCGGTTTTGAGAACCCAGCACAGGTAACATCATTAAAGGTTAAAGGTTGCACCCCATAGGTAGGCCACAAGCAACACGTAGGTCACCTTAGGACGGTAGTTATTTCTTAGTATGTGTTTAGGATAAGGCCATTCCCAATAGTTGCATCTGCGTTGCGTAAAACAAATAAGAGTAGGCCCCTCGTCCATTTTGCAGCCTCCCTCCAAGATATGCCATTAAGCGCTGCCTAGTCTGTAATCCATCGCCCTAGTCATTTAGGCTGCCAGCAGCCTTTGCTGCACTTGGGCTCGCTCAAACCAGCCCAAAAGCCACGAGGTGAGGCCCGAAAAGGGGAGCGGAGCGCAGGGGTGGAGGTGCGGCCACGTCAAGCAGCCATCAAGGCGGAGCCGGTAAGCCATCACCAGCCAACCAGGGCTCAAGTAAGATTGTCTGATAGGGTGTGGCTGGAGATTCCAGAGGGTTCGCTGGGCGTGGCAATATAATCCCTTGCGCGAGGCCCCCACCTCATTTATGAGGGGAGAACTGATTGTGAACATTGTACCCGAGTTATGAGGGGAGAGGCGCTTGACCTTCAGTTATGAGCGGGGAGAGAGAGGCGCTTGACCTGGTTCGTGTACCTCAGTTATGAGGTGAGGACTGATTGTGAACATTGACCAGAGTTATGAGCAGGGAGTTGCCGTATCAGTTATGAGCGGGGAGAGAGAGGCGCTTGACCTACCCGAGTTACGAGTTGAGTTCCACCCAAGTTATGAGAAGGGAGAGGCGCTCGAGAGTTGAGTTGAGTACTGAAGAACCTACGTGGTATTGACGGACTATCCAAGGATCCGCGTGCATACGGCGGTGGCAAGGAACTGGGGCTTGGTTTGGTTGTGGTAACATCAGTGGGGATGTGGCGTATTACCCAGCGATACCGGGAGCGCGTGTAAAGGCGCCGGTACACATATTACATACGCGGCTAAGCGTGCAATAACCGCCAGCTTACCGACCTTTCCCCGTCACAATAATTGTCCGCTCGCACCTACGCTACGCGGAGAGCTGCCTGCCGGGTTTCGATCTGCTGCACGGAATGAGTCAAGGACCGGGACGAGCTGTGGACGCCATCGCCGGACCTTCCACCCTACCTTCTACATCCCCGCGTGAGTCTGAGTCTGAGACCGAGTCTGAGAGCGAACGGGCCCGAGTGCAGGGAATAAGTTAAGACTGAATAAGGCTGCCCTGTGTACCTTTTCTTCCTCTTTCTTGTACATTCTTTCTTTTCCTCTTCTTGTACAAATTGTAATAAATTACCTTGTTCTTCCTGGTTTCTACTTATTCCGACCGTCTTAGTCATTTCTCAATTGGGTACCTGTGGCACGACTAGGAACCGCTATAATCGGGTCTAGTACCTGTTATCGGCCCGAATCGCGGCTCGCTTCGCTCGGCGTGTCCACTAACGCCGTGGTTCAGGGGGGAGTTATCTCCTTGCTTCACGGTCGGTGTTAGTACTTCGGTAATAGGATTAAATTCGACCAACAACCCTATTTAACACCGAACGGAAGGAACGTGATAGCTTCGGCATCGCGTCGGCTAGATAAAGGACAAGGGGATGAATCCCCCCTTGATAAGGGGAAGGCCGATGCGTCATTACGGATTATAAATACAGATACTGTGGTTGGTTCCTCTGGAACTTTGCAGGCAAGGCGGACGTGCATGGCGATGACGTCATGTTGTCCGCTCATTAGGTTGGAGAACCAGATTACAGATACCATTATTAGTAACTCCCAACCGCAACCAGGTCGACTCCATATGATGAGTGGATACCAGAGATAACGTCACCGCGTGGCAGGCGGTGCGTATCGCTCCCAGCAAGGTGCAGCAGCAGCTGTATGGGACACCTTGCTGGCGGTTCTCCACTGATGATATGAAGGTCGCATAGTGACTGATATAAAAAACCGAAAGGGTCACAGAGTTACAAGTGTATGGAAAGCCTCACTGCGTTGCCCTGATGAAGCCCCAACAAGGGCGAAACCAGGTCGGTAACTGTGAGTTTTGCATGCACTTGTGACAGTATCTGTATTTATAATCCGTAATGACGCACTGCTAGATGGTTCCTCTGGAACTTTGCAGGCAAGGCGGACGTGCATGGCGATGACGTCATGTTGTCCGCTCATTAGGTTGGAGAACCAGATTACAGATACCATATATATATATATATTGTTGCGGATTTGAGAATCCTGTAATTGTTGTAAATATCACCCTCTGTAAATAGTGTAATGATCCTTGTAAATACCTCCGTTGTGTGTAAAGGTCAAAGGTCGTACCCTTAGTTAGTCCATGTACAAGCACGTAGGCCACCATATACCCTTCTAAATAGTTATTTCCTAATTATGTGTATTAGTTTAAGGCTGTGTTTCCCATTAATTGACTGCATTGCACCAAATGACATAAGATAGGTCCCCTTCAAGGATTGCATTTCCCAGCCAAACTCTCCCTCGCTGTGCAAAACCGCTGGACAAGCGTGGGGTGCGCGCCCTCTCAACTGGCCCTGGTTTGGAAGCAGCTTTCGCCGTCATAGTGAATATGTGCTCCGTGCGCTGTTTGGACAAGAAGGACGGGGTCGCCGAGAAGAGACAAGCCCGTGGCTCGCCACGGGGGGCGGGGCTGTTCACCTCCATGCCCAAGTAAGGCTACAAGCCCGTGGCTCACCACAGGGGGCGGGGCTGTTCACCTCCATGCCCAAGTAAGGCTACAAGCCCATGGCTAGCCACGGGGGGGTGGGGGGGGGGGTTGGGGCTGTTCACCTCCATGCCCAAGTAAGGTAACAAGACCGTGGTATTGCCATATAAGGCCACCAAAGCAGAGCACGGGGGCAGTACCCAAACGGCCGAGGGCGTGTTACGACCCCGCTTGATATATGCGTGTGAAAATCGCGCAAGAGAGGACATGCGAGAGGACATGCTACTTGGCTGGTACGAGAACGGGTACGAGAGCGGGATGCGTGCTGCTGAGCTGGGTTCGAGGCTGGAGCTGGGTTCGAGGTGCTGGAGAGGAGAATCCCAGTGTTACCGACAGAGAGAGAGAGAGAGAGAGAGAGAGAGAGAGAGAGAGAGAGAGAGAGAGAGTCGTGGGTCGGAACGGAACCTCGCCAGATGAACGAACCTCCTGCCAGTCCTGTCATCATCCCCGTGTAAGTCTGACTGTCGTCTGTTCGTCCGTGTTGTCCTGGGGTTTAAGTAAGACTGTATAGATAAGCTAGAAATTGCTCTGTGTCCTTCTCATCCTTCCATTTTCTGTACATTACTTTGATTGCTTTTCTTCCTTTAGTCTTGTGTAAATAATAATAAATCCTGTCATTTCCTACCTTTGCCCTCTTGTTCTTCCTCGTCCGATCGTCTTTGTGATTTCCCCAATGAATACCTGTGGCATGATTTGGCCAACGTTCAGAATCGGGTCTAGTTCTTGTTCATGGTTTGAGCCGCGGATGCTAATCCGCTCGGCAAATAACATCTTGTCCGCGGTCTCAAACGAGGTTGCTCACCTGCCTCTCTGGAGGGAGCTGTGCAGCTTCAGGACTCACGTCGGTCAGTCGCAGACAAGGGGATTAATCCCCCCTTGGTAAGGGGAAAAAGGGCCGACGGTGAGATCCGCAACAATATATATATATGTATATGTGTATGTATATATGTATATATGTATATATATATATATGTATATATGTATATATGTATATATATATATGTATATATATATGTATATATACTGTATATATACCAGTACTTATGTGACTCCATATTATGAGTGGATAAATAAGTACTGGTATATAACCAAAAGTTTTTCAGTTACAAGTGTGTGGAAAGCTTGCTGCGTTGCCCTGATGATGCCCCAATGAGGGTGAAACCAGTTCAGCAACTGACTTTTTCCATGCACTTGCGACATCTTTATGATTTGACGCTGTGGGATGGCACGAGTGTGGACGTTGTGACGATGACGTCACGGCGTTCGATCATAGGTTGGAGCACTCATTACTGTGTGTGTGTGTGTGTGTGTGTGTGCGTGCGTGCGTGCATGTGTGTGTGTGTGTGTGTATTGGCAGATAACCCGATTTCATCAGGATGTCATAAGGGAATTAGTTTCCAATGGAGTGTGGAATATTTAGGGAGTTTTACTGGAATGTCTTTGACAGCATAATGGCAGGGACCCGTGGAAATTCCGTGTAATGTACAATTTGACTTGCAGTCCTCAACCCCTCTCTTCTTCAAGTCCGCATCCCACCCACAGCTCAACTTCAAGTCCACATCCCTCCCACTCCCACCTACAAGTGTGCACCCTTACACCCCCCCACCCCCGCCCAATCTCCCAAATCCAATTCCGCATTCCTCCCTACTCCATGACTACATAATAGTCAATAACTGTTAATACTGGTAAGGTTTCTCAGGGAAATAAATCGACTACTACTACTACGGAGCCACATGCCCGACGAAAGGGCATAGCACCCCCATAACTGTCGGTTTTCTGCTTTCTGCCAACATTCACGTGGGCTAAGGCCAATCTCATTGGCACACTGGCGTAACCAAGAGCGTCTTAGGCGTCCTCGAGGATGTTGCCAGGTTGGATCGGGTCAGTGACCATGGTAAAGTTTCATGGCAAATTCCAGGGAGATATGAGCCAGTACATGTTCACTGAAGCGGCAGATGTGTCCAAACAGGGAATAGCATCACCTTGCAATATCGAGTGTGATTGGACCCAGTCTCGTGATCTCACAAATGGTCCTGTTTGGGACTCGGTCATACCATCAAACCCCAAGGATGTGGCGTTGACGTCGCATATGTAAAGCCTCTCAGATATATTGGTCCTTTTTCAAAAGGGTCCAGGTCTCAGAGCCATAGATGACAACAGTAAAAGTTCTGTAAATGATGTTCTGTAAATATGGAGCTTTGATGGTAAACTAAGATGGTGCTGTGTTCCAGAGGTGCTAACTGTTAAACAGAGTTATAAGATAACCGGACAGTTATCTTGAACAAGCCCACGGCACGGAGATAGCCGATCGATCTCGCAGGAGTGACCCAGAGATCTCCCACATCCAGGATTATGTACCTCAGCCTTCACAAAATCAGGGCCATGACAGAGTTAGAGAGAGAGCGAGAGAAAAGAGAAAAGAGAAAAGAGAAAAGAGTGAGAGTGAGAGTGAGAGTGAGAGTGAGAGTGAGAGTGAGAGTGAGAGTGAGAGTGAGAGTGAGAGTGAGAGTGAGAGAGAGAGAGAGAGAGAGAGAGAGAGAGAGAGAGAGAGAGAGAGAGAAAGACACAGAGACAAGAGGGAAAAGGCCGGTTCATGGGGACTCATTGGAACGCTGACTGCGACCGTGCTACCCTGACTAATCCGTGCAGCAGGGAAGAATGGGGAAGATTTGGCCCTCGACTTGCATTGGGGTGTACAACCACCGCAAAGAGGCATCCCAGATAGTCGTTGATCCCGGGTAATTACTGTATCTGTAATTACCATGGTATTACCATGGTAATTACTGTAAGAGACTACTCTATCTGTTCTGATATTGGCTGGATGGCCGGAGTTCTGATGTTATTCCTTGTTCTGATGCCTGGAGAAAGGAGACCAGTAATGAAAGCAACTCACCATTCGAGTGCCATGGACAAGTTTCACAAACCGGAGAGGTTCAACGACGATCCCATTGCCAACAATGCTGGACAACGCTGGACCCACTGGCTCAAATACCTGGAGCTCTACATGCAAGCTTTGCCCGAAGCCGCGGACCAACAGAAGATGAAGGTTCTCACCTGCAACGTGCACAGCGAGGTCTATGACTATTTCTCCCATTGTGAAACCTATGCCGATTCTGTAGCGGCCCTGCGAGCTCTCTATGTAAAACCACAAAGCACTATTTACGCTCGACATTTGCTCGCTACACGCAGACAAGAGGCTGCTGAGACTTTGGAACAGTATATGCAGGAGTTACGAAAACTCAGCAAGGACTGTGGAGTGCTGGATCAGATGGCCCTCGATGATCCAATGCAAGATTCTTTCATTACTAGTCTCCTTTCTCCGGCCATCCGTCAGCGGCTGTTAAAGACTAGGACTATGACCTTTCAGGATGCATACGCATGGGCCCGAGTTTTGCAGCTGGCCCAGACTCGATCGGAGGCATACGGACGACCTTATCTAACAGCGAATGCTGCTACCGCCGAGAAACGCTCGGATGCGGTGTCAGCTGCAGAGTCAAGTTGTCCGTCGCATGCCGCTTGCCTGGATATTCTCGAAAAGAATCTAGATGCCGAGGAGAGTGGTTTGGTTACCACGGCGGCCACGACCCATGCTGCGATGACAGGCAAATGTTTATTTTACGGGAATCACAGACATCCTAGGAGCTTACGCCCTGCTCGAGATTCGCTGTGTAATAGTTGCGGGAAGAAAGGAGGACATGTTGCCAAAGTTTGTCGATCAGCTAAGACCAGACAAACGGCGCTTGTGAGTGCGCGTGCCTCGAGGATGGCTCTGGGGTTGCGCCTCGCGGCCTGACGAGGGCTATGATTCCTGTGGTGATTAACGGCGAAGCTGCAGACGCTTTGATCGACACTGGGAACAGTGAGAGTTATGTCAGCCAGGATCTCGTTCGCAGACATGGCTGGTCCACTGTGCTCAGCGCTCAGCGCGTGTACATGGCATCAGCGGCCCTATGGCAAAGCTCCAAAGGATTCTATGTGGTGAACTTGGTAGCTAACTAGATATTGCACTCTAATGTTAAAATGATGGTGTTGCCGAATATGTGCTCTGACGTTCTCCTGTAACATTATTTTTTGAATAGGCATGGACGTTTAGAGATGCGCTTCGATAGTACAAAACCCTCTAAAGTCTTCTCAGTATGTTGCTTGACGGAGATGCCAATTGAACCACCCCCACTGTTCCCATACCTAACCCCTAATTGTCGCCCTATAACTGTGAAGTTTCGGCGATATTCGTGCCCAGATGCACAATTTATCGCCGACGAGACCAAGCGGCTTCTGAACGAGGGTATAATCGAGTGTAGTAGCTTGCCCTGGAGGGCTCAAGTGCTTGTTGTCAATAACCCTAATCACTGTTAGTGTATGGTCATTGACTATTTTCAGACAATCAATCGCTTTACCCAACTTGACACCGACCCACTACCCAAGATGGATGACATGGTCAGAGAGGTATCTACCTATCGGGCATTCAGCACCTTGGATTTCCGAAGTGCGTACCACCGGATACCCATCATGGGGAATGATCGACCTTACACCGTTTTTGAATCTGGCCAAAGGCTGTATCAGTTTCGTATAATTCCTATCGGAGTTACGAACGGGGTGTCGTGTTTCCAACGGGTGATAGATGACATTTTAACCAGGGAACAGCTGAAAGATGTTTTTGTCTATGTCGATAATGTCACCGTATGTGGCCGCGATCAGATAGAACATGACTCAAATTTACTGCGGTTTTTGGATGTCGCGAAGAAATACAGACTGAACTTCAACAAAGACAAGTGTAATTACTCCGTCCAAAGAGTGGATCTTTTGGGGTACACCGTGACCGGAGGGGAGATACGACCTGATGCCGCTCGGCTCAACCTTTGCTCGAAATGTCCCCTCCCACCGACCGTGCGGCCTTGCGCAGAGTACTGGGACTGTTCCCGCATTATTCCAAGTGGATACCGGGTTCTCAGAGAAAATAAGGCCTTTGGTGGAATGCCAAATATTTCAACTGAACGTCGTCGTGAAGGCCGCTTTTCAGCTATTGAAAACAAACATAGCGAATGCTGTTGTGACCTCAATTGACAAGGCTATTCCTTTTATGATCGAGACAGACACCTCAGCCTGTGCTATCGCGGCTACCCTCAATCAAGCGGGAAGACCGGTCACCTTTTTCTCTCGCACAGTTTAATCGTGAAAAACGTCATTCCGCTATCGAGAAGGAAGCTTACGCGATCGTGGAAGCTGTCAGACGGTGGTGCCATTTCCTTTGAGGGAAACATTTCCAGTTAATCACGGACCAGCAGTTCGTCGCGTTCATGTATGACGGACACCATACACAGAAGATTAAAAATGAGAAAATCGCTCGCTGGCTCGTAGAATTAGCCGACTTCAGTTTCGACATCATTTACAGGCTGGAACGAGATAATCTGGCAGCCGATGCTTTGTCTCGACCTGTCTGTTTCGGGAATGACCACCGGCGATTTCCGGGATATTCATGATTCGCTCTGTCACCCTGGGGTGGCTCGATTGGCTCATTTCGTGCGAAGCAGGAATTTGCCTTTTTCTATAGATGACGTCAGACGTCTTTGCAAGACATGCTCCGTGTGCGCCGAAGTAAAACAGAGTTTTTATAAACCGTCTATAGGGATGCTGATTCATGTCGGACAGCCGTGGGAGCGTTTGAACGTTGATTTCAAGGGTTCATTGCCAGCAGCTGTGGGGTGCCGATAGATTCTTACTATTGTCGACGAGTACTCCAGATTTCCATTTGCTGTTCCGTGCGCTGACATGTCTTCTGCAATGGTGATTGAATGTTTGCGGCAATTGTTCTTAATGTTCGGATATCCCGCATTCATTCACTCTGACAGAGGTACGGCTTTTCTGTCTCGAGAGATGAAACAGTTTCTCCAGGATCGATGTCGCTACTAGCCATACCACGGCGTAAATCCTCAAGGCAATGGCTTGGTGGAACGTTATAACTGGATTATCTGGAGAGCCGTGTCTATGAGCTTGAAGTCGCGCGGTTTACCTTTGCAGCAGTGGGAACGTGTGCTGCCCGACGCACTGCACGCAATCCGGTCGTTATTGTGTACCGCAACTAATGAAACTCCACACGAAAGAATGTTTCACTTTCAGCAAAGTAGTGCTAGCGGACGAGCGTTGCCCTCTTGGTTGGCCGGGCCCGGTCCAGCTCTTCTGAGAAGAGTGGTCAGACAAAGTAAATGCGAGCCATTGGCGGATCGCGTAGAAATTCTAGAAGCAAATCCAGAGTATGCTCATGTTAGGCTGCAGGAAGGACATGAGACTACTGTATCTGTTCGCCATCTCTCGCATTGCGGCGAGGGAAATGAGCACGTTGCTGACGACTCGGGGAACGGAATCTCGGGTTCACCCGTCAAAGCGGAGTCGCAGCACGGATCGACCGGGGATAAAGTAATGCTTGATAATGTCAAGGTAAAGGAGATCCCGTTGGAGTTGTGTTGCTTATTTGTTTGTTCGCTAGCTTGTATTTTAAAGGAGGGTGAATGTGATGAAATATGTAGAAGAGGATTCGAATGGGATAACCTTGAGAAGGGAATATAACGGGTTGTAGGAGAAAGGAGGAATTTTGGTTTCGTATCTGTCTTTTGTGAACGGACGCTCGAGAAAGGTATGACAGGGAATTAATTATTTGCTTGCTTATGGACAATAAAATGCTAGTATAAACTTTGCTGTAGTTCTGATATTATTCCTTGTTCTGTGTGTATAGGGTATGTGCAGATAGATTTCAATAAAGCCTCATATCTGGGAAGCAAGCCTGGTGTTGGCTTAGCGGTTAGGGTGCCAGCTTGGGATCCTAGGATCCTGGGTTTGAATCCCGGTCAATCGCTGAATTATACTCCAGGGGTGTTGACTCAGCCTGTCATCCTTCTGAGGTTGGCAAATTGAGTACCAGTTCACTGGTAATTCCCTGTGTGGCAAGAGGCAACTAACAGGGTTGGCGGCAGGAAGGGCATCCGGCCGTAAAACATTGATTCAAAAAGGGGACCACAGTGCCCACAAAAGGCCAACCCCCGCATTGCGAGGGAAAAAATGGCCTCTAAAGACGGTTCCTCATATCTGGGAAACAAGGTCTCGACTTGATTTCAAAACAGTATTTAATCTGAATAATTTATTGACCTTTGTTACAAAACTATTATTGAGAACTTGTAACATGTTTGATAAATTAATTTATTTCAATCTCCAAAACACATTGAAAACTGCATGTATTATTTGATTAATTTAGGCCATTTAATCCAGTAATATAGTCTATATCCTGCTTGATTGAATGGGGGAAACACGTTGCAGTGGCCTCTTTCAAGTTGTGATGAAGAAAAAAAGAAAATATGAAAGTAATAAAGTAGAAATTGGAATTTGACTGTAATCCTCTTGATAAACATGGCCTTTTTCAATCTCACTTTTATTAGAATGCTTATTTCAACCTATAAATGCTGAAGAAACGACATTGCTGTGACACGGTGCTCACGGTCAGTGTGAAGTCTCATGCTGTGGAAACACTCAGCCAGAGAGAAAATAATTTCATTTGACAAACAGGTATGACATACCAGCATAATCTTCTGTTCCAGTTCCCTTCCTTGTCCACTCCTGCCCTCCTACTACCCAAATACGATCCCTTAGCATGTAAGTTCCCTTTTGCCACGGTGCTTCTTTTCTGACATTTGATTTTTGTTTGTATATCAAGTCGCGGCTCGTGTAAGAGCTAACACAAAGAACATATAATAAAGGGAGCGGGAGACAAGAGAGCGAGAGAGAGGGAAGCACAACAATAGTAGGGAACAGGGACATCAGGAGATCTGTGGAAGAGAGAGAGAGAGGGCTGGGCGTACACGGGATAGACAAGATGGACACTGCAGGGACTTTCAGGAAAGAAAACAGGGAGTTTGAAGGAGGTTGGTTTGGGGTGGATTAACGGGCATAGAAAAGATCAAGCTGTTGGATGGGGGGAAGACAAGAGATGGTGGTGAACAGCTGTTTTAAAGACCTGGAGGGAGGAGAGGGATTGAAGAGAGTGAGGGAGTTTGTTCCAGAGGCGGGAGAAAAGAGGAATGAAGGAGTGAAGGTGAGCAGAGAGTCTTGATTTTGGCAGTTTAACCATAAGAGGGTTGCAGGCAGATCTTGTGCGACCTGAAGGAATATTGGGGGGACAGAGCACAGAGAGAGCTGGGGGAGCAAAGCCGGAGAGGAGTTGGTAGAAAACAGAAAGACCACCAACCTGCCTACAGTGAGAGAGTGAAAGGCCCTCAGAATCAGCTTCATCGCGGTAGATTCCGATGATTCTGAATGCTTTGGTTTCTACAGCGTGAAGTCGAGCTCGGTGTGAGGCAGGAGTACCGGCCCAGAGGGGAGAGCAGTATTCCATTGAGCTGCGGATGAAAGCCTTGTATGTGGTGAGGATCTCATGTGTGCCAAGGAAGGACTTCGCACGACGGAGGATGCCCAGTCGGCGACTGGCTTTGGAGGCCAGCTTGGAAATGTGGTTTTCCCAGGAAAGATCATGACAGATAGTGAGACCCAAAAACTTGAGTGACATAATTTATTTGGGAGTATTGTTGAGAAAGTAGATGGGAGGGTTGTCCAGATGGTCTTTTCGGAGAGACATAGAAAGAGTGTCAGATTTGTCAGGATTGAAAGACATGTTCCACTTGTTTGATGAGTTTGTGATATTATCCACTGTCTTCAGAGAGTGAAGAGGCTGCTGCCTGCCGATATGAGGGTTGAAATATGGATCGGAAGATGGTGGAGTCATCAGTAAAAAGATGGAGAGAATTTTCCAGATGAAGTGACGTATTGCACGTAAGATTTAGAGGTAGTCATAAAAGATTGAAGTAGTCACGCGGTATAATCGAATCCAAGTATAAATGATTTGTTACAATAATTACTTGATTTAATTCAATTTCCATTTATCCTTCCTCAGAAGTGTAAACGATCACAAATTCCTTTTTTAAATTTTTGTTCTTGGAGATATCAAAAAGATGAGCTTGAAAATTTCTAAAATTGACAAAATAGCATTTTCCCCATTTTACATCTGTTTTTAATGTTCGTCTGTGAGACTCGAGGGAGTATACTTGCACAAACGAAAGGATATTAATACTTAGTTTTCAGACTTTATGGAGGACATGATAAAAGTATTTCAATAAGTAACCACAATGATATAGTTGAGAGTATTGTTCGATGTGTGGGGCACAAGGAAGGTAGCACAAGTCTTCCTGTTTCTATGCGCCATTGAAAGATGGTGTGTGCGGTAGATGTTATCGAGATTAAGGTGTCATGTGATCTGTACTTCCTGTTTAACTGGCATGGGCCAAGCAAGGTAAGGAGAAGGGACCCTGAGATGGTCATTAATATAAGGTAACCTCAGGACGCATCACAATAAGGTTTGCTTCCTCCTCCCTTCACTTTCTGGTATCTGTATGGACTGAGGACACGATATCACTGCTGCCGTCAATGTCATCAAACTGGGGTGGGTCTTGCTACCATTACTCTCCTACTATGGCAGCAACGCATCTGATGAATGACCTGACTCGCTGGCAAGGGGCAGTGCCACAAATAGCCCAAGCCATGTGCTGCCACCTGATTTGGCAGGCGGTGGGAAGCTGCCATCTTACTGGCTGTGTCACGTCATGTCTGGAGCAAGCTGAGTTGGAGAGGGGGGTAAGGGGAGCTATTTGAGGACCTGATGTGCGGCATTCACTCCTTTTCGCGAGGGGGCGCACTGTGGTGTGGAGATCTCTGTGGCCTTAGACAGCCAGTGGAACCTGACACTCACTTTCACTAGGAGTGGGGGGAGGAAGAGGGAAGGGGGCTCTCTGTGGTGCGAAGCTCTCTATCACGTTGGATGGTCTGTCGGGCAGGATGCTCCTTTTTGCTGAGAACGCGCCGAGGTATTCAACTCCCATGGCACAATTTCTGCCCGGTGTGGGCCTGTTCTGCTCTTCTCTCTATGGCATTTCCTTGGTAACATATTGAACTGTTCCTCCACAGACTGGAAGCTTCTTTTACAAAATTTTCCCTGGTTTCTGTGAATTAGTGTGTGGCCCTGGGCCCGAGGAGGGGTTTTCTTTCATTGTATTGTAAGTGCCCCGGCTCTAGCAAGGAAAATGGCCTTAAAATGCCTGTTGTTGTTGTTGTTGTTGTTGTTGTTGTTGTATTGTAAGTGCCAATTTATTCATTATAATCCTTGATTGTCTCTCGTCCTTTTAGATCTGTTTTGTGTCTTGTGACCGTGTCTTTATTATTTAAAAATGTATATTGCGTAAGACTATGTGTGCCTGCTCTGCAATCTACCTCACTTGTGTCACTCCTTTTGACAACATTGGCATATCACTGGGGGTACAAATCAAGTTTAAATCCCTGATAACCGACACGTAGCTCACGGTCGGACTAGGAGCGGCGATTGCCCCAATTTGGCATTCAGCTGGACATTCAACAGTGTTATTGAAATTGGCTTTACCTATTGAAATACCCTCATTAAATCCTAGTTTTTATACCATCACATTCCACCACTAATCCCACTGCCTATGCAACCTCCAGGGTTCTCAGCCGCCCCAGATAATCCACATCATCCCACGCATTATGTGCTTTTCCGCACATTCTCCTCTCATGTAAATCACAGATTCCAAGGAAAGTAAACTCCCACTCGTAGTCACACTGTATACATTCGATCCACACCTGCTGAACATTTACTTGCACCTACGTGCACCCACTCAAACACAACTTAGACTCTCAGCTTGCCAGTTTGTCTTAGCTAAGGAAACCCAACATCCAAAACAGTGGGGGTGCAACAACATGGAAATGCATAATATGCTGCAAACGATGCGCAGCTAGGATCAGGGTTTCTCAATGAGTATGTTCTCTGGCTTGAATTGGGCAGACAATTGTCTGACATAATATTGGCTGACTTTCCTCAAAAAAGGTAGCCACAGCAGTGAATTATGGTTACAACAAGTCGTCATGGTACTCTCACTAACAAATCAATGATAGTTGCTTCTCACACATGACCTCCTATGAACAGAGCATTTTGGTTGCATACATCACATGAACATAAAAACCATCCATTGATTTTACTGCATGATTGCATCAATATTGTGGATACCTGGAGAAGTTTCCTGAATAAACAACGTGCTGCTGATGATAATAATTTTATTATTATAATGCAACTATCTCATACATATGTATATGTATATATGTATGTATGGCTGTATAGATGCATATATGTATGTATATGTATGTATATATGTATGTGTATATATATATATATATATATATATATATATATATATATATATATATATATATATATATATATATATATATATATATATATATATATATATATATCATAGACTCCTTTAGAGAAGGACTGGAACGTCACGACCTCGGGGTTTGTAACTTGAGTCTGAAGGATTAACTTAAGTCCTGGGCTAAAATGACTTCTAGAAGGGCTAGAGACACGATCTCGGGGTCAAAATAGGGGTTTTTGAAGACGGCGAGTTCAATAGCGACATTTTCAACACCACCTGGGGTCATCTTCAAGGTCAAAAGGTCATAAGTCAAGGTCAAATTAGTGAATTTTGGCAATTTTTGCTCGTTTTTTGTGTCTAACTCATAAACGGTGAGAGATGGCTGATTATAATAAGAGGCAAGTTTGTAGAGCTGTCCAAATTTAATATATATTGTCATATATCGTATTACACAAACATACAAACATACAGCAAATACACATTCGAATAATAACAATGCACCGTTTTTCAATAATATTTTGTAAAAAATGTCTATTACAACTATGTCTATTAGCTGGGCGGCTTAGCTAAAAAATTCCGGATCGATTGTGCCTTTTCCCTTAAAAGCATGAAACTTGGCACATGGCTAGAATACCCGAAAAGAAAGATTTTTAGTCCAGGGGGCATCCCCAATTTCACCCCATATGGCGGCCATCTTGAAATCCAAGATGGCCGTCATACAAGACCTATTTTGATGAATATCTCCATAATTAGAACAGATATCAAAATGGTTGAAGTGCCTATACCTACCTGGTACAAAGAGCGACCTTTTGGACTGCTTAGAGGAACTTTCACCATCAAGCACACAGATGCCAGAGGTGACATGTGTCATACTTGACGGGGCAGTAATTGTTCAAAAGCTAAAGCCCGATGTTGGCACAGTCAAAACATTTGGCGAATATGCCGAAAAGGTCTTCATCCCATTTGTTTTCTCACAGTACAAATCTGCAACCCGACCTGATCTGGTGTGGGACCGTTACCTACCCGACAGCCTTAAGAGCATGACCCGTGAAAAGCGTGGCAAGGGGGTTCGCCGACGAGTAGATACCTCAGTTGCAATTCCTGGACAGTGGCAGAACTTTCTTCGAGTTGATGAAAACAAGCGTGAACTCTTCAGCTTCCTTTCCAATGAAACAATTAAATCATTTGAAGACCAGCGCAAGGAGCTAGTTGTCACACTTGATACAGAGGTTCTTACTGCTCCACCACGCGTTGATCTAGAATCACTCTCCCCGTGCACTCAGGAAGAGGCAGATGGTCGGATGTTCCTACATGCTGCTGATGCAACACAGAGAGGGCATAGTAAGGTCCTCATACAAACTGTGGACACAGATGTTGTCGTGCTTGCAGTTACAGCATCCCAGAAGCTTTCAGTGATGATATGGTTACAATTTCGGACAGGCAAGAACATGCGATTTATCTCTGCACATGATATAGCCACAGCTCTTGGCCCTGAGAAATCTAAAGCCCTCCCCATGTTTCATGCACTAACAGGGTGTGACACTTCTTCAGCGTTTAATGGGCGTGGAAAGGTAACTGCATGGAATGTGTGGGAATCATTCCCTGAGCTCACAGAGGTACTAGCAGAAATTTGCCACCAGAGCACAGAGATAACTGAAACCTGTATGAACGTCATTGAGAGATTTGTTATTCTGTTGTATGATCGCACAAGTACTGCTACTGACATTAACATTGTACGAAAGAAACTGTTTGCAAAGAAGGGCAGACCTGTGGAATCAATTCCACCAACACATGATGCCCTTGCGCAGCACGTAAAGCGGGAAGTATACCAAGGCGCACTATGCTGGGGACAAGCATTGCATGCTAAGCCTGATCTACCAAGCCCCACTGAATGGGGTTGGCAAAAAACGTCTGCTGGCCAGTTCAAACCAATATGGACAACACTTCCAGAGGCTGCAAAGATCTGCAATGAACTTGTTAAGTGTGGGTGCAAAAAAGGATGTACAGGTCGTTGCCGGTGTAAGAAAGCTGCACTTCCCTGTACTTCTCTCTGCGCATGTGATGGAGAATGCAGCAAAGACTAGAAAACCACAACATGGCACAGTTACAGTCTGCGATGTCATAAACACTTTTAATCACTGAAGAATGCCAACCTGTTAAGAGTATTTATATGCATTCCCAGTATGCATGATACTATGCAAAATTAATATTTTCATATGACTGCTTAATATTTTATGTCACCATTGGATTCCTAGACCCTAAAAATGTAGGTGTAGGCACTGCAACCATTTAGATAGCTGTTCTAATTATGGAGATATTCATCAAAACAGGTCTTGTATGACGGCCATCTTGAATTTCAAGATGGCCGCCATATGGGGTGAAATTGGAGATGCCCCCTGGACTAAAAATCTTTCTTTTGGGGTATTCTAGCCATGTGCCAAGTTTCATGCTTTTAAGGGAAAAGGCACAATTCATCAGTTAAGCAGCCCCACTATATGTCTATCACTAGTTGGAGAGCTTTTCTTGCCTCCTGAGGCATCCCTCAGCCTTTTCTTTGTCACTGACATTGAGGACATGAGCTTTCAATAGAATGTTAGCTAAAGTAGTACATGCTGCATTATTACTAGCTAAAGGTGCATCTACAAAGGAAAACAGCTCAGCAAAATGAAAGCGGCAACGCATTTTAGTCATGCCATGCAAATTATAGGCATTATGTACAAATTTGGACAGCTCTACAAACTTGCCTCTTATCAGCCATCTCTCACCGTTTATGAGTTAGACACAAAAAACGGGCAAAAATTGCCAAAATTCACTAATTTGACCTTGAAATATGACCTTTTGACCTTGAAGATGACCCCAGGTGGTGTTGAAAATGTCGCTATTGAACTCGCCGTCTTCAAAAACCCCTATTTTGACCCCGAGATCGTGTCTCTAGCCCTTCTAGAAGTCATTTTAGCCCAGGACTTAAGTTAATCCTTCAGACTCAAGTTACAAACCCCGAGCATGGGACGTTCCAGTCCTTCTCTAAAGGAGTCTATGATATATATATATATATATGCATGTATGTAGCTGAACCTCCAGTCTATTAATTACATAATATTGGAATGTCCTTTTTAAACTTTTAGAGTTGAGACCCCTTAGACCTCTGAAGACCTTTTATACATTTTACAACCTCTAGATCCCTTTAAAACCCTTTAGACCTCACTATTATTGGAAAGTACATTTTAGACCCTTTCAACCCCTTTGATCCCACAGACCCTTTAGATCCCTCAGCTTCGATTGCATAAACCATTTAGTTCGACTATGACCCTCTAAACACCCATAGACCCAATACACAATTTAGACACACCCTGTAGATATTTTAGACCCCTTAGGACCTTTACACCCTTTAGACTGCTTTGATTCCTTGACCCTCCAGACCCTTTCAAACCCCCAGACACCTTAATACTCCTTTAGACCATATAGACCCCATTAGACCCTTTAGAATCCTCACAAGCCTTTCGACCCCTGAACTAATACTGGAACATACCCTTTATACCTCATCTAAGCCACATTGATCCTTTACACCTTTGAACCCCCATAGACTCATGATACCCCTGGTATCCCATAGATCCCTTTTACAAACTTTTAGAAACAAGTTTGTTCTCATGGTTCTTCAGTAAGGGTTTACAGTGCTCCTGCCCACATTTGTGGATATTTTCCTCTCCAGTGTATCCTTTGTAAGATTATAGCTTTAGGCCACAGGTTCCAAAACTGTTGGTTGGTATCCACGAATGGGTTGCTAAAGTTATCAAAGTGGGTTGCAGAACAAGACAATAAAACAAAATATATATATAATATATATATATATACTAGCCGAAAGCACCCTGCGTTGCCCGGGTTCTTTTTGAATGAATTTACTACTATAATTCAGCTTTTACTCGCAGCCGTAGAAGATTGACTACTATAATTCAGCTCAGCTTTTAATTGTGAAATGGGCCCAGACCGGCCGAAGCGGCCTCGCCACCTAGCCTATAACCTTCCCGGGGCCCGTCCCGGCCTTTTTAGTTCTTTTTGAATGAATTTGCTACTATAATTCAGCTTTTACTCGTGGCCGTAGAAGATTGACTACCATAATTCAGCTCAGCTTTTAATTGTGAAATGGGCCCAGCTCGGCCGAAGCGGCCTCGGCCAGCCTCGCCACCTAGCCTATAACCATCCCGGGGCCCGTCTCAACATTTTTAGTTCTTTTTGAATGAATTTACTACTATAAATCCGCTTTTACTCGCGTCGGTAGACGATTGACTACTATAATTCAGCTCAGCTTTTACTTGCGAAATGGGCCTCGACCGGCTTTGCCACCCAGCCTATAACTTTCCCGGGGCCCGTCCCAACATTTTTGGTTCTTTTTGAATGAAATTACTACTATAATTCAGCTTTTACTTGTGGCCGTAGAAGATTGACTACTGTAATTCAGCTTAGCTTTTAATTGTGAAATGGGCCTCGACCGGCCTCGCCACCTAGCCTTCAACCTTCCCGGGGCCCGTCCCGACATTTTTTGTATTGGAGATTTCCTCCTACTTTCACCGTTCAGGAGATTAGCTTGCACAAACAAACAAACAAAAACTTTCTATTATAAAATATATATATATATATATATATATATATATATATATATATATATATATATATAAATTATATATAAAATGATGATTCAAAATGTCTTCGTCTTTGAAAATGTCTAAAAAAAACAGTGGAAAGATAAGAGAACTCCCGCCCCTAAATAATTTAGAAACAAGGTAAGATAACTTCCACAATTCAATAATTTACAAGTAAATTGAAACACACCCTCAACCCCCCCTCACCACCCCATGTCTGCAAAAATGTAAATGTAAAATGATCTGGACCAGAAAACTCTCTTGCTGCTCCAACCCAACGTCGCCTCATCATCGGTGTGTGGTTTGTCCTTAATTTCCCTGCTAACTACGTGGCGAAAAAAATGCCTTGATAAAGATGGTGTCGCCATTACCCAGGGTTCCCTTACTTCTTCCAAGGTCAGTGACTACATTAGTCTTGAGTCAACTCCGGTATTGTCTCGTGTATTTGTGTGCATGTGTGTGTGTGTGATTCGTTATGTGCAGTTCCTCCATAAAAGTCTTAGGTCATGTAAAAAAGAAGATAAAAGTGCTGCTTTCTTTGGTTGGTGCGGTGCATGCTTTTTCACACTTTGGGATTTGGGAAAGTTTGGGAACCTCTGCTCCCTCATCAGATTTTGATATTCCTGAATGATTAAGCACAGGGTTTGCCACCTTGTCTAAGCATGGTGTTGGCTTAGCGGTTAGGGTGCCAGCTTGGGATCCTTGATCCTGGGTTCGAATCCTTGTCGATCGCTGAATTAACGCCAGGGGGGTTGACTCGGCCTGTCATCCTTCTGAGGTCGGCAAATTGAGTACCAGTTCACTGGTTATTCCCTGTGTGTCACAAGAGACATCTGGCCATAAAAGATTGTTTCAAAAAGGGGACCACTGTGCCCAAAAAGCCAACCTCTAAAGGTGGTTCTTTTTCTTTTTGCCACGTTGAGATATTTTCAACATAAAACTGCGTCTCCAACCCTAGAGAGCTCAGTTTGGAGAGTGAGAGCAGAAAACATGATTTAACTACAACAGCACTCGGTAGAGCGTATACCTCAGCCAGGCCGAACAGTTTATGTTTTGTAACCCACTGATAGGCCGGATCTGGATTCAGACCTGAACCAAAATCTAATCGGCTTGTTCGTGTCACCGAACCAACTCATCCACCTAGTTTTGTCATAACTCGGCCATATCTTATTGAGATATCGTGCACACAGAAAAACAGAGACAGACAAACAGGGGTGAAAACATATCCTCACTCCACCTTCAGTGGCAGAGGTTATTATATTGCCGGGTAGTTTAGTGGGTAAATTAAAAATTCCCATACAGGTTTAAATTCATATTGACCAAAAGTAGAATAAGAAAATAGTCTTGCTGATGAAAGCTGGCATCGTTCTGAGTCAGCAAGACAGGTAGAACAATGGATGAAATCAATAGGACGTTGATCGAGGTAGGCTATTCACTACAGGAAGTGAAGAGTCGCTCACATTTCAGGTGTTAACCCTCTTTTTTGCTCCAACGAAGGGTCAACACCCAAAGCGTCAGCTTCTCCTCATTTTCACTCGACCAATGTATTCTTGATTTCATCCATTGTTCATATTGACCTGAAGCTGTAACAACTCCCATAGTGCTAAGTATCTGAGGTCATGTGCCAAGAGCCATAAAAACAATTCACCCAAGGGTAATCTATTATTTTCATGATAGGGCTTTAGCTTCCCATTTGAAGCCACATTTGAAACCATCAGCATTGTACCCAATGCCAAAAAGACACAAATAGGTCACTATTTCAGCCAAGGAGAGCAAAAGATAATTAGTGAAAATGGTGGCCAGCAAGTAAACTATGTGGAAAGCCTGGTAATACTGAATGTGTCAACAGCTTCCTCCCTCAGAGCACTCACTTCCAAAAAAATCCAGCCTAAGGCTCTCCCCACCCCTCCACCTGTTTAAGAGCCACTTGTGATTTTAATGACAAAACACAGTCTGGCTTTTAGCACACACTCTTGTTTCATTGTAATGTGTTTTTTGTTTTGAAATCAAAAGGCACATGCCTACCTCTAAAATCACAGAAAACTATAACCTTCTACTATTTTTTTGTCAACAAAGAGGAAACTTCACCTTTATAAACATACTCGGATATTCTTTAAGGAAACAATGGCAATAAAGGAGTTGTTTATTTTTGCCCAAATGTGATGAGAATTCCTCTTTTATGGGGCATTCCTGATGAAATCGGAGTTGTCTTCTGAGATGCAGATGCTGCCTTCAGATTGTTTCGTGTTTTTTTTTGGTTTGATGGCAGTTACTTCCAAACGATAATGATACGACTCATCTCAAATTGGGACACGTTGACTTTATGCTTTTAAACAGAGAGAAGTCAACGGAAGTCAATGAAAACCAGCATTTGTGGCCTAATGGCTAGAGCGTCCGATCCGAGTGATCCGAGTCTGGGAGGTCGCTGTTTCGAACCCTGGCGAGTCATAACAAAGACTTAAAAACATGGTGTCCTTGCTGGATGCTCAGCATTTAGAAAGGATAGAGTATACGGACAAACAAACCTTCAGGTAGTTGGTTGTAGACAGCAACTGATCAGGGTGGTACTACCGTTCGGACTTAGGAGCGTTAAAGTGATGCACGGAACCATCTTACACACTCCGTGTCAAGATTGCTGCTCTTACTTTCTATCTCACTCAAACGATAATTACCAGGCGAGCTTTAATCTCACTTTCATACAAACAAATATTATAAACTTTTCAACATACACTTTTCATACTCATTTTCACTCCTCACCTTTACATTCTCTCTCTTTTATTTCTCTTCATGCAGTCAGTTTATTTAAGGCCTGGTCTCAAAGAGGACTATATAGTGCGTGACTGAAGCCTTCGACATTAAAAAAATAATCGTAATAATAAAAAAGCAACCATAATTTGGCAATAAGAGTGCAGGCTTTGATGGGCCTAATGGCCTCCTCCTGCTCAAAGTTCCTTGTTGGGGAACTCATATTATTGTAAGTTAAGAGCAAATTGCATGAGCAACTGCAAACAAAGAGCCCACACACTTGCTTGATGTTGTGCACAAACAAAAAGACAATTCTGAATACCTGTCAGAATGTATCACCAAAACTTTCTTCTTTAATCATGTGAACCTGTATACGAAGTTGTCAAAAGAATGGGATTACATCTTGCTGATAAAAAGCGACTAAAAATGTAAACATAATTATTCGACAGAAACAAAAATGGTCAGCAATCTTAATAATGATTAGCAATTTCCCTTGAAGTGTTTTATCATTTAACCCCAGTGTGATTTATAAATAGAGCAACATTGTGTGAACACCTCTATCTTGTAAAATCACATCATTTTTGTTAACATGTCAAAGTGGAATTTTTTATTTTATAATTTTTTTACGAACTAATAAAAAATGAAATAGAGAAATATCTAATTTACAGAAATATTCAACCCCGAGTCAATACTTCATGGAGCGCCTTTGGGAGGGATTACAGCTTCGAGTCTTCCTGGGTATGTCTTTATCAGCTTTGTACATCTGGATTTGGGGAGTTTCTCACATTCTTCCTTGAAGATTTGCTCAAGCTTTGTCAAGTTGTATGGGAAGTGTCAGTGAACAGCAATCTTAAAGTCTTTCCACAGATTCTCAATGAGATGCAAGTCTGAGCTTTGGCTGGGCCACTCAAGGACTTTCACGTTCTTGTTCTGAAGCCATTCCCGTGTTGCTTTGGCTGCATGCTTGGGGTCATTGGAACGTAAATCTTCGCTGCACTCTTTCATTTACACTCTGAAGCAGTTTTTCCTCAAGGATTTGCCTGTATTTGACTCCATTCATTGTTCCCTCTATTCTCACAAGTCTCCCAGTCCCTGCCGCTGAAAAGCATTGTCATAGCATGATGCTCCATGAGGCCACATGCTTCACGGTAACGTTTGTGTTAGATGAGTGATAAGCCGTGCTCATTTTCCACCAGACGTTGAGCTTGCATTCAGGCCAAATAGTTCATTTTTGTCTCAACAGACCATATAATATTTTGCTTCATGCTCTCACTCTTTCACGTGCCTATTTGCAAATTCCAGGCGTGCTGTCATGTGCCTTTGGCAAACACAGTCTGGCTTTTAGCACACACTTTTGTCAGGAGTGGCTTCTGTCTGGGCACTCTTGAATGATGTCTAGATTTGTGTAATGCTGCAGAGACTGTAATTCAGAGACTGCAATGCTGCAGAGCCAACAATAGGCTGTTGTCCTTCCGGCAGGTTCCCCCATCTCCGCCAAGGAACTCTATAGTTCTGTAAGAGTGGTCACTGGGTTCTTTGGTCACCTCCATGACCAAAGTCCGTCTTACCCGGTTGCTCAGTTTGGTTGGACGGCCAGCTCTAGGAAGAGTCTGGGTAGTTCCACATTCCTTCCATTCCCTAGTGATGGAGCTCACTAAGCTATTTCAACAGTATAAATTGTTTTATTCCTTTCCCCATATACAGTCACGTGAAAAAGTATGTACACCCCATGTAAAGTTTTGACTTTTTCAACATATTTCAACAAACAGCTATTTGATCTTCATTTCAACAATATTGATAGATAAAGGTGATATAATATAACAAATATCATGAAACATTTACATTTTGTAGTCCATCGTATAATTTAAATAAACATAAATGCAAATTTCGCATGTGGAAAAAGTAAGTACACCCTTGGCTCCAATAGGTGGTATTGCCCCCTTTGGCAGAAACAACCTCAAGTCGGCGTTTCTTATAACTGTCTAACAGTCTCTGACATCGACTGGGAGAAATTTTTGCCCACTCCTCCATGCAGAATTCTTTCAGCTGTGCGATGTTTGAGCGGTTTCTTGCATGCACAGCTCGTTTCAAATCCCCCCACATCATCTCGATGGGATTTAGATCCGGGCTTTGACTTGGCCATTACAGAACCATCCATTTCTTTCTTTTCAGCCATTCCTTTGTGGATTTACTGGTATGTTTAGGGTCATTGTCATGTTGCAAGGTCAACCTTCGGTTGAGCTTCAACTTTCCGACAGATGGCCTCACATTATCCTCAAGCACCCTCTGGTACAATGAAGAATTCATAGTGGATTCTATGATGGTGAGCTGCCCAGGCCCTGATGCAGCAAAGCTGCCCCAAACCATAATATTTCCACCACCATGCTTTACAGTTGGTATCAGGTTCTTGTGGTCAAATGCTGTCTTTGGTTTTCGCCAAACATGTCTTCTGGTACTGTGGCCAAATAGCTCTACCTTTGACTCATCTGTCCAGAGCACATTGTTCCAGAAGTGCTGG
Source organism: Myxine glutinosa (assembly GCF_964187855.1). NCBI lineage: Eukaryota > Metazoa > Chordata > Myxini > Myxiniformes > Myxinidae > Myxine > Myxine glutinosa. The sequence continues at coordinate 127,678,045 of NC_136262.1, read as the reverse complement.
TCTTTGCCTAGGTGTTCATTGGCAAACTTTAGTCTTGCCCTGATGTTCTTTCTGGACAGCAAAGGTTTCCTCCTGGCACACCTCCCATGTAGATCAAAATTGTGCAGCCTCTTTCTTATGGTAGACTCGTGCACTTTGACATCAACAGTGGCAAGAGCTACCTGTAGGTCCCGTGATGACATTCTGGGGTTCTTAGAGACTTCTTTCAGCATCTTGCGGTCTGCTCTCGGGCTGAACTTGCTGGGGCGGCCTGGCCTGAACAAGTTGGCAGTTGTTTGGAATCTTCTCCACTTGTAGATGATCTTCCGGACAGTCGAATGATTGATTTCAAATTGTTTGGAGATCTTTTTAAATCCCTTTCCAGACTCGGAGGCATCTATAACCTTCTTTCTGAAGGCCTCAGACAGCTCTTTTGATCTAGGCATGGTGACGCCACACACTTCAACAACAAAGAGCAAACCAAACTAAATGTCTGAGGTTTAAATAAGACAGGTTCCTCCAAGATCTTCTCTAATGATGTTCTAATCATTTGTACCTGAGCTGGTGCACCTGATTCTAATTTTAGGTATTTCAAGAAGTGATAAATGTAGGGGTGTACTTACTTTTTCCACATGCAAAATTTGCATTTATGTTTATTTAAATTATACAATGGACTACAAAATGTAAATGTTTCATGATATTTGTTATATGATATCACCTTTATCTATCAATATTGTTGAAATGAAGATCAAATAGCTGTATATTGAAATATGTTGAAAAAGTGAAAACTTTACATGGGGTGTACTTACTTTTTCACGTGACTGTATCTGCCTCCTTACAATTATATTTCGGAGTTCCACACAGAGTTCCTTGGACTTCATGATAGAGTTTCTGCTCTGACATACGCTGTCAACTGTGGGACCTTATATAGAAAGGTGTGTTTCTTTCTAAATCACGTCCAGTCTATTGAATTGGCCACAGGTAGACTGCAGTCAAGCTGTGGGGACATCTCAAGGATGATCAAAGGAAATCGTTCAATTTGAGCTCAATTTGGAGCGTCATCGCAAAGGGATTGAATACTTATTGACTCAATATATTTCAGCTTTTCATTTTTAATTATTTTGTAAACATTTCTAAAAAACAATTCCACTTTGACATTATGGGGTATTATGGGTAGATCAGTGACAGTAATCTCAGTTTAACAATTTTAAATTCAGGCTGCAACAACAAAATGTGAAAAAGACAAGGGGTTTGAATACTTTCTGAAGGCCCTGTAATATGTCTTTTATTCCAGAAACGGTATGAATGAAGATGATTCTGAAAGAGGTTGGTGGCATAAAGCTAAAAGTACGTATTTTAAAAGCTATTTACCCATTGTCAATAGGAAAACAGGAAATAGAAAAGCAATAAGGAGGAAGGAAAAATAAAAAAGAAGAAAAACTACAATCGGCACTCGGTAGAGCGCATATGTTTTGTATCCCAATGATAGGCCGCATCTGGATTCGGACTTGAACCAAAATCGAATTGGCTTGCTCTTGTTGCCTAACCGATTCATCTATCTGGTTTTGTCATAATCCATCCACAACTTTTTGAAATATCATGTTACACAGTGTATCGTTTTTGGCCACACCACTCAATGGTGAAGAATCACTTAGAAAAAATTTCAATTCTCGAATCCGGATACAAATCTTCACCAAAATTGAATCAATTCTTCCTCGTCACAAACCCAACATATCCACTAAATTTTGTCCAAATCCGTCCACAACTTTTTGAGATATCCTGTTCACAGACAGACAGACAGACAAACATAACCTCCATCCACCTTTGGTGGCGAGGGTATTAAGAAAGAAATAAAATAATAATAATAATAAGAAAAAGCAGCAGCGATGGCAAAGATCGAGGAATAGTCTTCATTAAAGATGATCTGGTGTAATTTAATCTTACTCCTACACATTTAATAAATTCACGCTGGTACACAGATGCGGTGTGCGTTGGGGCAATATCACACGTGAACAGCATCATTTTAACAAGTAATTAATGAATGGGTGCTTCCTTTTGTTCCAGTAGATATAAAACCCATCAGAACTTCCAAGAAAATGTGAGTGCAATGGATCAAAATTTTATATTCGGTCCGTGTTTGTTCAGAGGTCAGAATGAATGCAAAAAAACATCATGAACATCGCTCAACTAAACATGCAAGACACTACAAGGAACCTTCTGTAGGAGGAGGCCATTTGGCCCATCTTGCCTGTGCCACGTTGATACCGACATGTGTTTTTCTTTAACAATGCAATATTGTGATCACATGATGCTGATATATTGTGTCATTACATCTTAGTGCACAATCCAGTCCTCTCAAGTAATTTGCCATGTCAATAATTACCCCTGCAAATTTGTTCTTGAAATCTCCAATTGCAGCGCATAAGCTGTCACTCTTTTGAACTGAGCAAAATAGATATTTTAACCATGCTCAATCAAACACATAGAACCTGCCTGTGTTAAGAGACAAAAGCACAATCATATCCCTCTCTTCAAAATATGTGACAAAATCAAACCCATTGATGTACTCTCGCTGCCTGGACTTCAATAGGGTGTTTTGGCATGATCCTAATGGCTGATTCAACCATGTCTCTTCTATAGATCACTTGCAACAGTCTAAACAGGAACTGGGAAATGTTATTAAACAGAGCCAGTTTTTAATTTCATATTGTGGCTTTGTATGTAATGTGTCATTGATTGCTTTTATGAATTGCTCAGGTGTTTGGGCTGGCCTGAACACCGCATTCCTATGGCAAAATTATGTGGAGACCAAGCGGCTTCTTGCCGGAGCATCATCAAAAATGGTAGTGCATCAACACGTAGCTCATGATGCTGAGATCATGGGTTCACAAACTCACATACTGTTAATATTTATATATACCGTATTTTAATAATGTCCTTACAGGCTCCTCCACGAGCCTGAAATCGGTGAAAATAAAGTATTAAAAACATTTGATCATTCATTTTCTTCAACTGAGTGTGGCACAGACTTCTTCGATCAGCAATTTGGGAGATGGATTTACTCACACTCCTCATATAAGTCCTATACGTATATCCTGAAGGGCATCCCAGAAAGTGGAATTTATTTTCCGAGTTAAGGAGTATTTTACCTCTGCTCAGCTTTTGACCCTTTACATATCCAAAGTTCACCCACAGATGGAATACTGCTACCAGATTTAGAATTGAGCTCCTCCATCTGTGCTCGGTGCTCGTGATCCAGTGCATGTTTAGCCTGTTCGGTTTGTCGCGACATCTTGCTCACTGACATCCTTCAACCCCTAGCCCTGCATTACAGAGTAGCCTCTGCTTGATCCCTCTTCTACGGTTATTACCATGACCATTTGTCTGCAGAGCTATCAAATGCGGTACACCCACTCATGAGGCATCAACGTTCCATTTGCTTGCCTTCAGTTAGCCACTTTTACAGTGTGTTGTCCCTTTCGAAATACAGTTCCAACTCCACCAGGCTGAACAGGCTACGTTTTGCATCCCACTGATAGGCTAGATCTGCATCGAGAACCGAACCGAAATCGAATCACCTTGTTCTTGTCACCAACACAATTGATGCACAAAGTTTCATCCGAAGCGTTCCACAACTTTTTGAGATATCATGCGATATATCGTTCTTGGCCATATCACCCAATGGTGAAGAATCACTTTTAAAAATTCTCGGATTCAGATCCGGATCTTCAACAAAAATGAAGCAATTCTTCCTTATCATACGCCCAACCTGTCCACCAAATTTCGTCCGAATCCGTCCACAACTTTTTGAGATATCGTGTTTAAATATATAGTTTTTGGCCCGATCACTCATCCCTTTCACTCATATCACCCTATTCTGATATCCGCATTTGGATCGTCACCAAAATCGAATCAATTTTTGGTTGGTACACACTGAACCTGTCCACCAATTTTAGTCCAAATCTGTTCATAACTTTTTGAGATAACATTCTCCCAAACAGACAAACAAACAAGGGTGAATACATAACCTCCTTCCACCCTCGGTGGTGGAGGTAATAAGCATGCATGTTCTTTCTTTCCTCGCACCAATAAATTGTGGAACCAGCTGTCTCCTTCTGATTTCTCCACCATTTAAAGCATCCAGCAGTTCAAGGCCAATCTTAAGCATCTCTTATCTGTATTTCTCCCTTCCCTTGTAACAGGTCAACCTCATGGCTTTGTGTCTCATGATTTTCCTGCAACTTTCAAATAAAAACGTTCTGAAATAAATGTAACATTTTAGGCACTTTACAAGACGTAGCAGCAATAGATGTTGAGATGGAAACAGGGGAGATGTGCAAGAAATTCAGAGCATTGATAAATATCTCCCAAATCATTGCCACCTTCAATTTACTCAAAAAGGCATATATTGCTTAAGAAACAAATGTTTCATGACCTTCAGCACTTCCAGTGCCACATTTAATTTTGGGCAATGAGTAGCTTTTACATTAAAGAACATTTGAGATGTTCTTCTGCTCTTTCACTCCCTCTCTCTGTTCTCTTCACCCTCTCTTTTGCTCAAGGTCATCTTCCATCTGCTTGGAAATCTGCCAACATCACCGCTTTGCACAAAAAAGGTGCAAAAACAGATCCCAGCAACTACAGACCAATCAGCCTTCTCCCAATTATCAGCAAAGTCATGGAATCCATCATTGCTTCAGATATGAAATCTTTCCTCTTCTCCAATGGCTTGACCTCTGATCATCAATTTGGTTTCAGACCTGGACACTCTACTCTGGACATGCTGCTTCTGCTTTCTCAACAATGGATGGAGGTCCTCAATGCCAAACAGGAAATTAGAGCAGTCTCCCTTGACATATCACGTGCCTTCGATACGGTCTGGCACCCCGCTCTGCTCACCAAACTCTCCTCTTTTGGTATCCATGGACATCTCCACGCATGGCTGGCGGACTTCCTCTCTAGTCGTAGTCAACGTGTGGCCTTGAATGGGTTTCTCTCATCTCCTCTTCCTGTTCAGGCTGGAGTTCCACAAGGCAGTGTTCTGGGCCCTGTGCTTTTTCTGGTCTTCATCAATGATCTCTCTGACTCTCTTGAAAATCCTCTGTATCTCTTTGCTGATGACTCTACTCTCTGTCGCTCCATTCTTCATCCCTCAGATCGGCAGTCTGCAGCCTCCTCACTCTCTGCAGACCTGGACAAAATCACAGACTGGGCAAACAAGTGGAACATGTCTTTCAATCCTGACAAATCTCACACTCTTACGATGTCTCTCCGAAAAGACCGACTGGACAACCCTCCCATCCACTTTCTGAATAATCCTCTCCAAGAAGTTCTGTCACTCAAGCTTTTGGGTCTCACTATCTGCCATGATCTTTCCTGGGAAAACCACATTTCAAATCTGGCCTCCAAAGCCAGTCGCCGACTGGGCATCCTCCGTCGTGCGAAGTCCTTCCTTGGCACACCTGAGCTCCTCACCACATACAAGGCTTTCATCCGCAGCTCAATGGAATACTGCTCTCCCCTCTGGTGCTCCTGCCTCACACCTAGCTCGTCTTCACGCTGTTGAAACCAAAGCATTCAGAATCATTGGAATCTCCCGCGATGAAGCTAACTCCAAGGGCCTCTCACTCACTCACCGCAGGCAGGTTGGTGGTCTTTCCGTCTTCTACCGACTCCTCTCTGGCCTTGCCCCCCAGCTCTCTCTGGGCTCTGTCCCGCAAATATTCCTACAGGTCGCACAAGATCTGCCTGCAACCCTCTTATGATCAAACTGCCAAAATCAAGACTCTCTGCTCACCTTCACTCCTTCATTCCTCTTTTCTCCCACCTCTGGAACAAACTCCCTCACTCTCTTCAATCCCACTCCACCCTCCAGGTCTTTAAAACAGCTGTTCACCACCATCTCTTATCTTCCCCCATCCAAAACCTTGATCTTTTCTACCCCCGCTAATTTCACCACAATTCCACTTTTTTGAAATACCAACTTCTGTCCTGGAAGTCCTTGGTGTCCTTTTGTTTTATACTTCTCCCTCCCCCCCCCCCCCTTCCCACACCTCCTCCCCCCAAGCCCTCTCCCTTCCACACATCTCCCTGCTCTCAAATGTTGTGTTTGTGTGCTTCCCCTTCTCTCCCCATCTTGTTTTCCGCTCCCTCTTTTTATATATTTTGTTTGTCTGGTTGATTTGTTTGTGAAGTAAATGTTAGCTCTATCACGAGCCTCGATTCAGTATACAAAAAAAAGAAAAAGAAAAAAAAAAAGATGCGGTTCTTCTTTAGAGAGATATCAGGCCTAACGATCAATGCAAAAGTGCACGTGATGCTTTCATTGCAACTCTTCATTTACGCAAGGAAGATGTGATAAGCTGGGTTACAGAAACAGCAAGAAAACACATCTACTTCGAGGCCAGCTTAATACCTGCCGACCATATTAGATTTGGGACTGCCCTTTAAATTGTAAAGCCCTTTAAATTCGGATTTGGACAGGATTTCCCAGTGGGGCAAATGTCATCATATTATGTTTAATGCTTCTAAAACTCAATTTCTTCCCATATATACAGTCACGTGAAAAGTAAGTACACCCCATGTAAAGTTTTGACTTTTTCAAGATATTTCAACATACAGCTATTTGATCTTCATTTCAACAATATTGATAGATAAAGGTGATATAATATAACAAATATCATGAAACATTTACATTTTGTAGTCCATTGTATAATTTAAATAAACATAAATGCAAATTTCACATGTGGAAAAAGTAGGTACACCCCGACATTTATCACTCCTTCAAATACCTAAAATTAGAATCAGGTGCACCAGCTCAGGTGCAAATGATTAGAACATCGTGAGAGAGGATCTTGGAGGAACCTGTCTTATTTAAACCTCAGAGATTTAGTTTGGTTTGCTCTTTGTTGTTGAAGTGTGTGGCGTCACCATGCTTAGATCAAAAGAGCTCTCTAACGCCTTCAGAAAGAAGGTTATAGATGCCTACGAGTCTGGGAAGGGATTAAAAAAGATCTCCAAACAATTTGAAATCAATCATTCGACTGTCCGGAAGATCATCGACAAGTGGAGAAGATTCCAAACAACTGCCAACTTGTTCAGACCAGGCTGCCCCAGCAAGTTCAGCCCGAGAGCAGACCGCAAGATGCTGAAAGAAGTCTCTAAGAACCCCAGAATGTCATCACGGGACCTACAGGTAGCTCTTGCCACTGTCGATGTCAAAGTGCACGAGTCTACCATTAGAAAGAGGCTGCACAAATTTGATCTACATGGGAGGTGTGCCAGGAGTAAACCTTTGCTGTCCAGAAAGAACATCAGGGCAACACTAAAGTTTGCCAATGAACACCTCGGCAAAAACCAGCACTTCTGGAACAATGTGCTCTGGACAGATGAGTCAAAGGTAGAGCTATTTGGCCACAGTACTAGAAGACACATTTGGCGAAAACCAAAGACAGAATTTGACCACAAGAACCTGATACCAACTGTAAAGCATGGTGGTGGAAATATTATGGTTTGGGGCAGCTTTGCTGCATCAGGGCCTGGGCAGCTCACCATCATATAATCCACTATGAATTCTTCATTGTACCAAAGGGTGCTTGAGGATAATGTGAGGCCATCTGTCGGGAAGTTGAAGCTCAACTGAAGGTGGACCTTGCAACATGACAATGACCCTAAACATACCAGTAAATCCACCAAGGAATGGCTGGAAAAGAAAGAAATGGAGGGTTCTGGAATGGCCAAGTCAAAGCCCGGACCTAAATCCCATCGAGATGTTGTGGGGGGATTTGAAACGAGCTGTGCATGCAAGAAACCCCTCAAACATCGCACAGCTGAAAGAATTCTGCATGGAGGAGTGGGCAAAAATTTCTCCCAGTCGATGTCAGAGACTGATAGACAATTATAAGAAACACCTACTTGAGGTTGTTTTTGCCAAAGGGGGCAATACCACCTATTGGAGCCAAGGGTGTACTTACTTTTTCCACATGCGAAATTTGCATTTATGTTTATTTAAATTATACAATGGACTAAAAAATGTAAATGTTTCATGATATTTGTTATGTTATATCACCTTTATCTCTCAATATTGTTGAAATGAAGATCAAATAGCTGTATGTTGAAATATGTTGAAAAAGTCAAAACTTTACATGGGGTGTACTTACTTTTTCACGTGACTGTATATATATATCTCTCACTAAAACTACTCTCAACACTCCAATCTCCTTTGAAAGCTCCACAATTACACCAGGTGATACAATAAAGGTACGAGGTATTACCCAAATATCAAATTTATCCTGTAATCCACACATGACACAAATAGCTAAGTCTGCCTTGAATAAACTAGGAGACCTGTTCGGATGTTGAGGATTCTTCTTCTCTCAACAGTCGCTTCAACTATATAAAGGATTGATTCGTCCTTGTATGGAGTACTGCTCTCATATCTGGGGAGGTTCCAGCTCCACATAATTACTCGACAGAATTGAATCCAAAGCAATCAGACTTATCAACTCTCCCAATCGGACCTAAAAACTAGACCCTCTCAAATTATGTCGCAAAGTTGGTTCTTTCTCTTTTCTACAGATATTACTTCAGGTTCTGCTCCCAAAAACATGCTGCTTGTGTACCTCGTCATTGGTGAGACCACGGAATACTCAACAAGCCACAACATCTCATGATTATTGTGTGGCCATTGGCAACTCAAGGACGGGCCTTTATGATATGTTTCTTTCTTCCCCTCCACTGCCAAACTATGGAAATCTTCACCTTCCCATGTCTTTCCAAACACTTACGACCTTCTCCTTTTCAAAAAGCATATTTTTTTTACTTTCTCAAAAATTCTTTAGACTATTCTCTCTTTCCTCACTTTCCTATCAATGCAGGTTTTATTTAAGACCTGGCCTCGATGAGGGCTATAGAGTCCTTCAACATAAAAAAAAATATTAGAATTGCAAATTTGGTTGATGATCATGAGGTGTAACGTATGTACTTTCTGCTACAATGTGGGACTATAGGATGACCAAAATTGCAAAAACAGCAAAAAAAAAAGAGGGATTATTAAGTAATGCGTATCAAGGAGAGCCATGTCATTCGGCTGCACTAATTTAACCTTTAGGGTGTATTAGAAATGATTAAAAGAGCAAAGAATGGCAAGAGATGCAGCTTTGTCTCGAGAAAAGGAGAAACAATGAGGGCAAAAGGTGAATTATTGCAATTGAGAATTGCCCTTTTTAACCACCATGAAAAATTGGCAGCTCAAAGTCACAAACATTCCTAACAAGGGATTCCACACTTATCCTGATATGCATATGTGACACGTTCTTTAAAAGGACTGAATGCAAAACGCAAATATTATGACGTAAACATCCAATCTCAGACATCAACCTTAAGATATGGTAAAAGGGTCGAAGGTAGCTCAGCTATCGGAATAATGATTGCTTGGGGAAAGTTAAATGAACTGAAAGGTGGATGAGCTATTACAAACCAGAAAGCATCTCATTAATCACTCGGTTCCTCTTGAATAGTTTGGAGAGTGCAGGCTGCTCGTGGCATCATCATAAAGTAGAGGAGAGAACGTTCTCCTGCCATAAATTGTGCGCTTTGATTACTCTCAAGGGCAGAACAAATGGTAACGATTACTTTGGCAGTGTTGTGGATTCGATGTTGTTGGATTTTAAAAAGAGAGTTTGAGCCTCGTGGTAAAGCAAGTGAGAGATCAATGCACCAATAACTGAACATAAAATGGAGCAGGTGGATAAGGGATATGCGAACACCTTAACAGTTAAATAAATAAATAATATAAATAAATATATATATATAAAACACAGTTTGTGTGTGTGTGTGTGTGTGTAATGTTACCGATAGACTCCTAAACGGAGAGGCTCACGTGCTTGATATTTGGCATAGACATGGCCATTGAGCCTGGGACGAACATGGCCGAACTCAAAATATTTGACGATCCATATTTTTTATTCATATTTACCTCAGCGCATTTCAGCGCACGGAATCAACGGAATCAGAGCAGGTGGGTGCTGATTCGCTCAGAGCGATCACGTGATGACGCTATGACGCTATGAACGCTATGAACGATATGACGCTATGAACGCTATGACGCTATGAACGCTATGACGCTATGAAAAAAAAAATCGCTATGAAACGCTATGAAGCTATGAACGATATGACGCTATGAAAAAAAATAATCGCTATGACGCTATGAAACGCTATGACGCTATGACCGCTATGACGCTATGAAAAAAAAAATCGCTATGATGCTATGAAACGCTATGAACGCTGTGACGCTATGAACGCTATGACGCTATGAACGCTATGACGCTATGAAAAAAAATAATCGCTATGACGCTATGAAACGCTATGAACGCTATGATGCTATGAACGCTATGACGCTATGAAAAAAAAAATCGCTATGATGCTATGAAACGCTATGAACGCTGTGACGCTATGAACGCTATGACGCTATGAACGCTATGAAAAAAAAAATCGCTATGACGCTATGAACGCTATGAAAAAAATAATCGCTATGACGCTATGAAACGCTATGACGCTATGAACGATATGACGCTATGAACGCTATGACGCTATGAACGCTATGACACTATGACGCTATGAAAAAAAAAAATCGCTATGACGCTATGAAACGCTATGACGCTATGACGCTATGAACGATATGAACGCTATGACGCTATGAACGCTATGACGCTATGAACGCTATGAAAAAAATAATCGCTATGACGCTATGAAACGCTATGACGCTATGAACGCTATGACGCTATGAAAAAAAAAATCGCTATGACGCTATGAAACGCTATGAACGCTATGAAAAAGAAAATCGCTCGCTTTGCCAAGGGGCTCGCTCCCCCCCCCCCCCGTTCCCCTCCCCTCCCCCTCCCCCGCCCGGCAATGCCGGGTACTTCTGCTAGTATAAAATAAAGAAAGAAAATAAATAGAATAAATAAAATAATAATAAATAAACTACTAAATATTATAAGCAGACAGGGTAAGTACGCATATGCAGGACAATGGAACAGAGGGGTATAACCTGTCTTCATCTTTCCAAACCAATCAAACCATATGTCTTTCTGGTAATAAGAATTGATTGTCATGAGTAATTATTTTTGACCTCGGTATGATGAATGCAGTCCAGGTAAAGATAACATAAAAAGCACGAGAATGTAATGGGCACGTACTACAGAGGAGTGAATCTTTCACTGAACACTGCTTTGCAGGTCACACACATGTGCATGAATTGCTCATCAGAATAGACTGTCCAATGACAAACACTCATTTTGCATCGAGAAACTGGACTAAACACATCATAAAATGTGATAAATATAACAACCAATATTCGATGGAGTCAAGAAACTCAAAACGCAGATCTTATTATCAGTCCTTGCAGCAGCTCAGGCCCAGATAGTGAAACTTAGGGATCATCACGTGAGCACTGGCTATGACACCTAACAATAATCTAGGTGTCACAATGGGCCCGACCCTTTAAATGAGGAATTTCTTTTTTTCACATTCACCATTTGCACAATATTGCCAAAATCTGCTCATGCCTGAATCAGAAGACTCATTCTGGAAATTTGGAAGTTCAACCACATCACTAATTCTCAAGATGCCAACACCTCAATGTATATATTTTAAATTTGTGTAACCTTTAAAGTTATGCTTAAATTGGTTCCTGTCTATAGATATATCTGAACTTATTATACCTTGCACCGCCTCTGGTCCCTCGAGCGAGGAGGCTTGCTTCGAGCTCTCCACGACATCAAAGTTCGAGTATTTTCCCATTCGTGTCTTTGTCAAATTTCCACTGGTTATTTTATTGTGTATGTGTTATTGTGTGTTTCTATTTAGTCTTGGTATTGTAATTATTGCAAATTTGTGTGTAATTAGTCGTTTTTTGACCGCACCTCATGCGCGGCCTGGTCTCTGCAGGCTCTCCCCTCCCCCCCCCCCCCCGTCAGTATTTTGTGAATATAAGTTCTTTCCTTCATAGTATTTGCCTGTTTTTTTGATTTTCTTTTCTACCCCCTACCTCTCACGAACATCTTACCCTTTGTCCAACGTTTTAAAAACAAAACAAAAAAATTCTTCATTAATTCTTTCTCTCCTCCCGAGAACGTGCTTGTTCGCTCTCCTCCTCGTCTCGACTTGTGCCCCGCCCCCAATATCTTGTTTTTCTTCCACCTCTGCTCCTTCTTTCTCAAATCCACATCCTCACTTAGAGACTTTTCCCAGATTATTTTGCATGGTTTTGTTTAAATATGTTTAAACCGCAGCCGTGATGCTGACGCCGCCCTCCCCCCCATACACCCCCCTCCCCCAGAATTTCCATATTTTAAACGTTTCCCAGTGTGTACCCTGGATTAGAATAGGTACACCGCATCCCTGCGTGTCGTAAGAGACGACTAAGAGGGTTGGCGTCAGGAAGGGCATCCGGCCATAAAAACATTGCCTCAAAAAGAGAACCATGACAATTACAACAACATATGGGCAGGGTACAGCCCGAAGTGGAGATCGGTTTCTGAGGTTTGGGACATGGAATGCAGGGACAATGACAGGGAGATCAGGAGAAGTGGTGGAAGTATTGGTCAGAAGAAGAGTGGACATATGTTGTGTGCAAGAGACGAGATGGAAGGGAAGTGGTGTGAGAATGGTGAAGGGTAGGCAGGGACAGAAATACAAGTTTATGTGGCAAGTGTGTCTGGAGGGCGTGAATGGGGTTGGTGTCCTGTTTTCTGAGGAGTTTGTAGACAGTGTGGTGAGTGTGACTAGAGTGAGTGATAGGTTGATGATGGTGAAAATGATGATTGGAAAGCTCTTGGTGAACGTCATATCGGGATATGCTCCGCAGGTTGGTCGGAGCGATGAAGAGAAGGACAAGTTATGGTGTGCGATAGAGAAGCTGATGGAAAACGTGAAAGATGAGGAAGTTGTTGTGGTAGGGGGAGACCTAAATGGACATGTGGGAAGGAGTATGGATGGTTTTGAGGGAGTTCATGGGGGTTACGGATATGGTGTGAGAAATGGAGAAGGTGAAAGGATTTTGGAGTTTGCTGATGGAGCTGATTTGTTGATTTGTAAGACTCAGTTCCAGAAAGAGGATAATAAGCTTGATACATACACGTCAGGTGGGTCGACGACAACCGTTGACTACCTGATGGTGCGTAGGTGAGATAGGGGGCACCTCTGGGACACAAAGGTGATCCCGGAGGAGGAGGCTGTTTCACAGCACCACTTGGTTGTCTGCGACATAAGGGTGAAAGGTGCGAGGAGAGCTCGACGGGTGAAGTACCAACCGAGAATGAAGGTGTGGAGGTTGAAAGAGGTGACAGTAAGGGAGGCATTAAAAGAGAGGCTGAGTAGGGTAGAGGATGATGTGGTTGAGCTTGAAAGTGGTTGGATGTCAATGAAAGCTAATCTGTTGGGAGCCGTTGGTGAGGTATGTGGATGGACACAAGGACCACCGAGGCACTCGGAAACATGGTGGTGGGATGATAAAGTTGGAAAGAGGATTGATGAGAAGAGGAAGAAGTTCAAGGAGTGGCAGAAGGCGAAGGGGTTGGGAGCAGAAACAACAGAGCATGCAAGTTATAAGGCAGCCAAGAAGGCTGCAAAGAAAGAGGTAGCAAAGGTGCAGGAGGCATGTAGGAAAATGTTCGGAGAACGCTTGGATTCGGAAGAGGGTCAGAGAGCAGTTTTCAGGATTGCAAAGCAGATAGCGAAAGAGAGGTGTGATGTGATGGGGGTGAGTTGCTTGAAGGATGAAGTGGTGCAAATCGTTGTCGACCCAGATGGAATTAAAGGAAGATGGAAAAGATATATGGAAATGCTGTTGAATACAGAGAATGATTGGGATGGCAACATGGAGAGGAACCAAGTTTTAGGACCGGCAGAGAAGATAACTAAGAAGGAAGTTGAGGAAGCGATAAAAGCAATGAAGAGTCGAAAAGCGGGAGGGCCGACGGTAGTTGTGGGAGATATGTTGAAGGCAGCAGGAAGTTGGGGTGTGAAGAGAATGACAGAGATCTGTAATCTTGTGGTGAAAGAAGGCCGCATTCCAGTGGTTTGGGAACTGAGTACCCTCGTCCCTCTATACAAGGGGAAAGGTGACCCTCTGGAGTGTGGCTCGTACCGAGCGATAAAGTTATTGGAGCATGGAATGAAGGTATTGGAAAGGGTGTTGGAGAGGAGGATAAGGAAGAAAGTGAAGATCGACGAAATGCAGTTTGGATTTATGCCAGGAAGAGGAACGACAGCCGCGCTTTTCATTGTGAGGCAGTTGCAGTTGAAGTACATGGAGAAGAGGAAGAAGTTGTTTCTTGGGTTTGTTGATCTGGAGAAAGCATTCGATAGGGTTCCACGCAAAGTATTGACATGGGCATTGAGGAAGTTAGGAGTGGAGGAATGGTTGATCAGAGTAGTGATGGCAATGTACAAAAGAGCGTGCACAGCTGTAAGGACGAAGGACGGGAACAGTGGTGAGTTTGAGGTGGGAGTGCATCAGGGGTCGGTACTAAGTCCACTACTATTTGTAGCTGTGATGGAGGTGCTGGCTCAGAACGTAAAGGAGGGTTTACCGTGAGAGTTGTTGTATGCAGATGACCTGGTGTTGATTGCGGAAAGTTTGGATAGACTGAAGGAAAAGATGAACAAGTGGAAGGAATGTATGGAGACAAAAGGTCTGAAGGTGAATATCGGAAAGACGAAGGTGCTGGCAAGTGGTAAAGCATATGGTGAGGTGGAAAGAACTGGGAAGTGGCCCTGTGCTGTGTGTAGGAAGGGTGTCGGAGTGAACTCCATTCAATGTACAATGTGCACTGAGTGGGTTCATCAAAAATGTAGTGGTCTGAGAGGGTCATTAACCAGTGTGGCAGCTACATTCAAATGTAAGGTGTGCACAGAGAGAGCTGCAGATGGAGGAAATGTTGAGTTGGATCTTGGAGATGGCGTGAAGCTGGAAGGTGTGAAAACATTTTGCTACCTCGGAGACATGCTGAATGGAGAAGGTGGATCAGACTCGGCAACGGTTGCTAGAGTGAGATGTGCATGGAAGAAGTTTCGGGAACTGAGTGGCGTGCTGATGAGGAGGGGAGTGTCGTTGAAGCTCAAGGGAAAGGTGTATGCTGCATGTGTGGGAAGTGTTATGATTTATGGGAGCGAGACATGGGTAATGAACGTAGAGCAGCAAAGAAGGTTGGAAAGGGTGGAAATGCGAATGGTTCGATGGATGTGCGGAGTGTCGTTGAGAGCGACGAAGACAAAAGATGCTTTGCGAAAGAAGATGGGAATAGAGCCTGTGATTGATGCTGTGAAGAGGAACAGGTTGAGATGGTTTGGTCATGTGTTTAGGAAGGATGAAAGTGACTGGTTGAGAAGAGTGATAGAAATGAATGTAGAAGGAAGTAGAGGACGGGGAAGACCGAGAAAGACTTGGCTAAAGATGGTGGAAGAAGAAATGCGGGCAAGGGGGTTAACAAGGAGAGATGCAGAAAATAGGGCAAAATGGAGAAGATTGTCATGGGGACCGCAAGGCTAACCCCCGCTCTAGCAGGGAAAATGGCCTTTAAAATGCATGTTGTTGTTGTTGTATTATACCTTGCACCGCTACAGGTATGCTACCTATGGCCCAGCATCAGCAACTGTCTGGATGTTCCACTCCAAGATGAAGACTTTTGGTAATTGAGCATTCTTCAGTTATGCTGCAAGATGGTGGAACTCTCTGCCTTTTAAAAATCCTCACTGCCTCATCAGTCAGTTTTTAAATCTGTTAAAGTTTCATTTCTTGCTGTTGGCATCATAATTAATTTCTTACTCATTTTTTATTTTCACTCTGCTTTGTAGAAAAGCCCTAGATAAGAAATAAATTGAATTCAATCTGACATCAACTGCTTATTAGCCCAATGGATTCAATCCAACAGCAACTACTTATGACGGGGTTTTGCAATCGCTTGGGCGTGAGTGCGTATGTGTGGGTGTGTGAGTGAGTGGTTGTGTGTCAGTGTGTGTGTGTGTGTGTGTGTGTCCAGATCATAACTTTTTTTTTAAACTATTTGAGCTCTTGTCATCAATTTTTCAGCAAACCTTTATTATGAGAACATGGAGAAGACCAATTAATAATTGGGTCAAAATGTCAAAGGGCAAAGTCACAGTAAGGAAAAAAAATAGTAAAAAATTAAGGAAACCTACCCTCATTAGCCCGTCCGCCGCGCAGCGCAAGACGGCCAGGTTTTGTAATCGCTTCCATGTTTCTTAATTTATTTACTATTTGAACTTCAATGTGTCTGTCCAAGCCATAACTTTTTCACCATTTGAGCTTTTGACATTACATTTTCAACAAACTTTATTATGAGAATATGGAAAGCACAAATTATTAAATTTTACATATATATATTTTTAGTTGTTGTTTCGTCAACTTTAGTTTGAATGTAAAACGGACGTGGACGGGCTTTGCATTTTGGGATGCTTTCTAATTACCCTGCGCTCGCGAAGTGAAAAGTGGGGTTAAGCATTCGGGTGCGTACGTGTGCTGTGTGCCGTGTCTGCATTTTTAAAATTCATTTTCTCGGCAACCGTTGATCCAATTGACAGAAAATGTTACCATAGGAGCGCCTCCGCCTGTAGAATTTTTTTATTCAAAATTAAAACATCATCGGTCACGTGGTACGGACGCTATCTTGGAAAACGTTACACCTCTATATCTCCGAAACCACTCCATGGGAAAAAATTGAATCATGGCTCATTGTCGAGTACTCCGCTTGGGGAACAAGATATGTTAATGATGATGTCATTGGTGCCTTAATTATGACGTCATAATTCGACAAGTACAACTCTTGATTCGATCAGTATGAATTTTTTTCTCTGCAATTCTTGGTCCGATTGACGCGAAATTTTCACCATAGGAGGACCTCCTCCTGCAGAATATTCTAATGATTATTATGACGTCGTAGGTCACGTGGTACAGGTGTCATCTTGGAAAAACGTCGCACCTCGATATCTCTGAAACCACTCCATGGAAAAATTTGAGACGTGGCTCATTGTCAACTACTCCCCATGGGGAATAATATATGTTAATGATGATGTCATCGTGCCTTCGTTAAGACATCATAATTCGACAAATACAACACTTTATCCATCCGATCATTTAATTTTTTTTTCAGCAACTGTTGGGCTGGACACTAAATTTTCACCATAGGAGTGCCTCCTCCAGAATATGTTAATGATAATCATGACATCATAGGTCATGTGTTACAGGCACCATCTTGGAAAAACCGAAAAACGTTGCACCTCTATATCTCCAAAACCGCTCTATGGAAAAAATTGAAACGTTGCTCATTGTAAATAACTCCATATGGGGAATAGGTGCTGTTAACGATGACGTCATTGGTGCCATAATTATGACGTCATAATTCGACAGGGACAACGCTCAGCCTGATCAATTTGAAATTTATTGCACATGATCTATGCAACAATTATATTATAGAATATAAATTTATGATGTCATTGCTCACGTGTTCTGGTAGCCATATTGGATCCCCAAAAAAAAGAAACGTTTAAAAACAGAAGAGTTGGCTCACACCAAGTTGATTGCGCAGGGTAAGTATTCTATGAATATCATCTAGTTTGACATGGTATTATTTGTGATTTTTGTTTGGTGAAGATTGAAACTCCTTTTGTGAGTACCAGCAACTACGGTGCTGCATTGAATATGGAAAAGTACGTTTGGGGTGCAAAACAATTGAATTCATATGTTCAGGTGTTTCGATGATGACCAAACATAATTGCCATACAAATTACAAATGTAATTGCCACGTATGCCGTACAACCCAAAGGTTGGCCCATCGTATCAAACAGCATGTCCCCCTGGAAATTCGAGGAAAGAACTTGGGAGTAAGGAATCAACCGGTACGAGCATGTAAGAACGTTCAAGGACCGTCGACCATTTCGTCTTATTCTGCCATTGCATGCCAACCCCACTTGTGCAGACCAGTATAATGCAGATATGTTTAAGATATTGAGCTGAGGCTGGAGTGCGGTACATCAACGTATGTTAGAAGCAACCTTCATCCTTTCTATGGACCCTATATTGTGTCGTCAAACGGAATTTGTACATTCTCTCATTCTCTTCCATCATGGAAAGATTAAAGGTGTTGCCCGACCGCTGTCCATGGTATGTCTGCAAATATGGAGTCCTCGGCTTTGGAGGAACCCCACCTCCCCTTCCTCCAAGTTAATGAGGCAGGAAATGTTGCGTCATCGCTATTAACTCTGCTTCAGCCAATCGGAGCCAGGGATAGTGGTAACTGAGTCACCCAATGGGTATTCAGAATACCAATGACGTCATGACTGATGAACCAATCGGTGTCGCTGTTACAAAGACATGCTATAAGGCTGGTTAAATTTTTTTTCCTGTTTATCATCACTTTTTTTCAAAAAAGTGGGTAGGGAGGGAGGGTTTTTTTGGGGTTTTTTTCAGAGTGAAATTTTAATGGATTGTTCAACGCACAATATGTTTTTTTCTTAAATATACTTGATCAGACATACATGATGAATCATGTTATGATTTCTAAACTAGTAAACCTTCGTATGTATGCATTGATACGATTCAAATAAAGAAAATAAAGAAACCTATGTCACATTGAGTTCTGTTTACTTTTAATATTTGCTGATACATATAACAATGGTAGAACAAAACTTCGGCTTTTAAGAATAATGTCCGGTTGCCATACATGTATCTATCAGCAGCTATTGCCATAGCATTCATACATATCGAAAGCATTATGTTCATTGGTCTTCTGTTGGTTTGGCTGATCCAGGAAAGTAATAACCAACTCAATGAAATTTTCAAGAGTATTGATGACATCTGCCAATGTTGAATCTCAAGCTGCAACATGGGTCATAGTCTTTTTATCTCCCACTGAGATGTTTACGACTCCATTGGTACACCTGAAAAAGAAAAATCACGATAAAATATACTTGTGTGGAGCTATGCTCGCACGATAAAGCCGGACAAAATGGACGACACCAGGAACGAAGTTTCACTGAGCTATTTATTTTAGCTCAACTAGAAAGAACTCAAAAGCACTGAATCAGCCCATCGAACCGGCGGCAATTTATAAGTAAAGTTCAACACACAAAAGCCACGCCTCTCAGGCGGGGCGTGGTATGCAAATAGGTAAGCCACGCCTCTCAACGGGGCGTGGTATGCAAGTCAAGTGTTCGCCCGGGAAAGGCAAGTCTGGACACGCCCGGGCGAGTCCGGACAAGTGACTGCTCGCCGGTTGCGTCATCGGCCGGTGCAAGGTGATTGTGTATGCTTCCGATAACCACTACATGCGCCCCCCCCACCCCCCCCAGAATTAACTTGCACCGGGAGAGTCAGTTTGAGGGGGGTCTTGATGACCCGGCCGAAATGACCCCTGGTGATTCGTGTGGGGGTGGTAGGTGGCGTGGCGGCGGATGGTCGGGCGGGGGGCTTCGTTGACGGGGGAGGGCCCCGCCGTGGAAGAAGGGCCAACCGTGGAGGTTGGTCGAGGTCCAAATGGGCCGGTTTGAGGCGGTCCACGGAGATGTGGTCTGGTTTGCCGTTGATGTCCACGATGAACGACTTGTCGCCCCTCTTCAGGACCCGGAAAGGTCCATCGTACGGCGGCCGGAGCGGTCCCCGGTGTGCGTCGTTGCGGATAAAAACGTACTCTGCAGTGCGAAGTGCTGGGGGGACGTGGGGTTGGGGGCAGCCGTGATGGGACGTGGGCACGGGGGCGAATCTCCTGGCGGCCTCTTGGAGGACCGAGCGTTGGCGAGCCGCGGACCAGGGGCCGGTGGCGTCAGGGATGAACTCGCCCGGCACGCGCAGTGGCTGGCCATAGACCAGCTCGGCGGTGGAAGCCTGGAGGTCCTCTTTAGGGGCCGTTCGGAGGCCCAATAGGACCCACGGGAGCCTGTCGCCCCAACCGTCGTCCTGGAAGCTGGCCCTGAGAGCGGCCTTCATCGAGCGGTGGAACCGCTCGCACAAGCCGTTGGCCTGGGGGTGGTAGGCTGTGGTGCGGTGAAGCGTGACCCCCAAGGCCTGGGCGACTGCCACGAGCTTCTGCGATGCTTTCCGGCCCGGGTGGGAAAGGCCATGGAGAGCGTCAAAAATGTGCCGCTGCCATCCGGTGGGCACGATGGGGCGAGGTTGGCCCAGGGAAACGTCGCACAGGAGAACTGTGCCTGTGTCCTCAAAGGGGACGCCGGCCAACCGCAGGCCTGTGTCGGCTGTCCGGAGGGCTTGCACCGTGGGGTCGGCGGTCTGTTCGGCCGCCATGCGGGCGAAGTTCACACCCAGGTGGACGGCGTTCGCGCCGGACAGGGAGAGGCAATCGGCCACAGCGTTGTCCTTGCCCGCGACGTGCCGGATGTCCGTCGTAAATTCGGACACGGCGGAGAGGTGGCGCTGCTGGCGGGCCGACCACGGCTCCGTAACCTTGGCCATGGCGAAGACCAGGGGTTTGTGGTCCACAAACACCGTGAACGGGCGGCCCTCCAAAAGATGGCGGAAGTGGCGAACGGCCAGGTAAAGGCCGAGGAGCTCGCGGTCGAAAGCTCTATACTTGCGCTCGTTAGGGCGAAGCTGCCGGCTGAAGAAGGCCAGCGGTTGCCAAGCCCCGTTCACCCACTGTTCATGCACGGCGCCCACCGCGTAGTCGGAAGTGTCCGTGGTGAGGGCGATGGGTGCGTCGAGCGCCGGGTGCGCCAGCATGGTCGCGTTGGCGAGGGCCAGCTTAGCGCCCGTGAACGCCTCGTCCATCCCTGTGGTCCAGGCGACGTCGTGCTTGGCCGGCTTGCCCCGGAGGGCTTCGTACAGGGGGCGCATGAGTTGGGCAGTGCGAGGCACGAATCGGTGGTAGAAATTTACCATCCCCAAAAATTCCTGTAGAGCCTTGATGGAGCGGGGGCGCAGGAAACTTGTGACTGCCTACACCTTGGTAGGCAGCGGGACCTCCCCGCGCTTCGTGATGCGGTGCCCCAGGAAGTCGACGGCCGTTACGCCAAACTGGCATTTCGCTGGGTTGATGATGAGGCCGTGCTGGCCGAGGCGCTCAAAAAGCGTGCGCAGGTGGATGAGGTGCTCCGCCCGGGAAGTGCTGGCGATGAGAATGTCATCCAAGTAGATGAAAAGGAAGGTGAGGTCGCGCAGCACGCTGTGCATCAGCCGCTGGAAGGTCTGGGCCGCGTTCTTAAGGCCGAACGGCATGTGAAGGAACTCGAAGAGGCAAAAAGGTGTAATTACCGCCGTCTTCGGCACGTCGGCCGGCCGGACGGGTACCTGGTGGTAGCCCCGAATGAGGTCGACCTTGGAAAAGATCACCCGCCCCGCCAAATGGGCGGAAAAGTCCTGTATGTGTGGTATCGGGTACCGGTCGTGGGTGGTGGCGTCGTTGAGGCGGCGGTAATCGCCGCATGGTCGCCATCCGCCACCCGGTTTGGGCACGATGTGCAGGGGCGAGGCCCACGCGCTATTCGAGCGCCGCACAATGCCCAATCGCTCCAGCGCGTCGAATTCCGCCTTCGCCACGGCGAGTTTGGTCGGGTCGAGGCGACGAGCCCTGGCGTAGACCGGTGGACCTGTGGTCGGAATCTGGTGTTCGTCGCCGTGTTTGACGGCGACAGCCGAAAACGTCGGCTGCGTGAGGGCGGGAAACTCGGCGAGCAGGCGGGTGAAATCGTCCGTGGCCTGGAGCACGCAGGCTAGCTTGGTTGGTGCGGAGCCACTCAATGAGCAAGCGAGCGAGCTGAAGGTCTCCGCATTGATGAGTCGACGCCGTTTGACGTCCACCAAAAGCCCATGCGCGCACAGAAAATCTGCACCCAGCAAGGCCATGGGCACGTTCGCCGTGATGAAGTCCCACCTGAAGCGCTGGCCCCCGAAGCAGAATGCGACGCTGCGCGAACCGAAGGTGCGGATGGAGGAGCCGTTTGCGGCAACCAAGGCGGGGCCGCAAAGCGCGGCCTGTTTGTCCTGCACCGAGGCGGGTATCACGCTCAGCTGAGCGCCGGTGTCGCACAAAAAACGCCGCCCGGACGCTGTGTCCGTAATAAACAGAAGGCTGCCTGAATGGCCGACGCTCATGGCAGGCAGCGAGCGCCGGCCTGGTCGTTTCCCGACCTGCCGACAGTGCACGGTGGGCGGCACGTTCTGGCCTTCTGCCTGAACCTGGCGTGGTAGTAGCACATGGTCCGCCCTGGTGGAGGCTCCGGCGGTCGCGTCGGGTTCGGTCGACGGGGCGTCGCGGCGGCCGCTGCCGCCAGTGGCGCTAACTCGGCCGGTCGTGGCACGGGCGTTGCCTCGGTCGGCCCAGGGTTTCAGGCGGCTGCTCTGTGTCGCCTGGCAGAGAAAAATTTATCAGCCTCTTTGGCCAGGGCGCGAGGGTCCGTGATGGGTGAATTAGCCAAAGCTAATCGTACCTGCCCGGGTAGCTGCCGGAGGAACAGCTCGCGGAAGAGGAAATCTGGGCTGTGGTCACCGAGTAGAGCAAGCATGTGGTCCATGCATTCGGATGGATGGGCCTCACCCAGCTCCGGGAGGTCGAGTAGTTGTCGCGCGCGTTCGGTCTCCGTGAGTCCAAACGCACCGAGGAGTAGGCCTTTGAGCGCGCCGTATTTGTCGGCGTTCGGCGGGTTCTGTAGGAAGCTCAGGACCCGGGCAGCGGTGGAGGCGTTGAGCGCGGAGACCACATGGTGGTAGCGCGTCGTGTCCTCCGTAATGTTCCCCATGGCGAATTGAGAATCCGCTTGGGTGAACCAGACGGCTGCGTGCGATTCCCAAAAGCCCGGGAGCTTCAAAGCTACAGATGACTCCATCGCCATGTTCTTGAAAAGGGGTCACCAATTGTGGAGCTATGCTCGCACGATAAAGCCGGACAAAATGGACGACACCAGGAACGAAGTTTCACTGAGCTATTTATTTTAGCTCAACTCGAAAGAACTCAAAAGCACTGAATCAGCCCATCGAACGGGGGCAATTTATAAGTAAAGTTCAACACACAAAAGCCACGCCTCTCAGGCGGGGCGTGGTATGCAAATAGGTAAGCCACGCCTCTCAACGGGGCGTGGTATGAAAATCAAGTGTTCGCCCGGGAAAGGCAAGTCTGGACACGCCCGGGCGAGTCCGGACAAGTGACCGCTCGCCGGTTGCGTCATCGGCCGGTGCAAGGTGATTGTGTATGCTTCCGGTAACCGCTACACTTGTACATTGTCTCCCATACTGTTTACCTATCAGCCAAGCCACAAACATCAAGGTCAAACAACAAAAATGTGGGGAAAAATTGTACATTGAAAAAATGAGCACCCCCCCCCCCCCCCTACACACACACACACACACACACAGACACACACACACACACAGACACACACACACACACACACACACACACACACACACACACACACACACACACACACACACACACACCCTTTCATAACTAATAATTGCAAGTATTCATCAGTCTCAGATTAAAAATTCAGTGTTGTGTCCTGAAATTCTGTTTTTTCCAAGTCTGGATTTGGTTTGGAATTTTGAACCACCCGGGAATGAAAACTAGAAATACAGATCTGGGATCCCAGTACAGATATATCGACAGATTTTAGTTTAGAACAGAACTGGAGTCCAATATTTCCCACCATTCTTTATGAATAAAATAAGGAAGCGCACACCCCATTTATCAGAAGCAAAACCTTGCGGTCCACGTAAATGGCGAGTGAGGGGGAAAACCCGCACACACTAAATATTCAACAACAACAACAACAACAAAAACATACATTAAAACGGTTCTCTTTCTCACCATCAAGCGTTCCCGACACGAGCTCATAATACAGTTCGTCTAGAGTGATATTTTCTGGCACTTTGACACCAACCCAGGCCTTTAGAACACTGGACGTTCGCCGAATTTGACAAACAACGAACGGCATTTTCTGTCAAACTGTCGCGCACATGTAACTTGGCTCAGACAGTACGCGAGCACATACAAAATTCGAACCTTTTCCACTGAGCGGGAACGGATTTTACTGACTTCGCGAGAAAAAAAATAAATTTTTTTTAGGGGCGGACGACTTTTATGGGGCGGGCGGCGATGATCAACAGGAATTTTTTTTTTCACCAGCCTAAATGCACTCTCACTTCTTCCGGTCCTTTGCTGTGAATCTCCTTGAGGAGTACAGCACAAAACGCTTCAGTGTCATTGTTATTATGTCACGTTTGTTTTCTTGTCTATTAAAGTTCTGTAGGACCAAACATCTGTTTGTAAAATAATTGTCAACATCCCTCTCCCATCCCATGATTTCAATTTCAATCCCTCTCAATGCCATCAGTTGAAGGAATGTGTGCAAAATGCAAGAAGCGGATTGATGTAAAACATTGAGTTATGGCACTGTGTCTTCCTTCTCCGATAACCTTTCCATGAGTTTTGAAATATGCAGTTTAAATATTAATGGAGGATGTAATGCTCTTCGTAAAATCCAAGTAATACAAATCCTATTGTATAAGGATATTGACATAGCTCTTCCACAAGAGACCCGTGCCAATGATTGCTGTGTAGCCGAATGGTATAAGCTCTTCCCTGCACATTCTTTTCATAGTAATCACGGCTCCCATTAAGGAGGCAGAGCAATAATTCTTAGTCATTCCTTCTCTCCATTATCCCTTGTGTTTAAGTAATTGCAAAAGGGGTTTTAGCATCTGGAATTTTTATATTATGGTTTCATATAGTTTTTAATGTCTATGCTCCGAGTACACACACAGCCCAGCGTGTTTCTTCATAACCTTGAAATCAAAATAACTCCATCTATATTGGTGGAGATTTTAACTGCACTCTTCAACAAAGATTAGATAGGAATAGTGCCGAACCCCATCCTGCCTCTACAATTAATGAGGATGATGATGATGGTGCGAGTTGTCGCTTTTGACGAATCTCTTCCCTTCGTTGGCATGCTCACGAAGCAAGTTAACTTCCGGGTCATTCGCCAAGCAGGCTGGGCTGAGTCGGTCGTCCTGTGTATTTGATTGATTCTGTTGGATTTAGCGTGTGCTGTCGTGTTGTGCTTTGTGTGAATGATTGTGATGGATCCCTGTTTTGTTTCCTGGCTTATGGCGGCGTGTCTGCCCGTGAGATTTGCAGTACTTTGGTTTTTACTCGCCACCAAGTTGAAAATTTCGAACTGGAAGTACCCACCATGTTTTTTCGTTGAGCCTCACGCAGCCCCGGTGTGCGCCTCTCAACAAGACAGTTCTTTTCCCCGTCTCGCCCCCATCGCTCGCCCCATCGCTCGCCCCATCGCTCGTTCCACTGCTCCCCCCATCGCTCATCCCGCCGCTCGCCCCACCGCTCATCCCATCGCTCATCCCATCGCTCGTCCCATCGCCCGGCCCATCGCCCGTCCCACCGCTCGCCCCATCGCTCGTCCCATCGCCCGGCCCATCGCTCGTCCCACCGCTCGCCCCACCTCTGCACGCACCGCTGCATGTACCGAGCTCGACTATCCGCTCTAACTCCTCTATCCCGAGGCCTATTCGCTACACTCGGCAAAAACTTTTGTCTTTAAACAACACCACTCATTGACTCCTGGACTCGTGTCAGGCCTCAGAGAACTTGAAATTGGCGTTGGTCTCCTGAGAAAACGCACAAAGCGAGGCGGGAGGAGAAAGCATAGAAAAATACCGATTGTGATTTCTCTTCGCGACCAGCGACGGCCCGGCCCACATTTTAATAATTCCTGCGAAAAAGTGTCCCCTGTCAACTTCAATAACCTCATCTATCCCTGTAGAACATACACAGCACAAAAACAACACCGTTCTGACCTGTATCTCGCCTTATTCAACGCTTAGTCTGTAAGTAGTCCTGACAAGCGAACCGAAATTACCTCTTTTATTCAAGATAACGATATCGACGTGCTTTTTCTGACCGAAACTTGGCTCCGACCCAGTGGCGACGAAGCGAGATGTGCTGATCTCACCCCACTTGGATACACCCTGCAGTCATTTCCTCGCTCCTCTAGGGGTGGGGGCATGGCTGTTATTTACAGAGACAACTTCTCTCCCTTTGTCTCCTTCACCACGACTTTTTCGTTCGACCATTCATCCTACGAGCTAGCCCATGTCACCTTCACTCTGTCAGAAAACACTCTTCATTTCTTCTGCCTCTACCGACCTCCACCTAACCGGAAAAACAAGCTTACTGACTCTATGTTCGTGACCCAGCTTCCTAATCTGCTCGACCACTGCAATACTCTTCCTGGCTTCGTCTTGATTCTTGGAGATTTCAACGTCCACTACGACCAACCACAACTTCCTCTCACTTCAAAGATCATTGACCTCCTTTCTACTTTTAGTCTGTCTCAGTCTGTCTCCCAACCTACACACGTTAAAGGACACATCCTGGATTGGTTAGTGCACAGATGCGATGATCAGTTGGTGCAGTCCACATCAGTGACCTGTGCTATCACCTCGGACCACTTCTGTGTCACCAGCCACCTGAGTATTGCTGTTCCTCGTCTTCAGCCCACCTTCATCACTGCCCACAACATTCGTGCCATCGACCGTTCCGCCTTTAAAGAGGACCTTCACACCCGTCTCTCTGGCCGTTCCTATGTCACTGCAGAAGACCTCGACTGTTGCCTCCGCACAGCGTTGGACTGTCATGCTCCAGCGACACGGCGCGCCGTTCCCAGACGCAGGAGTACTCCGTGGTTCAGCGCAGTCAGCGACGAAGTCAGGGCTGCCAAAAAGGAACGACGATGTGCCGAGAGACAGTGGCTGAAGACTGGCCTCACAGTCCATAAACAGTTGTATAACATAGCTAAAAGACTCGTCATAAAAATCATTCTGAAAGCAAATACGTCATATATTTCTGATCGGATTACTAGGAGCTCCTCCTGCAAGCAACTGTTCAGCATTACCAACCGCCTGTTTGCCACCAAAAATAAATCCGTTCTTCCCACTGTATTTCCTCAAAACGAACTACCCCAATGCTTCCTGCATTTCTTTCACAATAAAATTCAGTCAATAAGAAACAATCTTGACAAGCAGTCACTCCTTTCCTTCGATGATGCTGAACACTGCTTTCACGGACGACCTCTTCGTTCGTTTACTCCTGTTACTGAGGAAATTGTCAAATGTACAATCCTCAAGTCAAACACAAAAACATGTGATCTTGACCCCCTTCCCACCGATTTGTTTATTGAGTGTTTGGACACCCTCCTCCCATTTATTACTGCAGTTATCAATGATTCTCTGACTACGGGTTCATTTCCGCTTCTCTTTAAGCAAGCTCTTGTTAAACCACTTGTTAAAAAGCCCACCCTTGACCTTAACGACATGAAAAATTACCGTCCTAAAAATCACATTTTGTATAACTGGTACTCCCCTTTCTTGGCTGATGTCCTATCTTACTGATAGAGTACAAACAGTTGTTGTCAATGGCCAGAAATAAGCCCCTTCTCCGCTTTCCTTTGGCGTTCCCCAGGGCTCAGTCCTGGGACCTATCCTCTTTCTTTTGTACACTCAGCCTCTATTTGATCTTGTTGCCAGACATTCAGTTGATCACCACGCCTTTGCGGACGACAATCAGCTGTACAAAGGAAGCACAATTCAACAAATCGTGCCCACTGTTGAAGTGTTAGAAGGCTGTATTGCCGACGTGAAGGCGTGGATGACCCAAAACAAACTTCAGCTGAACGATGCTAAAACAGAGTCTATGATTGTAAGATCACACAGATGTCCTCTACAATGTTCACTTCCTACCACTATTCATGTTGGTGAAACCGATGTAAACTTTGTTCCGTCGGCCAAGAACCTTGGTGTGGTTTTCGACTGTAACATGACATTTTCCAAGCAAGTACTTCAAACTTGCAAATCAGCATACTTTCAGCTGCGAAAGATCGCATCCATTCGCCACTTTCTTACTCCTCAAGCTGCTCTAACTCTGGTCTGTGCCCTTGTCCTCTCAAGGCTAGACTATTGTAATTCTTTGTATGCTGGCTGCCCTCAGTTGCTCTTGGATAAGTTACAAAAGGTTCAAAACTCTGCCGCTCGTCTTGTCTGTAAGGCGAAGAAGTCTGACCATGTTACTCCGCTTCTTGAATCTTTACACTGGCTGCCTGTCTCTGCTCGTGTGCAATACAAAATTTGCACACTATATTATAAATCATTGTGTGGAACGGGACCTCACTATCTCTCCGATTTGCTCACTCTCTATGAACCTCGGCGACGGCTTCGTTCAAGCGACGACTCTATGACCTCAGAGCCACCGCGCACCAGCACCAAGTCGTTTGGCGAGAAATCCTTTTCCTTTGCTGCACCTCTGCTCTGGAATGACTTGCCTTTCTCTGTTCGACATGTTGACTCTCTTCCTGCCTTTAAAACCTCCCTCAAAACCTATCTGTTTCACAAGTCTTTCAAAGTCTAAGTCCTGTTTTCCCTTTGGTTTGAGGTGGGACAGAGATCGAGAGTATGTCTGTGTACATGTGCGGGGGACGGAGGGGAGGAGGAGGGGGAGTACACATCTGTGGGTTTTGAATGGGGAAGGAGAGGAATAGGGCAAGAGTGAAGGTGTGTCTGTGTGTGTGTGTGTGTGTATGTTTGTGTGTGTGTGTGTGTGTGTGTGTGTGTGTGTGCGGTGTGTGTGTGTTCGCATGATAATGTAAAGCGCCATGAGGGTCGTTTACTCTCCTTGATGGGGCTATATAAGACTCCTTTATTATTATTATTATTATTATTATTGCACATAGTGCGATGGCTACATCGGTAAAAATGGGTGGTGAACAGGTGAGCAGGTGGCAATGAAGGGAAAAACCTGCACAGAGAATCGATTAAAGTGATCGAGGTGTGTGCTATCCCTCTCCCACTCTCTATTCCTATGAGCATCGTTGGCTGCAGGTGCAGTAAATGCAATGTGAAGTCTGATGCACATAGGCGCAGCAGACTGGCCAGGTGGTCGGTATGATGACAGCTGCCCTTGATGTCCAAAGTGGACACAGCTCTCTGCAGATGCTGCGCAGCGATGCCTAAATTGGTGCCATCTCTGACTTTCATGGGCACATTTACCCACAATGTAGTGCTGCCTAGGCTGACCTACAGATGCGGTTTGATATCCATGATGTAACGCTGCCTATTCTGACCTACAGGTGAAGTTTGATATCCACAATGTAGCGCTGCCTATTCTGACCTACAGGTAAGGTTTGATATCTACAATGTACCGCTGCCTATTCTGACCTACAGGTAAGGTTTGATATCCACAATGTAAGTGCTGCCTAGGCTGACCTACAGGTGAGGTTTGATATCCACGATGTAGCGCTGCCTATTCTGACCTACAGGTAAGGTTTGATATCCACAATGTAGCGCTGCCTATTCTGACCTACAGGTAAGGTTTGATATCCACAATGTAGTGCTGCCTAGGCTGACCTACAGGTGAGATTTGATATCCACGATGTAGCGCTGCCTATTCTGACCTACAGGAGAGGTTTGATATCCGAGTGTCCTCATAGCCTTAGCCGAAAGAGGCTTCCACCACAAGGCAGTGGGGACCCGTTACCTTGGACAAGGCACCCATACCAGGTACTGTCAGCCGGAGCCAGCTGCGCTCGGGACTCACTTAGGCCACGGAGGTCACTCCCTGTTGTAGCTGATAAACAGCCTCTACAATACCCCATACAATACTATGCAACAACTGAAATATATAGACATACGTACAAGCAAAAGTACCCATCCACATTGATGGGAAAAGTTTTAGTTGATCTATCAATTTAAATTATTGAAGAGGAACAGGTTGAGATGGTTTGGTCATGTGTTGAGGAAGGATGAAAGTGACTGGTTGAGAAGAGTGATGGAAATGAATGTAGAAGGAAGTAGAGGACGGGGAAGACCGAGAAAGACTTGGCTAAAGATGGTGGAAGAAGAAATGCGGGCAAGGGGGTTAACAAGGAGAGATGCAGAAAATAGGGCAAAATGGAGAAGATTGTCATGGGGACCGCAGGGCTAACCCCTGCTCTAGCAGGGAAAAATGGCCTTAAGATGCATGTTGTTGTTGTTGTGTTGTATCAATTTAAATTATTTCATGAACTTCGAAAGGTTAATTGTGTAGCACTCTTGGTTTCATTCAGAACCAAAGCTCTGAGATACTTAAACCACCCACCGTGAGATGGTGGTGTAACATCGGGTGGCAGAGGTTGGACTTGTCTAAAAACAGGGCAAAATATCCTGTTTGCGAAATAAAATGTGCCATCAACATTATTCATGCCTATTCACCCATCATCTCAAAAGTGAGTGTTGAACTTTTCAAAAGCAGCGTGGGAAGCAGCCGCCATAAATAGGAGACAGACAAACGTACGGACAGACACCTTCTCAGTTCGTCTCATCTCAGATCTTTCTTTACCTTCTCATATCTGTCTGTCTGGGTTTTCAAACCATAATAATGCAATCCTCTTAACCATTTACACCCCCCGGCTCAAGCACAAGAGTGCTGATTGGAAATTTAACAATAATCTCCTTAAGGAAGCTACCTTTAAACAGGTTTACTTAGAATTGTGGAATAATTTATTTTCCTCCAAATAAAATTTCTCTAGCTTATAACAATGGTGGGATAATGCAAAAATTATAATTCGGCAATTTTGCCAACAGTGTCATTCATGTAGTGCTCATAATGAGGAAACAATCGCACTTCTCATTGAAAATGAAATTTTACAACTGCAGGAACGTGGAAGTGCTTCCTTTCACCATAAAAAACCATAGTCCACAAGAAAACCTCCTTGCTCAATTCTATAACCGAAAGAGGAGCACAGGCCGCACTTGTTTGTTAAAAAATTAAACATATACATACTTGTAATGCTCCAACTGAGTTTTTCTTTGGCATCCAGGAGACCTTTTCTCCGCAGATAACACACTTATCTCATAATGGAAGAACCCTTCATGAAGGTTCTTGATTAGAACAAATTCAAATAATTGTTTACACAACGTGACATTAATTCTGATGCTTCAGGTGAAGTTGTTCCTTTCATTCCAACTTTGGCTGAAGAACAGAAGCAGCAACTGGAAGATCCCATTTCCTCGTCTAAACTCATCATTGCTCCAAATACCCTGGAATCTGACAAAACTCCAGGACGACATGGACCAAAAACTGATTTTTTTTCAGTCTTTCTGGGACTTCCTTAGAACTCACTTATTGCAGGTTATAAATGAGAGCTTAATGAATGGACAACTTTCGTGGAGCTGTTGGAGAGCAGTCACCTCCTTAATCCCCCAAAAACGAGGATTCTCAATTATTTGGGAATTGGCGTCCTATCTCTATTGTGTACCGACGATAAAATCTTCGCTGAAGCTCCATCAGCTCTATCAGGAGATAAGGATAATTCAGTTGACGTCCTTCATGAGTGTCTTACTTTGAGAACATCGATCCTTTAGTATTACTGGATGTGCTATCATCACTAATATATATGTATATACATATGTATCCTTAATACCTACCATTCGTTTCTATAGAAATTTTAACAAGAATGCTGGTCTGGTTTTTATTGATCAATGAAACCCTTTTATTGTATTGACTATAGGTATCTTAAGAGGATTTTCAGGGGTTTTGGATTTGGCCCCAGTTTAATCTTCAATATTAAACTCATATACTGCACCATTTCCAGTGTTCTTAAAATTAATCAAGTGCTGTATACAAGTTGGAGTATGCCAGGGCTGCCCATTGTTTGGACTCCTGTACTCTCTCGCTATCGAACCTCTTCTGCTCCAGTTGCGTATTGAGATTCCTGGCTTTACTGGATCTATCCTTGTGGCACCACCCAAAGTTTCTGCCGATGCAGATGATGTCTGTGTTTTTGTGAATAATAACGATGATGTAACTGCAATGACCCAGACTTTGGAAACACATTGTTAGACATTTTAAGGCCAAGAATTGGGTGAAACACCTTTGGATTTTCCTGGGGGATCACACCTTAGATCTGCAGAATTGAGCAGGATTGCTGGATAAGGTAATGAAAAAGTTATGCCCCTGGAAAGGTCTTCTCTTGTTATGGAATTTTATTGCCTCAATGCTTTGGAATAAAATGATGTGTCTGCAACTTCCGATGAATCACCGAGCCTTTGTCCAGAATAATAAAATCAATTTCTTCTGGAATGGGAAACATTGGCTGTGACCTGCTGTGATTTACTTTGCTGCTTGCTGAAAGTGGTCAGGGCCTCATTGATATCCGCAACCACATAATGTGCTTCCGGCTTCGGTACATCCACCACTTCTTGTATGGAAATGAAACCTTGCCACGGAAACCACTGGCCCACTGTCTGTTACAACTTTCAAGTAAACTTGGATACTCCCAGGAACTTTTTGTCATGGATCTGCAGTATATTGATTTATCTCTGTTGCCTGCCTTCGAACAAGGCACGATGAAGGCTTGGCAAGCTTTTTCTCTCTTTCGAGAAATGGTGACATATGATATGAAAATGTTTCTGCATGAGTCATTATTTTACAACTCCTTCTTGAAAAATAGTATGAAAGAAAGAGGGTTTGTTTCGTGCTTTATTGATGCTGGTTCGGTGCAGGAGAAAGACCTCATGACGGGACCTGAGAACAAATTGCCCATTGCTGCCGTGCTGGCAGGAAAAAACTGAAGTGACATCTGTCAGATTTATCTCATGTTTTCTTCTGGAAATACTCTGCTTACCACAGGATTCGCCAGATTATTGGATCTTCAGTTCATGAAACAACAGAGACTTCAACAGATTGCTCTCCCAGCTTTCTTGCGTACTACCTTTGTGGAGATCCCTAACTTGGCCTGAATAAGCCTAAAAATACTCCATTGTCCCTCATTTCCTTTTCAAGGAAGAATTGGTGTAAAGTTGTGCCAAAGTTGTTCATATGGTAATATAATCGGAGCGCCCGAGGATTTGATGGAGATCTGTTTTATCCCAATGTTACCTACCCGGGACCAACTTGCAAGGGTTTTATTCCTTCCCCACCCTTAAATAGGTTGGAGATATTAAATGGACACTAATGCATTGGATTGTGCCCTGTGATGTTTAATTGAAGGGATTTTTTCCTTCCAATTTCAATCAATGCCATTTCTGTGCATATATTGAAACCCTACCTCGTAATACTGCATATATATATATATATATAGACCTTGAATGTGGTGTTTGCAATCTTTATTCTTGGTGTTTTAAGGCCCTCTTCATTAAAGAAAGTGTATTTAGCAGATTATGTAATTGGTCAGGCTAAGGTTGCTATTTAAAAGTCAAGGAAGGCCAAAATGAAAAGTGTTGCTATTTCTTATCATGAGCTACTTGTTTTTAAAGCTCTTGTTCGTGAAAGGTTAAAACTTGAAGACTGTTTTTATAAAATGAATAATAATTTAACACTTTTCAAAGAAAAATGAGTGCGTAATGATGATGATGATTCTTCAATAATTACTCTTTAAATCACTGGATTTATCAATGATGTCCTCATTTTCTTAACAGTAATACAATTGATTTTCACATTTTTAATAAAAGGAAGAAACAGTCAATCTTTGTCCTCCTGCTCCACATCTCCCTCATCTCTCCTCTCTCTCATCTCCTCTCTCTCTCTCTCTCCTTCTCTCCCCTCCTCCTCTGCATCTCTCTCATCTTTCCTATCTTCTTCTCTCTCCTTCTCTGCATCTCTCTCATCTCTCCCATCTCATCTCATCTCTCTCTCTCCTCCCTCCCCTCCTCTGCATCTCTCCCCTCTCTCATCTCCTCTCTCTCTCCTTCTCTCTCCTCTCTCCCCTCCTCTGCATCTCTCCCCTCTCTCTCCTTCTCTCCCCTCCTCTGCATCTCTCTCATCTCTCCCCTCTCTCATCTCCTCTCTCTCTCCTCTCTCCCCTCCTCCTCTGCATCTCTCTCATCTCTCCCCTCTGTCATCTCCTCTCCCTCTTCTTCTCTCTCCTAACTCCCCTCCTCCTCTGCATCTCTCTCATCTCTCCTTCTCTTTCCTTCCCCCCTCTCTCCTTCTCTTTCCTCCTCCTCCTCCTCCTCCTCCTCCTCCTCCTCCTCCTCCACAGCTCTCTCATCTCTCCTCTCTCGGCTCTCCTCCTCCTCATCCTCCTCCTCCATCTCAACATCTCTCTCATCTCTCCTCTCTTTCTCCTCTCTCCTCCTCCTCTACATCTCTCTCATCTCTCATCTCTCATCTCTCATTCTCTCTCCTCTCTCCTTGTCTTTCCCTCTCTTTTCCTGTCCTTCCCCCTCTCCATTACTCTCACCGATTCAAAAACAGACAGGGTGTGCAAAGATACATTGAAGAGCTAGTACATATTACATAAAAGATTAGGACACGAGGACAAATCAATGCACTTGCATCTCCCTGCTTATCGCTTCATCATAACAATTAATGGAGCATCACAAAGGCAGGAGACACCACATAATTTACAGCAGGCATTGCAATCCAATGGTGGCCATATTCTGTCCTTGCAGATTTAGGGCAGGAATTTAGCTGTTTCACCAGCACACAATGGCCTACTTTTTCTAAGGTCATCATCGGATCATTGATGGTCTACTGGGAAATGCTGGCAAATAGGATAGCAAGCTTAATGTCTCCTTCAAAAAGGTGGCAAACTTTACAAAACCAGGCTCTACCCACAAAGCATTAAGGTGACAATTTCTATTTTATAAACAGTGATCTCAGGCTCATAGCAGAGCTTAAACTTCTATCAAGTGCAGGATAAGTGCATTAGAAGACCTCACCTCAATGTACTATTAACTAAATTACAAAAACATGAGTGCACCAATTAACAGGTAGAAGGGATTTGAACTTGGGATCATGATGCTGGAATCCCAACATCATGATCACCTCCATCTTTAGCCAGTTTAAGAGTATACACAGTCAGATCTTCATATATTGGGAATCCAATGTACCTTTATGAGAATAAAAGGTATCTACTTGTTAATAAAGAGGATATTGTCTCATTTGCTTGTTAAAATGATCACAGTCATTTTAAATGCCAATTAGTCGACCAAATCTCTCAGGATCCTCTGTCTGACACCGTTTACCTGGGGAAGACATGGCTTATCTAATCGTAAATTGCACCCTCGATGCGTACTCGGTTACTTAATCAGGAACAGTCGAGCGGTACTGTTGAATACGCACTGCTTACGTGGTGGGAGGCCAATCAGTAGGGAAAGAAGGCCCAGCTAACAGTAGTACAAACGATGCGACACCAATGGAGGAAAATACATCACATGCAGATTGGAAGAACATGTGTAAGGGGGATTTATTGTGTACAAGGGGGCAAGGAACGTTATGTGCATCATATACATTTCACCTGACATATAAATAAGAGGGGAGAAACGGAAATAACTTGCAACCGGTACTCACATGATGGAGTTGTCTGTGCCCAAATTGGAGGCGTTGAGGGACTAAGTCCATAATGGGAGCGAGCGGCCAGTCGTAAGTGATATGTTGTTCCAGGTTGAAGGTTCCGAAGAAGGTAACTCACACCTGGGTCAAAGGTAATCATTTGCTAATGGAAGAAGGCAAAGGGGATGGTGGAGGGTGGGGGGAGGTGGTAGGTGAGATACATCACTGACTCTCAATAGGAAAAGCGCAAGTTATTGTGATGCCCAGGACTGAGGCTCAGGACTTCCAAACACTTCACAACAAAATTTCAAATTTACTGCAAGAAACTTGGTAGTGCACAAGTATATGGTACAAAGCACCATCAGGGAAAAATATCCTTACTCATAGTTGAAGCTTGAAAAATAAAAAGGCGGCCATTTTGTCATAAAACAACTTGTCATATAACTATTCAAATGCACAGGATAGAACAAGGTGATAAAATATATGTATTCAAGCAGATAATCTGTGGCAAGTAATCTACTCATTCCCAATAATTTTGATCTGTTGGAAAGTTCTGGCATTCACAGAAATTATTTAATGTTGGCCAGGTAGCAGATTTACTTCACATACAGTACATCTTCACATACATTAACCCACGACGCCTGTTTCGGATTGAGTCGATCACTGACTGCCTGGTGTTGGCTTAGCGGTTAGGGTGCCGGCTTGGGATCCTAGGATCCTGGGATCCTGGGTTCGAATCCCGATCGATCGCAGAATCAATGCCAGGGGGGTTGACTCAGCCTGTCATCCTTCCGAGGTCGGCAAATTGAGTACCAGCTTGCTCGGATGAATGATCACGGTGTGTGCCCCGATTTGGAATAGGTACACCATATCCCTGCGCATCGTAAGAGGCGGCGACCGGGGGTTGGCGTCGGGAAGGGCATCCGGCCATAAAAACATTGCCTCAAACAGGGAACCATGATTGTCATGGGGCCCGCAAGGCTAACCCCCGCTCTAGCGGGGAAAATGGCCTTAAAACGATCATTCATTCATTCATATTCATTTTCACAGTACATCACATAAATTATTCGTCGTATGACGAACCATTCTTCATCGTGACATACGTTACGAGAATGTTGTGGAAGAGATAACTTGATGTGATCCCGTCGCATTATATAACAACTTCACATGCTACACTGATAACAACAACTAGATGGTATTCATAGAATACTTACCTTGTGCAGTCAACTTGGTGAGAGCCAACTCTTCTGTTTTTGAAGGTTTTTTTTTCTTTCATCGAATATGGCTGCCAGACCACGTGAGCGATGACATCATAAATTTACATCCTCTAATATAATTGTTGTGTAGATCACGCTCAAGTAATTTCAAACTGTCCAGATTAAGTGCTTTTGCTGTCGAATTATGACGTCATAAATAAGGCACCAATGACGTCATCGTTAACAACACTTATTCCCCATGCGGAGTTCTTCATAATGAGCAATGTTTAAATTTTTTCCATGGAGCAGTTTCAGAGATATAGAGGTGTGAAGTTTTTCCAAGATGGCGCCCATACAAAGTGACCTATGACATCATAATTATCACTAAAATTCTACAGGCGGAGGTGCTCCTATGGTGAAAAGGTTTGTGTCAATCGGACCAACAACAAAAAAATTCATACTGTTCGGATGAAGCGTTATACTTGTTCAATTATGATGTCATAACAAAGGCACCGATGACATCATTAACAAATCTTATTCCCCATGGGGAGGACTTGACAATGAGCCATGTTTCAATTTTTCCCATTGAGCGTTTCAGAGATATAGAGGTGTAATGTTTTTTTATTTTTCCAAGATGGCGATCGTACCACGTGACTGATGACGTCATAATTATGAATAAAACAATTCTACAGGCTGAGGCGCTCCTATGGTAAAATGTTGTGTCAATCGGACCAACGGTTTCCGAGAAAATGAATTTTTAAAATGCACGCCACACGTACGCCACACATACGGACGCAACCGAATGCCTAACCCTGCATTTTGCTTTGCCAGCACAGAGTAACAACACAACAACAACAAATGGAAGAGTGATATCCTGTACTAAGATATGTGCAAAGAAATGGCGTAATGGAGTATATATAGTTAAATCTAAAACTGGTTTGAAATACTGACCCACCAAGCATTATGGTTAGCGCGATACAGCGAGATGGAAGGACGGCCAAACTGATTTAACAGGTGCAGTGAACAAGAAAAGATATTCAGAGGAGGAATGAAAACGAACCTCCTTTTGTGCCCCCTTCTGCTGGAAGTAAAGCTCATATTTGATGATGTGTTCCTCTTCTGGGATGTTCCATGACACCAGCAGACTTGTGGCTGACTCTGCCTCGGCTTTGAGGTCAGTTGGTTGGCCAGGAACTGTGAAAACGATATTGAAATAGTTTGGTAAAAGTGACAATATTTTCTGAATTGCAATCGTTTCTGAATTGTGATATTGCAATAGTTCCGACAACCATTTGCAAATTAAATATACGTACAGTCACATGGATTTGTACGTGGTACATTCAAGGAAAGATATGTGGTATATTCAAAGCAATAATGTTTATTCCCAGGGTACAGCAGCGATACAATTATTCCGGAGGTGCGACAAAAGACAACATTGAGGAAATTTGGTGGTGCAGCAATTTACTGAGCAAAACGACACAGTGCAGTTCTCACCCGGTTAATAATTCCCTTCGACAATCTTTACGGCTCAGCGTGCGTTTTTAATCATGGTATAATATTAATAATAACATATAAGTTTATATATATAAGTTTATATATATATATATATATATATATATATATATATATATATATATATATGTATGTATATATATATATATATATATATGTATATATATATATATATATTGTTGCCGATCTCCCGAAGCCCGTCGATGTACAGGGGGGGGGGGGGGGGGGGGGAGGTTAAAACCCTTTTCCCCCTCGGGTCTTCGTGTCCACGAGGCCGAGTCGCCACTCCCGCAGCGAGCGTGGAAAAGGGTATCGGGTCGACTCCACACGTACCTTTGGTACCCACGCTGCCACGAAAACGGGTACCGGACCTCACACAAGCCATGCTAATCGAGTACGCCGAGCGGTTTGCGTATCACATGACTCGTGCTGTTACTTTTATTGAACCCGATTCGAGCGGTTTTATTCGTGCGATGCTAGGCCAATAGATGGAACTGACGGGGACGATCAAATAGAATGAAGAACAGGTTTATTTACAATGTATAGGGCGAAGAGACACAGAGCAGGCATGTAAACAGTCATAACTTAAAATCCCAGACAAAGGGCCCACTCACTCACGCGGGGAAAAGGAGGAAGAACAAGTTCGTGCCCAAACGGGTCCTGGCGCCGTTCACTCCAGGCAGCTCGCCCAGCGTGGCCCTCGGTTGTTCACGGCACATGTGCTGGGAGCGCAAGCAAGCAGATCGTGCGTCTGTGGCCCGGAATGGGTCGTCTTCACACAGCGCGATTAACACAGCAGCGGGAGAGCGCAGGGCACGGGGAGAGTTCGTGTACAGCGACTATAACAAGCAAGGGACTTGACTCGTGCTGCGACAATGTCTATTTCTCACTGCTCAATCACCATTAACCAACAACGAACCTTGGGTGACTGACCGACTCTGACTCAGGGGCTGGGCGACTCTCTCTCGTTCTCACTAAGGGACTGCGCGACTGACGAGGGGGGCTCGGGCAGGGTTTTATATGGCCCCTCCCCGGTCCTACCCGAATGTTCCAAGCCCCTCCTCTCGCCGCCGTTGTGAGCCACTCCCCTCGAGCTCCGATTGGCGGCTCGCTGCTCACCGGCCACTCCCCTGCAGCTCCTCCCTTCGGCCTTGCCAGACTTGTTCCAGGCCGAGCACATGGCATTCCAGCCCAAAAGAACACCTAACTCACTGGACTGCTTAACGCAAACTAACACAGGAAAGGAGACAACGCTTACATTTACTAAGAAATAACTGAACTAAAGCGAGGCTACATGTTGTGGTGTGTCTACCTACGAGGTAGACCTACGGGGTGGTGTGGTGTGTCTACCTACGGGGGTCATCCTTTATTCCCACAACCGCAACAATATATACATATATATATATATATATATATATATATATATATATATATATACATACATACATATATATATATATATATATATATATATATATATATATATATATATATATATATATATATATATATATATATGTATATATAATTTAGGGTGGGCTTCAAAAAATCAAAATGCAGATTTTCTCCGGGACATGGTCTATTTTTGTTCCTTTTGGTGTCAAAGGAAACCACACCAAATTTGAATGGAATCCAATAATATTTAGGGGTGCCACATCAGTGATGAATTTTCCCCCATGCAAAAATAGGAATTCCCATTTTTTGGGCTGTATATACACAAAATAAATACATAATTATATATATACATTAAATATAATATTAAAAATAAATATATAGTAAATATACATTAAATAATAATAATATATATTATATTATACATTATATATACAATTATACGATAGACAATTATACAAATATAGACAAATATACTACATTAAATAATATATTAAAAATAAATATAATATATTAAAATTTAAATATAATAAATAAATATATAGTTATACAATATATATACATTATAATTAAATATACATTAAATTTATACATGAAATATACATTAAATAATAAATATACATAAATACACATTATACATTATATATATAGTTATATACAATATATTATACATACAGTTTTGAGACTTCCTATGATCACTATCTGGGCAATTTTCATGCATGTTTTGTACAGGTTCCCAGGGTCAGGGGTACGCTTTTTTAGTGTGTAATATGTAGGCCTAACTTATTGACTGTGGCTCTTTTGTAGAGAGTGACCCTGTGGAGTAAGAATTAACAGGATTTTACCCACATTCTTGTGTATTTTGCAGATATAATATATTAGTACTAGTACTAGTACCAGTGTTTCATTGAAAACTCGGGCTCAGGATAATGTGTATCTCATTGGGTCCACTTCTGGAGATGCCATCAAAGGTGCCAAGCTCCCGACTGTGCATCAATCTCTTGTCCTGTTTTTCCATCACCTGAAGAAGGAGAATCGCACTGCCTGGGAGAGTGCAACCCTCACCATTGAAGAGGTTGTGAAGTTCTGGGAAAAAGCTCACCTACCTACAACGACGAAGCAGCACTGCATCCATCGTTTGGAGAGGCTATATGAAGAATGGAGGAGCCTCCAAAAAGGTGCAAAGCGGGGTGGTGCGACCCAAGAGAAAAAGGAAGCATCCTTCAAGGCCTCCTTGGAGAAGACGTTTGATCTTAGGCATGCAGATTCGGAGGCCATAATCACCAACCCCGAGGACAGGAAGTTTCTTCACGATCAATTCTCAGAGAGGAAGGCTTCAATGGGATCTGTAGACACTGTGTTGGAAGCAAAAACGAAGCAAAAGAAAGAAAGGGAAGAAAAGGAGAAGACTAAGGCAGAGAAGGAAAATAAGAGACAGGAAATGGTCATGAAGGGTGCTACTGCTATGGAAGTCACAGACTCAGACTCTGACTCTGAGACCACGGCACAGGCTGGTTCTTCATCATCTGATGGTGGGATATCTCGTCCCAAGAAAAGAAGGCCTATCAACATTGTCACTCCTGAAGTCGCAGCTTCTTTGGATCGTACGAAAACAAGTGACCGAATGGCTGTCCACAACTTGGCATCCATTTGTAGAGCATTAGGATGGGATCCTGCAGAGCTGGCACTGAACCGATGGACAGTGCGGCGGAATCGCATGATGCATCGATGCAAAACCATGGACGAAATAAAAGAAGCATTTCATCATAATGTGCAGGGTCCTTTAGTGGTCCATTGGGATGGAAAGCTTCTTCCCGATGTCACTGGAGATTTTGTGCATGTGAAGGTGGATCGTCTTCCAATCCGTGTGTCCAACCAGTACCATGGAATGGAGCAGCTGTTGAATGTTCCCAAGTTACCTGACGGGGGAGGAGAAGCTATGGCAACCGCTGTAGTGGACACACTGAAGAGCTGGAACCTTGTGGGCAAGGTGAAGGCTTTGTCTTTTGACACAACGGCCAGCAATTCAGGTGTTCGTGGAGGGGCTGCTTTCCTCATTGAAAAGAAGCTACAGACTGAACTAATTCATTTGGCTTGCCGCCATCATGCGCACGAAATCATTCTGGGAGATGTTTTCACCACTCTTTTCGGTCCTTCATCAGGCCCTGACATCCAGCTTTTTAAGCGGTTTCAGGCGGAGTGGCCGTCCATTGCCCATCACCAACCAAAAAATGGATTCACAGATCCTGATACGGCAGCTGAGTTTGCACAGAACAATGACATGATGGATGAAGCTCTGGAATTTGCTCTTGTGTGTTTGAAAGATCAGCAGCCACGAGATGATTATCGTGAACTCCTAGAACTGACTGTCATCTACATGGGAGGAATCCCACCTCGTGGAATCCGGATCATGGCTCCAGGAGCAATGCACAGAGCCAGATGGATGGCAAAAGCACTATATTCACTACAGGTGTTCATGTTTCGGTCAGAGTTCCACTTGACACTTCGAGAGGCGAGAGAACTCCGAGCCTTCAACATTTTTGTCTGCCTTGTGTATGTACAGGCTTGGTTTCGGGCTCCACAAGCTATTGAGGCTCCCCTGAATGACATTAACCTCTTCAAGAAGTTGGAAAAGTTTGAACAAATCAATCAGAAGATGGCTCAGGCAGCCTTGAAGGCACTTGGCCGCCACACGTGGTACATGAGCCCAGTACGAGTGGCATTTGCATTCTTTGACACCAGAATTGACAAAGAAAGCAAGATCAATATGATTGATCGTTTTTTTCTCGATCATATTTTTCTCGATCATATCTCATATTGATCAATATGACTCGTTTTTTTCGCAGCTCCACACGCTCTCCATCGAAATCGAAGTTAAGTAATTGTTCCCATTTGTATTTTCGTTATAACTGTATTTCTTTTATGGTGTATGTACGTATATTGTCCCGACAAAGATTTTCGGTGCAAATCTTTCATACCTGTATTGAAAATCGTGTTAATTCGTGTCGTCTTGAGGCCTTGTACAGTGTACACTGTACAACCTTGAGGCTTTGTTTTTCTCTCAGCGCCTGTCGTTTGTGATCCAATAACTTTCGTTCTCTGTTTTCGCAGTCTTTCCACCCCAAAGCCTACTTCCTTATGTAAATCTCAACTCAAAAAAAAAAAAAAAAAAGACATTACCTTCTCTGTGCTCATTCGTTTATTCATTCTTATTCGTTCGTTCGTTCTTCGACCACGTGTTTCTCCCCCATTTCCCCAGATAGATTGTCAAATTTCAACTCGTTATTTTATCGTCCATGCGATATTGTTTGATTATAGTTAGTTTTGGTTTGAATTTCCTGTAACTCGTAATTAATTAATCGTGTTCTGCTCCTCGTGTGTGGCCTTGTAGTTGTACCCCCGTCGGTGTTTTGTTAACTTAAGCGTGTTTTGCTTGGCTCTTGGTTTTTTCCCTTCTACCCCGAACATAATACTGTCTAACGTTCTAAATCCCCACCCCCCCACCCCCCCAAAAAAAACAAAAAAAACAAAAACATTTATTTTCTTTTCTCCACGTGTACTGTTGTCTCATCCTGTATTTTCTGTCCAGGTGTGCTGTTCGCCCCACCCCCATTATCTCCTTGCCATCCACCGTTTGCCCTGTTCACGTGACTCGTGGTGGTCCCTCTCGGCTCTCCCCCCGTTGGTATTTTTGTGCATATAAGATTGTTCATAGTTCTGTTTAAATATTATTTAAATATGTTTAACCTCTCCCCTTCTGTGTTTTATTCAGTGGTATATTACAACACGCTGTTTTTCTTCCTATTTAAAAGGCTTTTCTCAATTTCCTCTCCAACTCATTCCACTTCAAAAAAAAAGAAATTCAATATCTTATACGTCTCCCTCACTACATGGTCTAAATTCACATTCATTCCATCCCTCCTCCATCGTTCTGAATCGGATTGCTAACTTGAAAATCACAACAAACCCAATTTGTTATCAATGTTTGTCTTTCATTAATCATCCACTTTCTAAACTCCCCTCTTGCCCCTCCCATCCAAATCCCCCCCCTTGCACCTACACTCCGAAACTTCCCCCTTGCCCCTCCACTCTTAAACTCCCCCCTTGCCCCTCCACTCCTGAACTCCCCCCTTGCCCTTCCCCTCCTAAACTCCCCCTTTGCCCCTCCCCTCCTAATCCCCCCCCTTGCCCCTCCACTCCTGATCTCCCCCCTTGCCCCTTCCCTCCAAAACTCCCCCCTTGCCCCTCCCCTCCTAAACTCCCCCCTCACTCCTCCCCTTCAAAACTCCCCCCCAATCCCTCCCATTCAATTCTCCCCCCATACCATTCCTCTCCAATTCTCTCTCCTCCCC
The DNA here is from genome assembly GCF_964187855.1 of Myxine glutinosa. Classification (NCBI taxonomy): domain Eukaryota; kingdom Metazoa; phylum Chordata; class Myxini; order Myxiniformes; family Myxinidae; genus Myxine; species Myxine glutinosa. The sequence continues at coordinate 127,634,257 of NC_136262.1, read as the reverse complement.
CCTCCTCCTCCAAGCTGCCTCCTCCCCACTTCGTCTCCCTTCTATCTCATACCTCCACCCCCCCAAACCTTCTACTTTCCTCTGCCCCCCCTCAAACAACCCCTAACTGTGCCGCATCCCTTCACCATCAAACCTTTCATCCTCCTCATCCTTCCCTTTCTTGGAACTCTTCTGCAACATCTGAAACACTATCAACTGCTCTCCCTACCTCCCCCTCTCATCCTTCATCTTACCCTACTCCTCCCCTCCCCTGTCCTGTACCCGATGCTCCCCCTCTCTCTTCATTAACGGTATGGACCTCAAACATCCGGGGCCTTCGCTCAAACCTGACTGATCTCTCCATACAGGTTGCTTCTGAAAATCCAGACTTGATCTGCTTAACAGAGACTTTCCTCCTTCAAGATGTCTCTGATTCCTTAATATCTCTTCCTGGTTACTCCCTCCTCCAGTATGATAGACCTGAGCCTCGGCCTGGTGGTGGGGTGGCTATCTTTGTCAAAAACTCTCTTCCTCACTCTCCTTGCACTGCTCTCTTTCCTCCTCACCCGCAGGAGTACCTCTGGTTACGGCTTCCTCTCCGCTCCCACCTTTTGTTCATATGTGTTCTGTACCGTCCCCCAAACAGTGATGACTCCATCTACATTTCAATGTCTGACAACATGGACCAACTTCTATCCACTCATCCCAACTCTCTCTTCCTCATATGTGGTGACTTCAACTGTCATCATGCCACCTGGTTGGGTGTGGGTTCCTCTCTCACCAGTCATGGCACCTCAGCAAAGGACTTCTGTGACTCACTGGGATTGACACAATCTGTCAATTTCCCGACCCGGATCTCAGCCAATGGAGTATCTTCTCTTCTAGACTTGGTTATGACAAACTTCCCTGCTAATGTCTGCTGCTCTTCTTCTGCTCCAATCGGTTCTTCTGATCATGTGCTTGTCAAAGTGGACATCTCTCTGGCCATTCTCAGAGAGCCTCCTCAGTGTCGACGAGTCTGGCATTTCACTCAGGCCGACTGGGACGGTCTTCAAGCAGCCATCAATCGTCTGGATTGGTCTCCCATCTCCACTGCCTCTGACATCAATTCTTCCTGGGAATTCTTCCAAAGCAAACTGATCTCTCTCATGCACAGATTTATCCCATCTCGCCTTCAATTGTCTTACCCTTCCTCCCGTCCATGGTACACTGAATCTTGTGGTGAGGCAGTTGCCCTGAAACAACTTGCCTTTGCCTCTTGGAAGGCTAATCCAACTGAAGGAAATCTCAGTTCCTTCCACCAAGCTCGGAACAAGTGTGTGTCTACCCTCAGGAGTGCCAGGAAGCACTATCTCTCCTCACTCAAGACTGAACTCTCAAACCTGTCTCCTTCCTCCAAATCCTGGTGGCGTCTGGTCAAATCCGTTTCTGGTGTTTGTTCCCCCTCCATCCCCTCCCTTACCTCAAATGGCCACACAGTTGACATCGCACGTGACAAAGCCGAATGCCTCAACTCTGTGTTCGCCTCGAAATCCTTAGTCCCAAACCCATCTCTCTCTGTTCCCACCTTTCCCAGTCGAACCCAACTGCTCCTGGACTCTGTGTCCTTCTCTCCTGACAAGGTGGAGGAGTTTTTGTCAAACCTCGACTCTGATTCTGCAACTGGACCAGACGGCATCAGCCCACGGGTCCTAAAATCCTGCTCTGCCGCTCTATCTCACCCTCTCTCTGTTCTTTTCACCCTATCTTTTGCTCAAGGTCATCTGCCAGCATCCTGGAAATCAGCTAACATTACCGCTTTACACAAAAAAGGTGCAAAAACAGATCCTTGCAACTACAGACCAATCAGCCTGCTCCCAATTATCAGCAAAGTCATGGAATCCATCATTGCTTCGGATATGAAATCTTTCCTCTTCTCCAATGGCTTGATCTCTGATCATCAATTTGGTTTCAGACCAGGTCACTCTACTTTGGACATGCTGCTTCTGCTGTCTCAACAATGGATGGAGGTCCTCAATGCCAAACAGGAAATCAGAGCTGTCTCCCTTGACATATCACGGGCCTTTGATACGGTCTGGCACCCAGCTCTGCTCACCAAACTCTCCTCCTATGGTATCCATGGAAATCTCCATGCATGGCTTGCGGACTTCCTCTCTGGTCGTAGTCAACGTGTGGCCCTGAATGGATTTCTCTCATCTCCCCTTCCTGTTCAGGCTGGAGTTCCCCAAGGAAGTGTGCTGGGCCCTGTGCTTTTTCTGGTCTTTATCAATGATCTCTCCGACTCTCTGGAAAATCCTCTCTATCTCTTTGCTGATGACTCCACTCTCTGCCGCTCCATTCCTCTTCCCTCAGATCGGCAGTCTGCAGCCTCCTCACTCTCTGAAGACCTGGACAAAATCACAGACTGGTCAAACAAGTGGAACATGTCTTTCAATCCTGACAAATCTCACTCTCTTACTATGTCTCTCCGAAAAGATCGACTGGACAACCCTCCCATCTATTTTCTCAACAATCCTCTCCAAGAAGTTCTGTCACTCAAGCTTTTGGGTCTCACTATCTGCCATGATCTTTCTTGGGAAAACCACATTTCCAAGCTGGCCTCCAAAGCCAGTCGCCGACTGGGCATCCTCCGTCGTGCGAAGTCCTTCCTCGGCACACCTGAGCTCCTCACCACATACAAGGCTTTCATCCGCAGCTCAATGGAATACTGTTCTCCCCTATGGGCTGGTGCTCCTGCCTCACACCTGGCTCGGCTTCACGCTGTTGAATCCAAAGCTTTCAAAATCATTGGAATCTCCCGCGATGAAGCTATCTCTGAGGGCCTTTCACTCACTCACCGCAGGCAGGTAGGTGGCCTTTCTGTCTTCTACCGACTCCTCTCCGGCCTTGCTCCCCCAGCTCTCTCTGTGCTCTGTCCCCCAAATATTCCTACAGGTCGCACAAGATCTGCCAGCAACCCTCTGATGGTTAAACTGCCGAAATCTCGGCTCTCTGCTCACCTTCACTCTTTCATTCCTCTTTTCTCCCGCCTGTGGAACAAACTCCCACACTCCCTTCAATCCCTCTCCTCCTTCCAGGTCTTTAAAACAGCTGTTCACCACCATCTCTTATCTTCCCCCATCCATAACCTTGATCTTTTCTACCCCCACTAATTCACCCCAGATCCACCTTGTTTGAAATTCCAACTTCTTTCCTGGAAATCCTGGCAGTGTCTTTTTTTTTTACCTCTCCCACCCCCCACCCCCTTCACATGCCTCCCCCCCCTTCACATGCCTCCCCCCCAAAGCCCTCTCCCTCCCACAGATCTCTCGATGTCTCCATGTCTCTCGGTCCCTGCTCTCAAATGTTGTGTTTGTGTCCTTCCCCCTCTCTCCCCATCTTGTCTACCGCTCCCGATGTTATTTGTTTTATGTGTCTGTTTGTCTTTCTGTGTGATTAATGTTCGCTCTTTCACGAGCCTCGATCTTGTATACAAAAAAAAAAAAAAAAAAAAAAAAAAAAATTGAAGCATTGAAAAATGACGGTGAAAACCCCTCTCCAAAGAGACCAGCTATCAAACGAGGAACCGCCCTGTCAATCGCTGCTGGCCTCATAACAAAACACACCAAGCATTTCTTCAGCATCCTAGGGACCCCAACTGATTGGATGGATAAGGATCCTGGTTCATGGGAGCAAGAAACCAGCTTTCAGGAAGCAAAGAAAGCCGCCAGTGGCTTAGTCGTGGTGAACGACAGGGCAGAAAGGGGTGTCGCATTGATACAAGACTACAATAAGCTCCTTCCAAAGGATGAAGAGCAAAAGCAAGCTCTGCTCCAAGTTGTTGCTGCTCACAGGAAGATGTACCCCGATGCCAGGAAGGCAACAGTGGTGAAACAGGCCCAGAAATCGGAGTTACATTTCTCATTATATTTGGGTTTTTTAATATTATGTGATATGGTGTCTCTTCATTTTATGAACTGAACATTTGGATTGTTATCATTGAATTTGAGTTTTCATAGCAATATAGTGCTATTTGTGCAGCTATTGTAACTTGTGTTTGCTAGAATACAAAGAAAGTGAGTGGAGGGTGGATTTTCATAAAACAAACTTCTGGTTTTGCTTTCGATCCATATATAGAAAAGTTTTGTAGACACCTTTAGTTTGAAGGCTGATGTGGCACCCCTCAATAAAATCAGATTGCTTTCATATTTGGTGTCTTTTCATTTTGGAACAAAAGGAACAACATAAAGCCATGTCCCAGTAAATATTTAAAAAAAATTATTTTGAGCACCACCCTAATATATATATATATATATATATATATATATATATATATATATATATATATATATAATATATATATATATATATATATATATATATAAATATATATATATATGTATATGTATATGTATATATAATTATATATATATATATATGTGTATATATATATATATATATATATATATATATATATATATATATATATATATATATATATATATATATATATATTATAGATACAGACTTGGCATTTAAGGGTGTAGTACTGGTGAACTTTCCAATATGCCTCTTTTAAAAAAAACTATGTTTTTACGGTTTAGATTCATACGTATTGTATAAACTCATTCAGTATTTCCTTTAAAATATCTAATGTTATCTTTACACGCAATTTACAAGAAATATAATATTTTGCATGAAATTTGTTATAACTTTAATTTGCATCATTCTTTTGGGCTGAAATTTTGACAGGATATTCAGAATATCACTTCCTTTAAAATGATGAAGGCTTTTGTTTATAGGAGTAGCCATTGTGGATTTATTGAAGGACAACCAAGTTTTATCTGGTAATTGGCATAATTAGCTAATTAGTGAACATTTGACATAATTTCACAAAATCCTCTCATCAGGTAGTAGAGTAACACATGTATAATACATGTACCAAGTTTTGTGTGAAAAGAATGATAGGTGACATAGAAGATAGAAGTAGAAATGTGTTCTTTGTTTTTCCTTGTTTTTTATTGACGGTCTAATTTATGCAAATTATATGCATGTAATATGACAAAGAAGCGTTGAAACTGGTCTGAGTTAAAGCCAAGATTATATCTTTCAAGAAAAACTGAAAATTAGATATTAACTTGACTTTGTTTTTGTGTAAAGGCCTCTCAAAGGTACCTATGTAGTTTTCTCAATTTTTCACCAGTACTACACCCTTAATATGGAATTTTTTTTTTTTCTTGACTTGGGTTTACTTTCTTAACTGAGTATATCAATCTGGTGAGTTTATTTTACACTTCGGTGATGTCTTTGTTAAAAGAACCATGTCAATGATTGTCTGTCGCAGCAAGAAGTCAACAACAGGATGATATCACAGGTGGCGTGGCAAAATGTACGGACAGGTGCATTTGATGATTAGCTTCACAGTCGGGTATACAAGGGTTGTTGCGTTCTGTATTAGTGGAAAACAACTGCTGCACATCTCCAAAAGTTATTGCCGCTTCCTCTGCAGATGGTCCGTCAACTCGACAATGCTGTTTGTCATGGAGTGGTGGCTTTACGAAATTACGGCATGATACAGCGTGCTATTGCTCGGCAGTATGGCATCACTCAAGGTCAGGTGTCAAAGATCTTGAAACGAAATGCTCAGAGGGGTGTCCCTACTCCAATACCGAGGCCAGGACGTTCCCGCAGAACCACAAGGAGGGATGATCGCCAGCTGCACCGGTTAGTCCGCAATGGCCGTACCAAGTCAGCTAATCAGCTCAGGGCTGAGTGGCAGCAACTGACAAATGTGACTGTATCCAGAAGGCTAGTCAACCAACGACTGGTTCAAGCAGGCTATCGTGCCAGGCGTCCCCTGAGAAAGCCATCCCTAACCAGACAACGCCGCCAGCGCCGATTGCAGTGGGCCAGAGAGCACCGACAATGGCAGCCAGGACACTTGAATCACGTGACCTTCAGTGACGAGTCTAGATTTCTGGTCTATCGTCAAGATGGCCGCATCCGAGTGCGCAGACAAGTGCATGAAGCCTTCAACAAAGATTGTATAGTGCCAAGAGTCCAAGCTGGAGGTGGTGGGGTGACCGTTTGGGCTGCTTTTCATGCAGGGGGCAAAACTGACCTGGTTGTTCTGAATGGAAACTTGAACCAGTTCAAGTACAGGGCCATTCTGGAAGAAACATTGCTTCCATTTGCTCGTGGAGCCTTTCGAGGAAACTTTCTCTTCCAAGATGACAATGCACGGCCTCATCGTGCTCGCATGATCCAACGCTTTCTTGCTGACCGTGGTGTAGAGCATATGGAGTGGCCTGCCATGTCCCCAGATATGAATCCGATAGAGAACTTGTGGGCAGAATTAACGCGTCAAATCGACCACTTGGACCAGCAGCCGACCTCTGTGCGTGAATTGCAGCAGGCTATTGTCACTGCATGGCAAGCGATTCCTGTCCAAACCTTGGCAAATCTCGTGAACAGCATGCCTCAAAGTGTACGTGCTCTCCTGAATGCTCGTGGGGGTTACACGAAGTACTGAACTGTAATTTTACTGTCCGTAATCCCAGTCGTAATTTAACTTTTGTTTTTGTAAAAAAATTTTTTGACTAATGTGCAAAATAAAGAGATACTTCTGGAAAACGTACAGAAGTTTAACACAGTACTGTCCATGAATTGAGTTCGATATCAGTTTACATCACTTTCAAGGATCAATTTATTTGTTAAGAAATGTCAAATGTGGTTTTTGTTTCTTTTAAAGGTCACATTAACAAAATCTAGAATAATTTCAACATAATTCCAATGAACTTTTGGTTCTAAGACATCTTGAAAAGTAAGTTCACCCCCACAAAAAAAATATTCCATATTAAATGCCAAGTCTGTATATATATATATATAGATATATATATATATATATATATATGTATATATATATATATATATATATATATATATATATATATATATATACATACACGTGCTTGGCTCGACTTGCTCCACCTCGTAACAGAGAAACTGACTTGTTTTAGCTGAAGATAATAACTGTGCCTGAGTTGCTGTGTTGTCATGATTTACACCAATCATCATGCAAACAATTATTTTTGTCGTGTTTGTTTACACACAAACACTGCAAAAAGTTTTGTAGTGTAAACACTACAAATTTATTTGTAGTATTTGTGATATTACATTTTTATAAGCAATTTAGGTTGAAGATTTAGGTTGAAAAAATAGAAAGAAAAATTCAAGAAAGAACCCCTCAGCACATACATACGGGAGGGGTAGGTGCAGACTGGAAATTTGGGACGATTACACCTCACCACCAGGTAATTAAAAACACCTCACCACCACATAATTCAAAACACCTCACCACCACATAATTCAAAACACCTCACCACCACATAATTAAAAACACCTCACCACCACATAATTAAAAACACCTCACCACCACATAATTAGAAACACCTCACCACCACATAATTCAAAACACCTCACCACCACGTAATTCAAAACATCTCATCACCACATAATTAGAAACACCTCACCACCACATAATTCAAAACACCTTACCACCACATAATTCAAAACACCTCACCACCACGTAATTCAAAACACCTCACCACAACGTAATTAGAAACACCTCACCACCACATAATTCAAAACACCTCACCACCATGAAATTAAAAGCACCTCACCACCACGAAATTCAAAACACCTCACCACCACATAATTCAAAACACCTCACAACCACCTAATTCAAAACACCTCACCACCATGAAATTAAAAAACACCTCACCACCACGTAATTAAAAAACACCTCACCACCACATAATTCAAAATACCTCACCACCACGTAATTCAAAACACCTGAGCACCATGTATTTCAAAACACCTCACCACCATGTAATTCAAAACACCTCAGCACCATGTAATTCAAAACACCTCACCACCATGTAATTCAAAATACCTCACCACCACATAATTTAAAACACCTGAGCACCACATTGTGATCCATAACACCTCAACTTTCATTGAGGTGTTATCTTTCCTGGATCCATTCATTCTTTCTTTCCTGGAGGTCCTTGGTGTCCTTGCGTTTTATACCTATCTTGCCTCCCCCCAGGCCCTCTCCCTCCAAAAACATCTCCCGATGTCCCTGCTCTCAAATGTTGTGTTTGTGTGCTTCCTCCCCTTCTCTCCCCATCTTGTCGACCGCTCCCCTTTTTATATACGTTGTTTGCTTGTTTGTTTGATTTGTTTGTTTGATAAATGTTAGCTCTTTCACGAGCCTCGACTCTGTATACAAAAAAAAAACCAAAAAAAAAAAACCACATAATTTAAAACACTTAAGCACCATGTAATTCAAAACACCTCACCGCCACGTAATTCAAAACACCTCAGCACCACGTGATTCAAAACACCTCACCAGCATCGTTATTAAAAACACTTCACAACCATGGAAACAAAAGTTTGAGGGAGTAGTTCAGTGACAACACAGACACTGCGCAGATATGTTGACATATAGATGGATGACTGCACCTGAGTTGCCATGGTTTAAACTACAGGTTCTCAAAGTGGTCCCTACCGCCCCCCAGTGGGCGCTGGGAACTTTCAGGGCAGCGATCGAGAGTCCACGGGCGGTAGGGGGGCGCTGGCAATGATTTGGGGGGCACTGGCGATTTAGAGGGGCAGCGGCGATTTGTAGCGCTCATTGGGCTTCCTGCAGTCTGAACAGGTTACCCGGCGCCATTCGGCAAATTGGCCATCCAATCAACGACCACATCCTTTCCCCCTTCGCATGGTTTTTATGATCACATATTCGCTGATGTCGTGTAGGTATTTTCTTGTCCATACATGCTCACGCAACAAACATGATAGTGTATGACACCAGCGAAATACCATTGGCCGCCAATGCGGCCAATAGTACTACACTAATTTTTGTCACGTGGTGCCATTTCAACCATTCAGCTTGCAAGAATCTTTTTATGCGGGATATAATACACTCTATTCGTGCTGGATTATTCAACGTGCCTGGTTCAACTTTATAGCCTGGCCTTGCCAGCACAGACATTGGGCAAGGTATGAACAGTCAGTGTTAGCGCTGGTGTTAGTCTTTCGACATTTTGGCGTGTCGATTTCGTTTTTCAAAAAAGCTTCACATCCGGTCGGCTTCAAAGAAAAAGTGTCGTCAGTATTCCGTTGAATACATCAAGTATGGATTCATTCAATTCATTCCAGTTACCGATGTGTTTGTTGTGTGGTATCATGCTGTCCAATGAAGCAATGAAACCATCTCGACTGAGCGAGCACCTGAGTAAAAAGCACAGTGATAAGGCTCGCGCAGAGGTCAGCTATTTCCAATCGCTGAAAGAGAAATTTGAGAAGCGATCCACGGTAACGACGATGTTCAAAGCCAGTCAAAAGCTCGTGGATAAAGGACTGGAAGCGTCGTATAAGCTGTCATTGCTCATCGCCAGATCTGGAAAACCGTATTCAATCGGCGAACAGTTGATCAAACCGGCTGTTGGGGAAGTGATAAAAACCGTTATGGGCCAGGATCCGAATCCAGTTCTCTCGTCGATTGTGCTCAGCAATGATTCCGTGGCCAGGCGGATTGATGAAATGTCACAGATGTAGAAGATACGCTGTGCAGTGAGCTGAGAAGCACACACTTCGCCATCCAGCTGGATGAGTCCACTTTGCGTGACAGTGAAGCTCTGTTACTCTGCTACGTTCACTTCATCCGTGATTAGGAAATGGTGGAAGAAATGTTGTTTGCCCGCTCTCTCCAGACCGATACGAAGGGTTCTTCCATCTTCCAAACGTTGGAGAAGTACTTTACTGATAAGAACATACCGATGGAGAACATTCTCGCTTGCGCGACAGGCGGGGCACCAGCGATGGTTGGTCGCCAGCGTGGTATTATTGCGCTTCTGAATAACCAGGTACCGTCCGTGTTTGCCATTCACTGTGTCGTGTACCGCCAGCATCTTGTAGCAAAAGCTCTCAGCACCAGACTTCATACATCACTCCAAACAGTAATCAAAGCAGTGAGTAAAAGCAAGGTGTCGTCTCTGCATGATCGGCTGTTTCGTCAGCTTTGCCAGGAGAACGATGAGGCATTCGAGCGGCTCCTGTTGCACACCGAAGTTCGATGGTTGTCCAAAGGCGCTTGTTTGACCCGTTTCCTCAACAGTGGTCGAGTTTCTGTCGGAAATTGATACGGAGCTATCGGAGAAAGTGAATGCGATTGAGCATGATGTGGCTTACCTCACGGACATATTCAGTATACTGAATGATGTCAACAAACAACTCCAGGGTGACCATATGATGCTGATTAAAGCAAAGAAAGTGATCGGCGCATTCCTAACCAAGGGGACCCTGCACAGGGAAACCCTCGGCCGCAGAGATATGTACCACTTTCCCCGGTTGGCAAAGGAACCTGGTTTCTGATGAAGAGCTGCTCGTTTATTGCAATCACTTTGAGAAGATTCGTGGAGATATGGAGCAGCGTTTAAGAGACATGCTAGAACTGTCGGTGCCAGCATGGGTGATCAACCCATTCAAATGTGACATTCAAGATGTGAAGCGCGAATTACAGGACGAAATTATCAACTTCCACAATGATGATGAGGCGAAGGCAAGATTCTCGCAGCAAGAATACGGCAAATTCTGGATTCTGGAGCGATTCTGGATTCATACCCCGCAATGTGGACAGAGGCAGAACTGCTGCTGATGGCGTTCCCCACATCATACCTCGTTGAAAGAGGGTTCAGCGCCGTGATGGTGCTGCTGACCAAGTATCGAAACCGCCTTGACATTACCAAGAGGGGCGATCTGCATCTCTACCTCACTGAGATGGAGCCAGAGGTTCGTAATCTCGCAGCGAGTCACCAGGCCCACCCTGCACACTAACGGTATTTGGGCCTGTGATAACAGATTCCCAGTTTGCCTCACCTGGACCGGTTCTGCTGAAACATTGTAGGTCGTGCAAAATAAAATAAAAAGTAAAGTAAAATAAAGTAAAATATTATTCAGAAAATATTTGGCTTCTGTTATTTTTGCTTCCTATCTACATAAATTCTGGGTGTCCGACCACGAACGATAGGACAATGGGGGCATTGGGCCGGTCCAAGAGGGCAGAAGGGGCCGGTAGTCCAAACAAGTTTGAGAACCACTGGTTTAAACCAATCATAATACAAACAATTATTTTGCACAAATGTACTTGTAATATACGTGATATTACATTATATAATCAATTGAAGTTGAAGATTTAAGCTGAATATTTTTTTTATGGGACTCGAGTTGTGTCTTTCTGCCTCACACACAGTGTTAGCGGCTGACACCACTTACTTGCAGTGGTGGTTCTGTTTTCCACAGGCTCAGCCTACTGTAAGCTGCAGTTTATGCCAGAAGTACCTTTTTAACTCTTAAAAAGTGTATATTTACAGGAATTTGAATGTTTGCTAGAAAGCCATGTTTAATTGAAATCATTAAGTTATTTTTGATGTCCTTCAAAAATATTGTAATAAATTAAAAAAAATACTTTTGGTGAATCTCGCTGTCATTCTAATTTGTCCCTTGGATAAATCGAACTGTTCAGACAACAGTTCTCATCATTGGTGTCTATTCCCGAGTGAACAGACCCAAGGGGTTAACATTGGTTGACATCCTTGCAAATTTGTTCTCTCAGAACAAAAGGTATTCATAACATGTTATCAAGTTCAGGCCTCTGGCTCACAACAGAATTCTATTTTTAAGATCCAGATGCCACACAATGAGCTCAAAATATGACAACAGGTGAAGAACGAGAATACAACTGGCTGATGTTATATTATTTCAGATCTGCAACCAATGCTTCAGTGGTTGCTCTCACATTTTGTAGGCATCCCTTGGTTGTTCCTGGGTTGTTCCTTGGCCAAAAAAAGACAATAACAAACAGGAAATGGCAGTTCTGGCTTGGTACGTCATTGTGAAGTCAGGACTTCCGAATGTTGAGACTTTTGTTGGCAAATAATCCTAAAACTCCTCAGATAAAGAAGTTATCACAGGATCTCGTGTGTGTTTGACATCATCTAAGTATTAGCATAACAGGTTAGTCTCTTTAGCAGTCCCTGTATCGAAGGACACAGTAGAATACGAATCTCTGTGAAGGCTCATGTCGGTCTCAAAATGGATTTCATCAACAGAAACTTGATAAGTGTGTTCACTGCTCAGAAAATGAAGTGCAACTGACGTTTTGAGCATTAGCTCTTCATCAGGGCAAAAGAGACTGTGTTTTGGTCTGATGAAAGGCGAACGCTACAACATCAGCCACATCTCCTTTTTATGGCAGAAAACCTACTCATCAATTGTTAGTTGATAAAATCCATTCCCAACTGAGTATACCTCCCCAGTAAATCTGGGATCCTAGGTTCATTTCCTTCTGCTGTGCTGATTTGTCCAATGTCTCCTAATGTGCTTATAATTTATTCTTCAGCCCTAGACACTTGAAAATACCACTCTAATGAAGGTGCTTATTATTCAGGATTTACGAGTACAAGGAAAAGGATTCTCATTTTGTTTATATTTTGATTTCAAGTAACACAAGAGATTAATCCGTGGGTAGAGAAAGGGATTACAGATCCCCCACTCCTACGACTCACCATCCTTGTCCTTCACAGAAAAAGAAAACATTTTAATTACCTTTATTAAACCGTTCACAAAATTGTGTTACAGCTCATAGATTATGGCAAGAGACATCCAATTACAGTATTGCTACACAGCTATGGTGCGAGAACCCAGTATTTTTGACCTTTCACAAATGTTTTTAAAGCACGTTGGAGGCATCTGCCTGGAAACACTTTCCATTTTGTTGGAAGGACAAACCTTTAAAAGAAATGAAGGCAGAGACGGGGGAAAATGGTCTATTGGAAGGGTCTGGAATGAGGTCACACCTCACCACCACGTAATTAAAATAATCTTATATACTCTTTTTTTTTTGGACTTTGCATTTGAAAAACTAGAACGCCACTCGGTAGAGCACGTACCTCTGTCAGGCTGACCAGTTTATGTTTTGTATCCCACTGATAGGCCAGATCTGCATCTGGATTTGAATCAAAATCAAATTGACTTGTTGTTGTCACCCACCCAACTCATACCCTAAGTTTCATCCAAATCCGTCCAAACCTTTTTGAGATATCGTGCTATGTATCATTTTTGGCCCGGATCCAGTTTCGGACCTTCACCAAAATATAATCAATTCGTCCTTGTCACACAACCTGTCCACCAAGTATCTGTATTGGAAACTACAGCAACAAGTACAAAGGTGAAATTCTTTTTTTTCTAAACAGAATAAAACTTGAAAAAAAACAGGATAAACTTGTTAAAAAAAGAGGATAAACTTGATAAAAAAGAAGGTATTTATAAATTAACCAATGAGTGAGTAATGAACCTTATTCAGACTTGCCTAGTCAATCTTTGTTACTTCTTTAGCATCTAAGATGCATGAAGGGGCTTGTGAGCATTGTATATCATGATAAGGGCAATAAGATAAATCAGTGTACCTTTGCATGTCCAAGGAGGACACCGAGTGACAACAGACAAAACGTTGTGTTCACTTTAAACTGTTTAAAGTTAAACAAGAATGAACTTTAAAAACAAATCACATGAAATGGGTTGACCTGTCTCATCTTCCCATCTCAACAAGTGACTCATGTTGGCAGGTAACGCAACCACATGTGCTTGTCTCCTAATGTCCTTGTGTTTCATGATTGAAGCACCTTGATGTCTACCCATGTGTATATGTCTTGAAAAAATAGAAACATCACAGAGTCAACTGTAAATCCGAGATAGATTAGAGCTTGGTTGCTTAATGATCTGATTTAGCAAAAGTGTTTATGATGAAAGAAAAACTATACAACAACAACAACAGGCATTTAAGGCCATTTTCCCTGCAAGAGCGGGGGTTAGCCTTGCGGTCCCCATGACAACAATTATGACATTATTATGACAATTATGACATTATTATTATGACATGAAAGAAAAACTATGATCACACGTATTAATTTACAGGCTTTGAAATTTTATGCAAGTTTCACTTTTGCCAGAGATTTCAGCGAAATTGATAATTAGGAAACTGGACTATGTGTGCCGATCAATCATAATAATAATGGAGAGAGTTTTGCATACACAAGATAAGGTTCATGGAAGAGCAAGGTGACATAAGGTACAAAGTCAAAGCAATGAAAGTGAGGCAGTGTTCCCACAGTCAGACACAATAAGCAAGGGAATGAATGCAGAGGAAATGAGGAGAGAAGAATGGAGGAAACAAACTGGCAATGAACAGGGTTGGGTTTGGTAAGGGTTTATGGGGGTAATGAAGATCATGTGTAATGAATGGGGTAGTGGTACAGTTCCTGTGTGAAGTCTTGGAGGCAATAGTTGGAAACAAGCGTTACGCCTAGGTCCCCCGTCGGTGAAGTGATGTGAGTTGACAAAGTGGAGGACGCAAGGTGGCCATCTTGGATTTTGACGTGGTGACCCAATTTTCAATAGCGTTCTTCCTCATGCCTAGATACACCCACACCAGATTAGAAGTTGGTACTTGGCTTATTTTTCAAGATATTCTGCTCACAAGGTTCAGACATACATGGCGGCGGCCATCTTGGATTTTGACGTGGCGATGCAATTTTCAACAGCGTTCTTCCTCATGCCTAGATACACCCACACCAGATTAGAAGTTGGTACTTGGCTTATTTTTCAAGATATTCTGCTCACAAGGTTCAGACATACATGGCGGCGGCCATCTTGGATTTTGACGTGGCGACCCAATTTTCAATAGCGTTCTTCCTTTCAGCGTAGATATACCCACACACCAGATTAGAAGTTAGTAGTTCGTTTATTTTTCAAGATATTTCGCTCACAAGGTTCAGACATATATATGGTGGCGGCCATCTTGGATTTTTATGTGGCGACCCAATTTTCAATAGCGTTCTTCCTTATGCCGAGATACACCCACACACCAGATTAGAAGTTGGTACTTCGCTTATTTTTCAAGATATTCTGCTCACAAGGTTCAGACATACATGGCGGCAGCCATCTTGGATTTTGACGTGGGTTGCACCCACACACCAAATTAGAATTCGGTCTTTCGCTTACGCACGCACGTATGCACGCACACACGCACGGACGGACGCACGCACGCACGGACGGACGCACACACGGACGGAGGGGAAAACCATAGTCCCCCTTTCGCTCAGCGGTGCGATGGGGGACAATAACAGCTTCTAGAAGACAGTTGTATAATCGGGAGAAACTACAAACAAAGTTTTTGAGCTGTCCAGGCAGTCAGTGCATGGTGATTTTGGAAGTTTAACTAGCAGAGAGTTACTGAAAGAGCTTGCGTGTCCGAGGGTTTGTGGGGAGAGTCTGAGGGATGAGAGAGCAGAAGGAGCTCTTCCGGAGGAGAGGTGGTAGCAAAACAGAGCAACCTGGTGGCTTTGGTGGTTACAGTGCATTCAGGAAGTATTCAGACCCCTTCACTTTTTTCACATTTTGTTATGTTGCAGCCTTATGCTGAAATCGTTTAAATTCATTTTTTCCCTCATCAATCTACACTCAATACCCCATAATGACAAAGAGAAAACAGGGTTTTGGAAAGTTTTGCAAATTTATTAAAAAGAAAAAACTGAAATATCACATTGACATAAGTATTCATACCCTTTGCTATGACACTTGAAATTTAGCTCAGGTGCCTCCCATTTCTCTTCATCATCTTTAAGATGTTTCTACACTTTTATTCGAGTCCACCTGTGATAAATTCAATTGATTGGACATGATTTGGAAAGGCACACACCTGTCTATATAAGGTCTCACAGCTGACAATGCATATCAGAGCAAAAACCAAGACATGAGGTCGAAGGAACTGCCTGCAGAGCTCAGAGACAGGATTGTGTCGAGGCACAGATCTGGGGAGGTCTACAAAAAAATTCTCTGCTGCATTGAAGGTTCCCAAGAGCACAGTGGCCTCAGTAATTCTTAAATGGAAGAAGTTTGGAACAACCAGGACTCTTCCTAGAGCTGGCCGCCCGGCCAAACTGACCAATCGGGGGAGAAGGGCCTTGGTAAGAGAGGTGACCAAGAACCCGATGATCACTCTGGCTGAGCTCCAGAGATCCTGTGTGGAGATGGGAGAAACTTCCAGAAGGACAACCATCACTGCAACACTCCACCGATCTGGGCTTTATGGCAGAGTGGCCAGACGGAAGCCTCTCCTCAGTGAAAGACACATGAAAGCCTGCTTGGAGTTTGCAAAAAAGCACCTAAAGGACTCTCAGACTGTGAGAAACAAGATTCTGTGGTCTGATGAAACCAGGATTGAACTGTTTGGCCTCAATTCTAAGCGTCATGCGTGGAGGAAATCAGGCACCGCTCATCACCTGACCAATACCATCCCAACTGTGAAGCATGGTGGTCGCAGCATCATGCTGCGGGGGTGTTTTTCAGCAGCAGGGACTGGGGGACTGGTCAGGGTTGAGGGAACAATGAACGGAGCAAAGTACAGAGATATCCTTAATGAAAAGCTGAAACAGAGCGCTCAGGACCTCAGACTGGGCCGAAGGTTCACCTTCCAACAGGACAATGACCCTAAGCACACAGCCAAGTCAACGCAGGAGTGGCTTAGGGACAACCCTGTGAAGGTCCTTGAGTGGCCCAGCCAGAGCCCTGACTTGAACCCAATCGAACATCTCTGGAGAGACCTGAAAATGGTTGTCCACCGACGGTCCCCATCCAACCTGACAGAGCTTGAGAGGATCTGCAGAGAAGAATGGCAGAAAATCCCCAAATCCAGGTGTGCAAAGCTTGTCGCGTCATACCCAAGAAGACTCGAGGCTGTAATCGCTACCAAAGGTGCTTCAACTAAGTACCGAGTTAAGGGTCTGAATACTTATGTCAATGTGATATTTCAGTTTTTTCTTTTTAATAAATTTGCAAAACTTTCTAAAATCCTATTTTCTCTTTGTCATTTTGGTGTATTGAGTGTAGATTGATGAGGAAAAAAAATGAATTTAAACGATTTCAGCATAAGGATGCAACATAACAAAATGTGAAAAAAGTGAAGGGGTCTGAATACTTTCTGAATGCACTGTATTATGGAACAAATGTTGCTTTACTTTTGTTAAAATTATTTTGGCTCAAAGCACCTTTGCTTCCTGGTAGGAATTTTATCATGGAATTTCAGGATGCACTTTCTGGATTTTTAAGTGAAAAGTCAATAAAAAGCAAGCATGAGGTAACTTCTACCAGGATCACAACTGCAGTCTCTCATCGTCTCCATTGTAAAAACTATAGCGGACACTCCCACACTCCAGGCGGGGGTACCCTTCTCGGCCCACCTGAGGTGGGCATTGTGCTACGGCACAGTCTTGGAAATGCATTTTATAATTTGGTCAGATGTTGATTTATAATCAGTTGATTTTGGAAATAAATTTTATTGGTCACAACATATCATCTATCTATAATTCCAGCAATCTCTGTGTGTATGTTTGTATGTTTGTATGTTTGTATGTTTGTATGTTTGTATGTATGTTTGTCTGTGACCGCTGTTTCTCGACAACTACCGGTCCGATATACTTGAAACTTGCCAGGTATATTGCTGGGGACCCGAGGATGTGCCTTTTCAAGGTTTGAAATTAATCGGACAAGCAGTTACCGAGCTATGTCCAAAAAACGATTCAACCAATCAGAGAGCAGCGAGCTATCACGTGTGCCGAACGTGGCGAACAGACTCTGCCTCGGACGGCACATTTGAGAGCGTATTCATTTATTTCACGTTTGCAAACTATGTTGGCGCTATGTTGGCGTTAAACTATGTTTTAAAACTAATAAAAACTAATTTGCGATTCATCGTAACTGCGATATACGACCTTCCGGAGCTCCCGTGAGAGCGTGCGCCATTACGGATAGTAATTCAATTAAAAACATAAAAACATTGTCCCAATTCAGTCAGAGCGAAGGGCGTTGTTTTAAGCGAAGAGCGTTTTATTTTTCCCCTTAAATTCAGTCGCCGGACGGTGAAAGCTTTTTTTTGGGGGCAGCTACTGGCAGCGACGTACGGCCAATCACAGGACACGTTGTTGTGTCGACGTGCCGTGTTGTTTTCCCTCGCGGTTTGGAATGTTTTTCCTTTTCATTTCTTTTCTCTTCCTTACGGAAGTACGGGCATTTCCTTAAATTTGCGATTCTTTCGCTTTCCTGCGCGTTTGGGCACGCTATGGCGATTTCTTTACCAAACTCCGAAGCCGTTCGCTTTGGACCAAACCATTTCATGTAAATAGAGGGGGGGGATTGTCACCGTACTCGCAAGCCGTTCGCTTTGGACCAAACCATTTCATGTAAATAGAGGGGGGGGATATAATTTTAGATATAGATATAGTACGGGCATGCCCTAGTATTCATAAAAGAAAAGAAGATGATTTGCAATACCGGCTACCACCAAAGGTTGCGATATTTCCACCACATGTCGTTTTTGGAGTTCCCGTGACATCCTTGATTGTTTGTTCCATTATACTAAGATTCCATCAAAACATGACTCACCTCCAAGGTTTGCATGGATGAACTGCTCCTTTGACAACGGTCCCCCTCCAACGGCAGTCGCAGCCTGTACACGAATAGCATACTCCAAACTGGGTGTCAGGCCTGTCAACGTGGCAACGAGGCTGTCGTGTACAGAGTGGTGCTGCCAGGTGATTGGCATTGACCCCCTGCCTTGGCTGGATGCAACACCATAGTGCACGTGATAGCTGCGTATTCTCCCATTGCGTTCTTGTGGTGGGTCCCAGCGGATAAGCATTGCGGTTGAACTCAACATCCTGGCCTGAAAAACAACACAGCAGAAAAGGAGAGCAATTGGAGAATAATTATATCTATAAAAAATGGCATACAGACAGCGTTTGTACTATTTTGTCAGCAAGTGTCATTTGAACTTTAAAGTCTCGGTTCTTTGCTTCAGTTGTCTGCTGAATGCACGATCTCTACAAACCTAAGTCAGCCAATAGAAAACATAAATAACAGCCTGAGCTGTTCATAATTGTTTCAATGATAAACTCTATCAAACGGCCAGATAAACAAGAAGAAAAAGACATAAAATGTCATAGCCGCCTGGTTTGGTAATTTTGCTGTACGGAGTTAAAAGCCATCAGTCAGCCATCTTTGATCAGATCACAATATAAAGTGAGGTGCACGTGTATGCCGTCATGCACTGTGCTTGTGCCAAGTTTGAACAAAATCGGTTCATGCATGTTCAAGAAAAGGTTGGGGACATATTTAAGTAACAAAATGGCTGCCAGTCGGCCATCTTTGACCTAATCTTGAAAGAAAATGACATGGATGTGTAAGCCCTCATTCTTTACCTGTGTGCCAAGTATGAACAAGATCGGTAAATACATGTCCGATAAATGGTCGAGGACGTGTTCAATATCGGTTTTTTTTTTACAACTAAAATGGCCGCCAGTCTACAAGTCAGCCATCTTTGATTATATCGAAAAATAAAGTGAGTTGCATATGTATGTCATCATGTACTGTGCTTGTGCCAGGTTTGAACATAATCGGCTCATGCATGTTCAGGAAATGGTTGGAGACATGTTTAAGTAACAAAATGGCCGCCAGTCTACCAGCCGGCCATCTTTGATCGCATCGCGAAACAAATTGATGGGCACATGCATTCCATCATGTATCGTCTTTGTGCCAAGTATGAACAAAATCTGTCGATACATCCCCGAGATATGGTTGTGGATGCACAGACGTACGGACGCATGTAAGGAAGGCCGAGACCCCATCCATAAGCCCATGTTTCGGACCAAGTCAAATGGGGGCTAATAACTCCAAAATTGCACAGCTACTCAGTTCTCTGGTTACCACCAGCACACATCCATCCTTTCGCTCATACCCGGACATTCCTTGGTGGCGATGAGGGGGCTTGCTCGCCCGTACGTGTCACCACAGCATCGCTGATCATTCCCCGGCCCACATTGTTGACCGCAGCAACACGAATCTCATACTCTGAAAATGGTGACAAACCTCCCACAGTGTAGCGTGTGGTTGTGACACCATCTATCTCATGGTATGGATGCTCACTGGGACGGCCATCGACATTGGGCAAGTGAGAGCGGTACAGCAACACGTAGTATGCCACAGGTTCGACATTTCCAGAGTCCCAAGTGAGTGTGATACTTGTTGCTGTAGTTTCCGATACAGTTGGCTTCGAAGGAGGGTGGGGTAGAGCTGGAGGATTCAAGAAAACAAAGATATGAAGAACAAGGATGAAAAGGTGTTAACACAACAAAAATCGTGAGTATAAGTGTGATTCAGTGGACTTGTGAGAACGCACTAGCTGAAGAACCGGAAACCGGAAACGTCAAGATAATGTAGAACATAAAAGTTATAAATTATAATCGTTCACTTACCCAAAAGCTCTGCAATCTCTCACCTTTGACGGTGACCTGCGCCGTCGCTTCCACAACACCAAGTGCAGACATAGCCACACACGTATAGTTGGCAGACTCGGCAACATCGTGAAGCTCTAGGACACTTTTCCCCACCGGCATGTCAGCCTCAGGTGCAAAGTCCTCAGCCCCGAGGACCCATTTGACGTAGGGCATTGGTGATCCCACCGCAACACACGTCACATTCACGCTTCCTCCTGGAATCACCTCGACACCCGCAGGCGGCACCGAAAACCACGGAGGCACGCGGCGCACTTTTGGGGACAAGTTGGATTGTGGGAGGAATCATGTGGGTCGAGGAAAATATGGGACATGAAAACAAGAGTGGGAAACAAAGGGGAATGGAATACGGTTCATTAGAACATGTATGGCCACGTGGATAGAGATTAAATCACCAATTGCATCAAAAATAGGTTCCAGAACTCTGACCACGGTAATTACAAACGTTTCACTGCATGTTAAAGATATCGCTACAAGCACAATTTAGAGGATTTGTTACAAAGTGAAGAGTTTGAACACTGCAGAGGGAAGAACCAAGACATTCAGGATAAGTAGACAGATGATGAAGGAGAGAAAGGAAGTACTAGTTTGCTTGAAGAGAAAGGATGGACGGTATCATTGTACCTTTACCTTGTTCAAGCTGAAAGGTGACCCACTACTCCCATCATACAGAGGAGATTTCCGTCTTCCTCTCCTCTTCCTTCTCTTTCAGGCAGTCAGTAAGCTGAAATAATTCCTCAAATCTATTGGTCCTGCACTGTGTGGTGGGTGGCTCACAGTCATGACACTGATGGGTACCTGTGAAGCTGGGTTGCTTGTCCACAACAACAACATGCATTTTAAGGCCATTTTCCCTGCTAGAGCGGGGGTTAGCCTTGCGGTCCCCATGACAATCTTCTCCATTTTGCCCTATTTTCTGCATCTCTCCTTGTTAACCCCCTTGCCCGCATTTCTTCTTCCACCATCTTTAGCCAAGTCTTTCTCGGTCTTCCCCGTCCTCTACTTCCTTCTACATTCATTTCCATCACTCTTCTCAACCAGTCACTTTCATCCTTCCTCAACACATGACCAAACCATCTCAACCTGTTCCTCTTCACAGCATCAATCACAGGCTCTATTCCCATCATCTTTCGCAATTCATCATTTGTCTTCCTCTCTCTCAACGATACTCCGCACATCCACCGAACCATTAGCATTTCCACCCTTTGTTGCTGCTCTACGTTCATTACCCATGTCTCAATCCCATAAAAAAAACTTCTTGTTGCTTGGCTGAACTTTTGAAACCCTAGCGTTGTTTAAACCGATTGTTTTTGTAACTGACTTTGGAATAGTCTCAAAAAAATCTGTCACAGAACTGAAACAAGAAACGATGGCTTCATACGATGAGGTCCGTTGTCTTTTTTTTTTCTTTTTTCTTTTTTGTATACAGAATCGAGGCTCGTGAAAGAGCTAACATTTATCAAACAAACAAATCAAACAAACAAGCAAACAAAGTATATAAAAAGAGGAGCGGTAGACAAGATGGGGAGAGAAGGGGAGGAAGCACACAAACACAACATTTGAGAGCAGGGACATCGGGAGATGTGTGGGAGGGAGAGGGCTTGGGGGGAGGCAGGATAGGTATAAAACGCAAGGACACCAAGGACTTCCAGGAAAGAAGTTGGTTTTTCAAAAAAGTGGATTTGGGGTGAAATTAGCGGGGGTAGAAAAGATCAAGGTTTTGGATTGGGGAAGATAAGAGATGGTGGTGAACAGCTGTTTTAAAGACCTGGAGGGAGGAGTGGGATTGAAGAGAGCGAGGGAGTTTGTTCCAGAGGCGGGAGAAAAGAGGAATGAAAGAGTGAAGGTGAGCAGAGAGCCTAGAATTTGGCAGTTTAACCATAAGAGGGTTGCAGGCAGATCTTGTGCGACCTGTAGGAATATTTGGGGGACAGAGCCCAGAGAGAGCTGGGGGAGCAAGGCCGGAGAGGATTCGGTAGAAGACGGAAAGACCACCAACCTGCCTGCGGTGAGTAAGTGAAAGGCCCTCGGAGATAGCTTCATCGCGGGAGATTCCAATGATTCTGAACGCTTTGGTTTCAACAGCGTGAAGACGAGCGAGGTGTGAGGCAGGAGCACCAGCCTAGAGGGGAGAGCAGTACTCAATTGAGCTGCGGATGAAAGCCTTGTATGTGGTGAGGAGCTCAGGTGTGCCAAGGAAGGACTTCGCACGACGGAGGATGCCCAGTCGGCGACTGGCTTTGGAGGCCAGCTTGGAAATGTGGTTTTCCTAGGAAAGATCATGGCAGATAGTGAGACCCAAAAGCTTGAGTGACAGAACTTCTTGGAGAGGATTACTCAGAAAGTAGATGGGAGGGTTGTCCAGTCGGTCTTTTCGGAGAGACATCGTAAGAGTGTGAGATTTGTCAGGATTGAAAGACATGTTCCACTCGTTTGACCAGTCTGTGATTTTGTCCAGGTCTGCAGAGCGTGAGGAGGCTGCAGACTGCCGATCTGAGGGATGAGGAATGGAGCGGCAGAGAGTGGAGTCGTCAGCAAAGAGATGGAGAGGATTTTCAAGAGAGTCAGAGAGATCATTGATGAAGACCAGAAAAAGCACAGGGCCCAGAACACTGCCTTGGGGAACTCCAGCCTGAACAGGAAGAGGAGATGAGAGAAACCCATTCAGGGCCACACGTTGACTACGACGAGAGAGGACGTCCGCCAGCCATGCGTGGAGATTTCCATGGATACCAAAGGAGGAGAGTTTGGTGAGCAGAGCGGAGTGCCAGACCGTACCGTGTCTTCTTTAGTTTTGTTGCTTTCAGTACTGGGAGAAGATGTTGGAAGATTGAAAGATAAAAGGGAAGAAGATATCTTTGCAAAGGTGACACAATGCAGTTTCCGTTCAGACTTTTCTGCCAATCTTCAGGATGCACTTTGTCAGTGTGAAAGTTACATACTCACAAAATAAGGAAGGAAAAAGTAATATAAAGCAAAGATTCAAACAAATCAAGTGCTGAAGCCTCTACTAATATGAAAGAAATTCCTTCAACTTGTCTTTTTGTTTTAATATGAGTTCCCTCACAAGGAACATAAATGCAGAAGTCCATTAGGCCCATCAAGGCATGGACTATGCTTGCCAAACATGGTTGTTTGTCCATGATCTGTCCTTTTTACATGCTGAGAGTCAAGCAAGAAAGTGGTATGTACCATTCCTAAAGACTTTGGTATGACTGAAATAGGGTTTCAACCACCAACAGCCCAGGCTCACAGCTGGATGCTCGAATGATTAAGACTCTACTGCCAATGTACTCAGTCGTGTCATACAAGAACAGGTCCTGATTTTGCCCCATATGCTTGTTGTTGGATGGGCACATGGGACAAAATAAGGATCTGGTTCCATGAGTACCTGACGATAAGAAGTCATTCTTACGCTCCTCACCTTTAACTATCAAAGGTGTACTGCAGCACCTTTTCTTCCTCCAGTTGCTAAGGCTCGTGGAAGAGCTGTCAAATTCACAAATTGCACACTCAAATGCAGACAGAGACAGCAGACAACACATGGCTTGACATCATACAAACAGAGACACTGACATTGGGGGAAGTAGCTTCCCAGAAATCACTGGGTGCCAGAGGTGAAAATTTTTCGCAGCAGTTCACTTTCCGCAGTCACCAGTGCAATTTTAGGGAAAGCTCCCACCATAGCCCCACCATTTTATTGTGATGCCAATCCATGGGGTTTCTCCATGCTCTATCCTCTAAATACTTGGCATCAAGTGTGGAAGCAGCAAGTACACCATTTCTAAAGTCAATAGTATGATTGGCTAGGGTTAAGTTTGAACCACCGACCTCTCAGACTCAAAGCGGATACTATACCCACAACACCACTGAGTTTGGTCAATGTGCCTATTCAATAAAATTAAGTTCGATTTCCATGTCAAGAGTGTCACACGCGACAAGAGAAAGATCGGCATCAACTTGGCAGTGGACATAACTGGGTACCACTGACTTGTTACAATGGAACGATGTTCAAAAGCGTGCTGAAAAAGAACCTGTGGCAGATTCCAGAGAAGAGTGAAGCTGCCATTTTCCTGATTGAACAAGGTATGACACAGCTGAGCTCAAAACGTGGTTTTCATGGAAAATTGTAGCAACACAGTTGTGTTTCACATTTGCACAGAATGGTGAACACTAATATTGTAGATCTCCCAATCCAGTTCTTTTCATTTTAATCAATGGACTGGTTAATTGAAAAAAGGAATATTTAAATAACTAAAGGGCGGAGGAGAAGGGGAGAGAGAAGAGTGGATAGAAGGGAAATTGATGGGGCCTACCAGGATGTGGAGGGTGTAAAATTCCACCATTTTGCAATTCCACCATTACGTAGATGGAACCAATTAAAAAAACAAAAAACAATTCCGATAGCTGCAATCAATGGGACAAAATGAAGAGCTGGATGAAAGATTGGGAATAATTAATAAGAACACTTAATGGGTGTAAAAAACGAGAAGACAAGGATGAAGGGTGGTGAATGAAGTGGTAAATATGTTTTAAAAAACCTAAAGGGTCAAGAAGATGGTCATGGAGTGTAGAAAATGCAAGAATGATGGAAAGATGAATAAAGCCCTCGGTTGAACCTCCTGATCCCACACGTCAAACAAAATTACCGTCCGAGTGAGCGAAACTGAACGGGATGGTGTTTTTGTGCACACACATGTTTGAACGATAACGATAGGTCAGGGAAAGGTTGAGAAACACTCAAAAGCAGGTTAACCACCCACCTTTTCCCATATCGCAAACTAAAACCTCACAGACAATTGGGGAA
The DNA here is from genome assembly GCF_964187855.1 of Myxine glutinosa. NCBI lineage: Eukaryota > Metazoa > Chordata > Myxini > Myxiniformes > Myxinidae > Myxine > Myxine glutinosa. The sequence goes on along the minus strand of NC_136262.1, from coordinate 127,609,021 downwards.
GGGGTGAGAATCCAACTTGATGTTGTGCAATTGAGGTGGGGTTGGCCTGTTTGTGTTCCCTTCTGAAGCAATGGCTCATGATTCTTGGAACTCCGGTTAAAATCCCATATATTATACCATATACATTGTCCTCTTACGTTGTAATTAGCATTGTTACTAACGTCTTAGTCCTGCAATTGAATTATGTGCAAGCTCCTCCATGAGCCTTAGAGGCCTGGTTTTGGCTTAGCCGTTAGGGTGCCGGCTTGGGATCCTGGGATCCTGGGTTCGAATCCTGGTCGATCGCTGAATTAACACCAGGGGGGTTGACTCAGCCTGTCATCCTTCCGAGGTCAGGTCGGCAAATTGAGTACCAGCTCACTGGTAATTCCCTGTGTGTCGCAAGAGGCGACAAACAGGGTTGGCGGCAGGAAGGGCATCCGGCCATAAAACATTGCTTCAAAAAGGATACCATGGTGCCCAAAAAAGGCCAACCCCTGCACTGTGGGGAAAAATGGCCTCTAAAGGTGGTTATTCTCCTCCATGACCCTTAGATCAATGTATTAAATAGAAAAGCCTGGATGTAATATTCTTCCTAAATCAGTACCTTTTAGCTCATCTCCCATAGTTTTCATGAGGGATGTTGTTGTGGGTGTCATCATTGCATCAATCGGGGATAATCCTCACGTCTGGCAGAAGATACTACTCGGCAGTTCAATGTTGATTCGCTTAATCACTGCAATAACAGCATCCAGAGTCATTTGGTGGAGCTGTTTGCCACATTTTCCTTACGGTTACAGGATTGTCACGAGTTTTGGTCAAAATTCCCAAAAGGGCAATTCAAAGGTGTTGGTGAAGTTACCCAATTAATTAATGGTTGCTGTTCATAGCATTTGACATGTAAAGTTCACAGGTGGCATGTAAAGAGCCTGGGAGCGTGGAATTATTTACAGGGTAGGAGGAGCTGCTGAACCAGACACCAACCAGATAGCAAACGGTGTAAGCCGATGTCATTGCATATCCAAGAAGAGCAGATCACGTCTTACTAAGGCTGCGTACGTGTACACGGAAAAATATAAACATTTACAAACATCTGTAAATGAGTACAACGTTCGTTGCTAATATATACTGTGAAAGGAGCCCGCCTCTAAATCCAGTCTCCACCCATCCATCTGTCAGTTCAGGGCGTGGCTTATGCCACCAGCCTATCACATCAGTTTCCTCCGGCGCTGGGCGGGGTGAAGAGATGTTGGCCATGCAAATATTTTAAAATTGGCCGCCATGTTTATAGATGTTTTTTCATTCACGATTACGTATTAGTGCCTGCATTCATTAGCCTTTAAGTTACTTTGACTTGAATCGAAAATTCATGCCTTTTAAATAGAGCCTGAAGGAAATGTGAAATAAACAGTCGTCCAGAATGCCGGTCTAGCAAGATAAGCGGTGTATAATAATAAGCACACATCTGCTATGCTGCTTTTAAAAGAAAATACATTATTTTAAAATTTTCTTTTTGTACGTCTTTATTCTTTCTCAGTAAATCATTCTTCACTCTTTCTCATGACGGATTAGTCAGTTAAAGCTGCAAAATAAATGGATTGTAACTACAACATTTACCGGTTGTTGTTGTTGTTGTTGTTGTTTAACACAACGTAATTACTCTTGGAGAAATATTTCAGTTAAGTTGGACTAAATGTTTTTTTGTAGTGACTTGGTAGATTTTAACGTTTACGTGTACACGACCAACAAACGGAACGTGTACATGTTTAGCAAAATACATGGATATAGGCACAGGCCTAGGCCTACTTGCCACCCACAGTTTAAGCAGGGATTTTGGAAATTGGGTACGATAACTCATCTACTCCAAGCAAAAGACACCGTAAGATCTTTAATGTCTCCCAATAACCAGTGATGGCAGACGGGTCCTACAGTTTACCATCCTGCCGACGGATGGCACACATTGTTACCTAGCCTTGCACATGAAACACCAGGATGACAGTTTATAGCTGGGTCGAGATTCAAGCCCAGGCTAGACATCTTCGAGGCGAATGTGCGTGCCTCAAGGCCATCCTGCCAGCCCCACTTATCATTTAAAAATACACCATTTGGTGTCTGTCTGATGATTTTTTTTGACCGCGATACATTCCATTGTTACTTATCCAATCTCAACAAAACTTGACAGGATGACGAAGGGTTACATAATGAAGGTTGTAGCGCATTCATTTGCCCCTCCCCCTCCCCCAAGGGGGTTTTCTCCCCCAATCTGGTTTTCCCCACCATTGTTGTCAATGGGGTTGCGTGTTGAGGTGTATATCCATGTTAAGTTAGCTTTATCATGGCGTTTTTCCAAGGCCGCTACTAATAACAAAACTAACGATAATAGCGTAATATTAATGTTATTACAAAACAATATTAAGACTAATAATGTCCCACGTCCCCAAGTGGTTTATCCTCTTTGAACAAACGTCGAGTCAATGTTTATGTTATAAATCCGTGCAAGTCACGAAAGAAACAAGTGAATCCTCTTGGATTGCGCTGAGGTTCGGGCATGGAATTTCGAGCCTCGATCATGGTTCGAGCCTCGATCTTGTATACAAAAATAATAATAATAATAATAAGAACCTTGGGCCGAATCTCGTGCTTCACCAGTGCGCGTGCGCGAATTTACGTCACATCGGCAGCGGCGAGAAGGGGTTCCCCAACACGAACCAATCAGGAACTGCCACGTCACACTTATATGATCTCAGAATTCCTGTGACAGGAATTCGCGTTACACTGGCTGGAAGTCATTCGCTAGAGGCGCTTCCTCAGCGCTAATAAGCACTACCATTACTACTATTATACTAAGGGTAATGAGACCTCATTTGTCCTGTATAAATTTGTGTCCTGTATAAATATCGTTTCATCTGCAACTACTGTCTTCCTGCGAAGGCTGTTTGCCTTTTAGGTTTCCACACCGTGTTCCGTGTACCTTTCAAAAGATGCCTAACTTGGCCATCTGGCCTATAAATAAATAAGTACTCATCATACATTCTACCGCCATTCGGTGCAGCGAGAGGCGATTTCCACCTGCGACAAGAGAATATGTCACGGAGGCCTGTTTTCAATTTGCCCTGGAAAAAATAAATCTTCCATTATCTCATTATAATGTTCACATTGCATTTGTGAAGATAAAAAGAATTCTGCTTCAAACTGAAGAGGACACTGCAATGGGGATATGTTAGAAACAGTTCTACAAGGTTTGCAAAAGGATAATTGACAAGAAGAGCTTCGACTGAAAGTTTTGTTTTTTTGCCAAAACATTTGTTTTTTGGGTTTGTTTTGACAAAAAGACAAAGCATTTTGTAGAATATTTCAGCAAACTCTGATGAAAGTCAACCTTAAAGAATGGTGCAAATGGAAGTCTTAAGTACAAAAGCTTCTGATGGGATTTGAATTTTTTTTTCTTGACAGATGTGTAATGAATGTGATAGATCGTTAATGGAGATTTTTTTTTGCATTGCATATTTAAACCAAACGCTCATTGCACATCCCTCAGTTGAATTGGAGGCGGTGTTTTTACAAATGATCATAGTGAGTGAATTAGCTTAAAGTGCATTTCTATAAAAGAGAATGATCTCTCCATAAATCATCGAGAACAGCAACTCCTGAGGGGGTGGAAGGGAGGTATAGGGTTAGATTATAATGGCAAATGCTTCAAGGTAGCCTGCATGAATGAGACAATAAGATGAAGAAGAAGAAGAAGTAGAGGAAGAAGAGTAGGAGAGTGAGAGCCAAAGACATTTCGGAAAATTGGTGTTGGAACACACCTGGACGTAGTTCTGAAGGGCAGCACCAAAGAGAAGGCATGAGGGCAGAAGATGACAATAGTTCAAGGGTCAAACAGAGCATTTTAAAGAAAAAATAGAAAGCATCTGAAAATGCAAACCTCGTCCGCGTCCACTTTTTATTCTGACTTTTCGTCCACATGCTGAACATTACAAAAACAGCTTTAAAAAGAAATACAAATAGATTGACAATTTAAGAGGACCTTGACCTTTGACCTCAAAACAATCGGCTTCTAACGTTTTATTGGTGAACCAATTCAATGACCCGATATGCATACCCTGCTCAAATTTGAAGTCAAATGGATGAAAATTGAAGATTTTATGCAACCTTGATCTTTGGATCTAAAAAACTGTTTCTAGCTTTTGATTGGTGAACCAATTGAGTGAATCAATATGCAAATATACAGACAGTTGTAAAACAATACTAGGTAATATGTTATCTATTATATAATACAGTCGTGGCCAAAAATATTGCCACCCTTGCACTTTTTTTCAAATAATGTCCTGTCACCCGACGGTTAAGACCACTGGGTGACGAATGACCGATTGTTTTTATTCCCGAGGCAGCAGCCCGAAAATTGCAATGTGGCTCCAGCTCCCCCCGAAAAGCACCACAGTCCAACAATGCCCCCCTCCTCCAACGTTGCAAATGCTCCACAAAGCTCCGGTCTCCTCATAAGCACACCCAAGACAAAACCAACTCCACAGCCAGAGACAAAAGCCAGCCCGAGAGAGACAAAAGACCCAGAGAGAGAGACTCTTCGTCCTCCTGGTGCTCAAACCTTCTCGCTCTGACATCACCCCGACCAATGGCCGAGCTCCATTAAAACACCCCATGTCCTCTCGACCAATGACAAAGATCGGAGTGTGGCCTGTCGCTTATGATCCTTTGGGAGGCGGGGTTTCATTGTCGATTGAGAATGTTCGGCTTCTGTTGGCAATTATGCTGGTTATGGTTGGTTAATGGACAGTTGTTGCTATTGTTGTTGTTGTACGAGAGTTTTTATAGCCGGCCTTGTTATACTTGTAAAAACATAGGGAAAAACCACCGAGGGCAATCACCTACTGGGGGAGAACTAATGTTAACCCCGAACAAATTACCATAGTTTCACCCCTCATGTGAAGACACGTAAACAACCTTAAGCTCCAGTTTCCCTACTTAAATACATCGAGATGTCTCCTATGCATCCACGGTCCTATTATTAGGCTAATGGTGTTTGTCTGTCTGTCTGTCTGTCAGTCCCACCCAGAAACTTGCAAATGCTCCTGGAAGAGAAAAAAAAAGATAATATAAATGTTGCTTCAAATTAATCCAATCCTACGGGGAAATTATCTTTTTTCAGTCAAGTTTTTTTAACCCGGGTGGTGTATAAGCAATAGACCAATGCATTGATCGCTCCCAGTTTTATTTTGTCTTCGCTGTTAAGAAATATATAACCTCCCATATTTGAGCTTTTTCAACCAGTGCAGGAATTAAAAGCTTCCTTTTTTTCCCTTTTTTATCATGTGGTATTTTTACCACGGGCATCTGCTCGTAATATCAAATACCACTGTCAAGCACCATAAAGGCTTTATGTTCATAACCAATTATGTAACTTCAAATGAGTTCAACATGTCACTTTGTAAAAATTAACCAAAGATGAGCATTTTTAGAAATATTTCCAACAAACATGCTCGCTGTAACACGCTGTGATGTTGACAGGTTGTTCAAATGCAAGACAGCAGGACCTGCAAATCTGTGCTCAGTATTTTAAGACGTCAAGTGGCCAGAGGGACAGGTTGACAAGGAAAACAGAAAATTATCCTCCAGACAGGAAAATGCAAAAACAAAACAAAAAAAAACTAGAACGGCACTTGGTAATGCGCATCCCTCCGCTAGGCTGAACAGTTTGTTTTGTATCTTACTGATCGGCCGCATCTGGATTCGGACCTGAACCAAAATCTAATCGGCTTGTTCTTGCTACCTAACCAACTCATCCACCTAGTTTAGTCATAACTCGTCCATAACTTTTTAAAATATCATGTTACATATCGCTTTTCGCCTGATCTCTCAACGGTGAAGAATCACTTGAAAAATTAAATAATTCTCGTATCCAAATCCATGTTCAGATCTTCACCAAAATCAAATTGATTAGTCCTTGTCACACACCCAACCGGCCCACCAGGTTTCGTGCAAATCCATCCATAATTTTTTGAGATATCCTGCTTTGTACCGATTTTGGCCCTACGTCCCTATGGTGAAGAATCACTTATAAAAGTCTAGTAGCCGGATCCGAATCTGGATCTTCACCAAAATCTAATCATTTCGTCTTTGTCACACACACTATCACTCTGCCAAATTTTGTCCAAATCCGTCCACAACTTTTTGAGATATCCTGTTCACAGACAGACAGACAAACAGACAAACAGACAGGGGTGAAAACATAACCTCCATCCACCTTCAATGGCGGAGGTAATAAAAAAAAAATGGCAAAGATCTTTTGAAATAGGTTGCGTCGACTGCATGAAGTGTAACACCACCGAGGTTTGTGCAGGCGGGTTTTGAAACCCCACAAAGGTTTAAACCTGAGTCTACTGTCAATCTTTATACACCAGTTTGAGGGTATAGCAGTGTGGGATGTTTGACAAAAGGGACCATTCCACCAAGGTACAATTCAGAGAAAGATATAATTTGACAAAGGGGTCAATGGAAATGATGTAATCGAGTGCAACATCTCAAACTACAACAGTCTATTCATCTTCACTCTTTCATTCCTCTTTTCTCCCCCTCTGGAACAAACTCCCTCACTCTCTTCAATCCCACTCCTCCCTCCAGGTCTTTAAAACAGCTGTTCACCACCATCTCTTATCTTCCCCCATCCAAAACCTTGATCTTTTCTACCCCCGTTAATTCACCCCAGAACAACTTTTTTGAAATACCGACTTCTTTCCTAGAAGTCCTCGTAGTGTCCATGTGTTTTTTTAACCTCCCCCCCCACCCCACACCCGCCTCCCCATGCCTCCTCCCCCCAAGCCCTCTTCCTCCCACAGATCTCCCGATGTCCCTGCTCTCCATCTTGTTCTCCCGCTGCCTTTATCACATGTTTTATGTTTTATGTGTCAGCTTGTCTTTGTTGTGACCAATGTTAGCTCTTACATGAGCCTCGATCTTGTATACAAAAAAAAGAAAAAAAAGATGACATACTTCAATGATAAAAGGATTGTATGGCAAGCAGTTCGTACCCCGTACGTAGAGATTAGCTGCTGATGAATACACCGTGCCAATGATATTCGATGCAACGCATTCATACTTCCCTTGGTCTGACTCTGCGCTGTCGCTGATCTGGAGTGCACCTGCACAAAACAAGTACACAAACACACCTGCATCGATTAAAACACAAACTGACCTATTTTGGCCATTTTAACAGTGCTCACGTAGGCTCGGCAAACAACACAAGGCTTGGGATGGAAACAAAATGAAAGCAAAGTGTAGTTTGTTTTTGCGAGAGAACACAGGGCTGCACACGAATAATTATCATTTTCTGTTCAGCACGTGGCTGGGGGCATGGCTGTGCCGTTGATGCAGTGCCCCCTGTGGGATGCAGGAATTTGGAATTTGTTCATGGTGCCGACGATAGCTCGCCTACCCTTCGTTAAGGACACCGTGAAGTTTAACGTCTGTCCGAGGGAACGCACACTCGTTGCTGTGAAGCACCAGGAAGACAGTATATACAGTCACGTGAAAAAGTAAGTACACCCCATGTAAAGTTTTGACTTTTTCAACATATTTCAACATACAGCTGTTTGATCTTCATTTCAACAATATTGATAGATGAAGGTGATATAATATAACAAATATCATGAAACATTTACATTTTGTAGTCCATTGTATAATTTAAATAAATATAAATGCAAATTTCGCATGTGGAAAAAGTAAGTACACCCTTGGCTCCAATAGGTGGTATTGCCCCCTTTGGCAGAAACAACCTCAAGTAGGCGTTTCTTATAACTGTCTACCAGTCTCTGACATCGATTGGGAGAAATTTTTGGCCACTCCTCCATACAGAATTATTTCAGCTGTGCGATGTTTGAGCGGTTTCTTGCATGCACAGCTCGTTTCAAATTCCCCCCACAACATCTCGATGGGATTTAGATCCGGGCTTTGACTTGGCCATTCCAGAACCCTCCATTTCTTTCTTTTCCGCCATTCCTTGGTGGATTTACTGGTATGTTTAGGGTCATTGTCATGTTGCAAGGTCCACCTCCGGTTGAGCTTCAACTTTCCGACAGATGGCCTCACATTATCCTCAAGCACCCTCTGGTACAATGAAGAATTCATAGTGGATTCTATGATGGTGAGCTGCCCAGGCCCTAATGCAGCAAAGCTGCTCCAAGCCATAATATTTCCACCACCATGCTTTACAGTTGGTATCAGGTTCTTGTGGTCAAATGCTGTCTTTGGTTTTTGCCAAACATGTCTTCTGGTACTGTGGCCAAATAGCTCTACCTTTGACTCATCTGTCCAGAGCACATCGTTCCAGAAGTGCTGGTCTTTGCCTAGGTGTTCATTGGCAAACTTTAGTGTTACCCTGATGTTCTTTCTGGACAGCAAAGGTTTCCTCCTGGCACACCTCCCATGTCGATCAAATTTGTGCAGCCTCTTTCTAATGGTAGACTCGTGCACTTTGACATCAACAGTGGCAAGAGCTACCTGGAGGTCCCGTGGTGACATTCTGGGGTTCTTAGAGACTTCTTTCAGCATCTTGCGATCTGCTCTCAGGCTGAACTTGCTGGGGCGGCCTGGCCTGAACGAGTTGGCAGTTGTTTGGAATCTTCTCCACTTGTAGATGATCTTCCGGGCAGTCGAATGATTGATTTCAAATTGTTTGGAGATCTTTTTAAATCCCTTCCCAGACTCGTAGGCATCTATAACCTTCCTTCTGAAGGCCTCAGAGAGCTCTTTTGATCTCGGCATGGTGACGCCGCACACTTCAACAACAAAGAGCAAACCAAACTAAATGTCTGAGGTTTAAATAAGGCAGGTTACTCCAAGATCCTCTGCAACGATGTTCTAATCATTTGCACCTGAGCTGGTGCACCTGCTTCTAATTTTAGGTATTTGAAGAAGTGATAAATGTCGGGGTGTACTTACTTTTTCCACATGCGAAATTTGCATTCATGTTTATTTAAATTATACAATGGACTACAAAATGTAAATGTTTCATGATATTTGTTATATTATATCACCTTTATCTATCAATATTGTTGAAATAAAGATCAAACAAGCGTTACGCCTCAGTCCCCCATCGGGGAAGTGATGTGACTTGACAAAGTGGAAGACGCAGAAAACATGCTATGATATGATATTTCGCTCACAAGGTTCAGACATACATGGAGGCGGACATCTTGGGTTTTGACGTGGTGACCCAATTTTCTATAGCGTTCTTCCTTATGCCTAGATACACCCACACACCAGATTAGAAGTTGGTACTTCTCTTATGTTTCAAGATATTCATCTCACAAGGTTCAGACATACATGGCGGCGGCCATCTTGGATTTTGAGGTGGGGACCCACTTTTCAATATCGTTCTTCCTTATGCCTAGATACACCCACACACCAGATTAGAAGTTGGTACTTCGCTTATTTTTCAAGATATTCAGCTCACAAGGTTCAGACATACACGGCATCAGACATACATGGCGGCGGCCATCTTGGATTTTGACGTGGGTTGCATCCACACACCAAATTCGAATGCGGTCCTTCGCTTACGCACGCACGCCCACACGCACACATGCACGCCCACACGCACACATGCACGCCCGCACGCACGGACGGACGGACGGACGGACGGACGGAAGGACACACGGACGGAGGGGAAAACCATAGTCCCCCTTTCGCTCCGCTGTGCAACGGGGGACAATAGCTGTATGTTGAAATATGTTGAAAAAGTCAAAACTTTACATGGGGTGTACTTACTTTTTCACATGACTGTAGCTGGGTTGGGATTTGAACCACTATAATCCTGCTACCTGCTCGTTGTGAGGCATGATCATAAAACTACATCACGGTCGATGATGACATGACATTGTCGATGGTATATCCGAGGATCGGCAAGCATTTTGAGAAATGTGTTTGCCATAAAGCACAACATTGCAATGACAATGAAAATTCAGCCCAAAAAAACATCAAAAACAGCAACAGACAGGTGATTGAGTGCCCATTGAAAGGGGTGTTTTGTTGTCATTGCAACTATGCTTTGTATACACTTGATGCTTTTGGAATGTGATAAATCTTTTTTTTTTTTTTTTTTTTTTTTTTTTTTGTATACAAGATCGAGGCTCGTGAAAGAGCGAACATTAATCACACAGAAAGACAAACAGACACATAAAACAAATAACATCGGGAGCGGTAGACAAGATGGGGAGAGAGGGGGAAGGACACAAACACAACATTTGAGAGCAGGGACCGAGAGACATGGAGACATCGAGAGATCTGTGGGAGGGAGAGGGCTTTGGGGGGGAGGCATGTGAAGGGGGGGAGGCATGTGAAGGGGGGGGGGGGTGGGAGAGGTATAAACATATGGACACTGCCAGGATTTCCAGGAAATAAGTTGGAATTTCAAACAAGGTGGATCTGGGGTGAATTAGTGGGGGTAGAAAAGATCAAGGTTATGGATGGGGGAAGATAAGAGATGGTGGTGAACAGCTGTTTTAAAGACCTGGAGGGAGGAGAGGGATTGAAGGGAGTGTGGGAGTTTGTTCCACAGGCGGGAGAAAAGAGGAATGAAAGAGTGAAGGTGAGCAGAGAGCCGAGATTTCGGCAGTTTAACCATCAGAGGGTTGCTGGCAGATCTTGTGCGACCTGTAGGAATATTTGGGGGACAGAGCACAGAGAGAGCTGGGGGAGCAAGGCCGGAGAGGAGTCGGTAGAAGACAGAAAGACCACCTACCTGCCTGCGGTGAGTGAGTGAAAGGCCCTCAGAGATAGCTTCATCGCGGGAGATTCCAATGATTTTGAAAGCTTTGGATTCAACAGCGTGAAGCCGAGCCAGGTGTGAGGCAGGAGCACCAGCCCATAGGGGAGAACAGTATTCCATAGAGCTGCGGATGAAAGCCTTGTATGTGGTGAGGAGCTCAGGTGTGCCGAGGAAGGACTTCGCACGACGGAGGATGCCCAGTCGGCGACTGGCTTTGGAGGCCAGCTTGGAAATGTGGTTTTCCCAAGAAAGATCATGGCAGATAGTGAGACCCAAAAGCTTGAGTGACAGAACTTCTTGGAGAGGATTGTTGAGAAAGTAGATGGGAGGGTTGTCCAGTCGATCTTTTCGGAGAGACATAGTAAGAGAGTGAGATTTGGCAGGATTGAAAGACATGTTCCACTTGTTTGACCAGTCTGTGATTTTGTCCAGGTCTTCAGAGAGTGAGGAGGCTGCAGACTGCCGATCTGAGGGAAGAGGAATGGAGCGGCAGAGAGTGGAGTCATCAGCAAAGAGATAGAGAGGATTTTCCAGAGAGTCAGAGAGATCATTGATAAAGACCAGAAAAGGTAATGTTTGATGGAAGTCAAAGAGTCATCATTGATGGAAGATTTATTGAAATCATGTGAAGTACACATAGAGCATAAAGGTAATGTACACAAATAAAGCTACATTCAAGGTACAATGCCCCCATGCCATGTAAATAAATAACATATCCTCCAGCACGCGACATTGCCTGGGTGCCTTCGGCGCCTGGCAATGCCACCTTGCAGAACATGCAGACGGAATTTGGAGGGAGCAGTGCACAATAAATGATTGATTAATTCATTATTATGTAAGTAAAATAAATAAATAGTAATTATAAAATAATTAATTTCTTCATCAATTTAATAATAGCATACCTAAATCACCCCTGCTTCATATAAATCTGTAATGTCTTGAAAATTAATTAAGTAATTAATCGAAAATCAAGCAATTAATCGATTAATTGATTAATCAATAAATAAATCAAACTACCCTTTATAGCCAAATCACTTGGCCATTGTTATGTCCAAATATCAGCTTCCTAGCTCAAAAAGTGCCTGAGAAATTACCCACATGAGAAAGAAAATAAACAAGCATTCTGAGTATTAGTCAGGTTCACTATGTCAATAAATTATATTTCGTTCAAAATCATGGTAGATTAGCAAACCTATGTATTTTTGGAAAGGTTATAGCATAAGGAAACTAAAAATCAATGTTTACATTTGGAGAGATACCTGTATGGCGGCCATTTTGGATTTTCAAAATGGCCACTGTAAAATACATATTTTGTTCTATTTCTGCCTCTAATTACCCTAAAAACTTTAAAAAATATACTAAACCTATATTTTCAGGGACAAGGAATCCAATGAAAGTATCAAATTAGTGCTATGGGGAATGGTAAGACACGAATCAAAGGTTTTGAATTGCAAAATACTGTCTTTATATTCGCGATAAGTTGCATAATCAAATACATGTTATCATTTTGTACAGGCAGTTAATAACATCAAAATGTGTCACAATAATTCATATCACCAAACATACACAGGCAGTCAGCAAAATCATATATACACATGCAGTCAGTATAACTTCACATCTACACAGGCAGTCAATGACAAAATATACACAGGCAGTCAATGGCATCAAACATACACGATTACAGAATATGCCATTTAGAGTTCGTCATCACTGTCCTGTGTGTCGTATCCGACAATATAGTCCGCATCGTTTTCACAGTCCGTTCCACACAAGCAAAGGTCGGTCAAATTGATTGGCAAATCGAATTGGTCGAATGGTCGATCGAATCGAATTCGATGAATCGAATCGAATCGAATCGATCGAATGGTCGATCGAAGCGATTGGTCGAATGGTCGAATTGGTCGAATGGAATTGGTAGATTGGTCGAATTGGTCGAATCGAATTGGTCGGAATTGGCAAATGTAAACATTGATTTTCAGATTTTCCATGTAATAACGTTTCCAAAAATGTATAGGTTTGCTAATCTACCATGATTTTGAACGAAAAAACATAGTGAACTTGACTATATTGCGCTGCAATCCATGTCCCCTGCCGGCAGTCTGTCGTCCGGAAAACTGTGGAGGAAATTACCAAAGTTCAAAGTGCCATAACTTTGTCAAAAATGATCGAAACGTCGTGAAGTTCGAACTTCATCTGTAACTTATCATGAGGAAACCATGTACCAAGTTTGAAATCATTAGCATTAATAGTTTCGAAAAAAAATCCGGAAAACTGTTCTTTGCGTGACGGACTGACGGACTGACAGATTGACAGACGGAGTGCTATCCTATAGTCCACTCCGGTGTACACCGGTAGGGGACTAATAAGTACTTAATAAATCGATAATAATTAATTCAATAATCGATTAATAAAAAATATATATATTGTTTTCATCGAAGCACTTGTTCACTATTGTGCCCAAATTTGAGCATTCTAGCACAAAGGATGACTGAGATATCGCCCAGACAAACAAACAAACAAATGGAGTGAAAACTGAGTACAGTTGGACCCCGCTATTCGTGGTTCTGCTATTCGCGGGTTCCGCGTATTCACGGTTGATAAAATGCGACCTGTTTCTCTATTCGCGGAAAAGTGTCCCACAAATTTGCGGGGTTTTTTTCTATTCATGGCCGTGTTCCGCGAAATAGCGGGGTTTTTTCTGATTTGCGGCCGTGTTCCACGAATTCGCGGTTTTTCAGGGTCACAAAAAACAAATTTTCATGAGCCGCTAGCTTGACACATTTATAAAAACCCATCTTTCACCAGCCATGCCTAAAGCAGCTGGACATACGCAAAAAAACATCTACAAGCTGCAAACATTATGGTGTTGTTTTTTTTTTTTAAACTCACCTGGAACGAAGTTCAGGGGAGCTTAGGCGATTGCGAGTTGTCCGTCCGTCAGTCCGTCATTCAGTCCGGCAGTCCATCAGTCCGTAAACACTTGCAACTTCTTCTCCGAAACCGCAAAAGGGATTGTGACCAAACTTGGCACAAATGATATTTGTTGTGTTGTGACTAAAGGTTTTTCACGGCATTAAAAAATTTGGGGTCTAAGGGGGTTTACCGGGGGTCAAAGTGGATCCATGTTTGACCCCCCAAAATAGGGATTTGCTATTTCCTCTGAAACTACACATACATGATTTCGATGAAACTTGACCACAACCATCACCACCCATGATGTACCAAAGTTTGTCCACGGCATTGAAAAACATTTGCCCCTTTAGGGCTCTACGGTGGAGGAGAGGGGGTTAGGGGGGTGCGTTGCCCCCCAAAATAGGTATTTGCTTTCTTCTCAGAAACTACACATGCAATTCCAATGAAACCTGACCACAACTTTCATCACATGTGAGGTACCAATGTTTGTTTAAGGCATTAAAAAAAAATCTGCCCCTTTGGGGGTCTAATGCTTCGCCGTCTTCCAGCAACCATTGCAATTGGTTTAAAATACCTTTAGTCAGTGTAGTATACTGTTTATTCTACCAGGTGAAGGCCAGGGGTATTGCCCCTATGTTTTCGTTTCACGGTTCAGTATGGTTAAGCTGGTTAAGAACTTCGAATAAACTGAAAACGCATTCCTTCAATAAATTGGAAATGGTATTTTCTTAAATTTGTTAGCATTTTTTATGAAACTGGAATCATGTGCATTTGTGGTCGAAAACGTTTTAAACTTAAAAAATTTCCTCTAAGAATCAGGAACTGCCGGGAACCTATAACGTATCCCCCTTTTCTTCATTGAAACAATGCTGCGGCATACATTCGTGCGATTTTCATCGACCTTCGCGGATTGTCGTCGACATTCGCGGGAGTTGTCTCGCTATTTCCAGGAATTTCATCGACCTTCGCGGATTATCGTCAACATTCGCGGGATTTGTCTCGCTATTTCCAGGACTTTCATCGACCTTCGCGGATTATCGTCGACATTTGCGGGATTTGTCTCGCTATTTCCATAACTTTCATCGACCTTCGCGGATTATCGTCGACATTCTCAGGATTTGCCTCACCATTCGTGGATTTTGCCTCGCCAATCCTAGTTTGGTACTTTCTATTCACGGATTTTCATGACTCGGGAACCTATCCCCCCTTTTTCCATTGAAACAATGCCCCGCTATTCGCGGTTTCACAAGTTGCGGCATTTTCCAGGAACATATTCCCCGCGAATAGTGGGGTCCGACGGTACTTCCTTTGGTGCACGTCATCTCTGACCCCCCCTTTGGCGCCAGGCGATGACGTCATTCAGTGCCTGGAGATGGAACAGGAAAGGAGCGGTGCACTATAAGGAGCGGAAATATAAATTCTCTATGAATGAATGAATGATCGTTTTAAGGCCATTTTCCCCGCTAGAGCAGGGGTTAGCCTTGCGGGCCTCATGACAATCATGGTTCCCTGTTTTGAGGCAATGTTTTTATGGCCGGATGCCTTTCCTGACGCCAACCCTTGGTCACGCTCTTAGGATGCGCAGGGATACGGTGTACCTATTCTAAACCGGGGTACACACCGTGATCATTCATCCCAGCAAGCTGGTACTCAATTTGCCGACCTCGGAAGGATGACAGGCTGAGTCAACCCCCCTGGCGTTAATTCAGCGATCGACCGGGATTCGAACCCAGGATCCTAGGATCCCAAGCCGGCACCCTAACCGCTAAGCCAACACCAGGCTATATATAAATATAAATATAAATTATAAACTAAACCAACTAAATATAAATATATATATAAACCAACCAACCAACCAACTATATATAAGCCAACTAAAGCCAACAAAGCTAAAGCAAGCTTATATATAAGCCAACTAAATATCAATTCTCTATGTTCAAATGTAAAGTACACGGAGTACTCTATACTCTATAGAGTGATGTATGTACTTCATATTTGAACAAGTAAACTACATCGAGCAAACCGCCATCAAATAATCAAAATTAAAATACGAGGAAATAACACACAGGATGAACCTTCGCTCCATCTGCATCCCAATTTGCTGACTTAATCCATCAATTTATCTTGCATGTTAAAAAATCCCATTCTCAAAAGTAAGTTCATCGTAAAACCACTGTGGATGTTACGGTAGGAAATGTTAAGGTAGACACGAGGAAAAAGAACCACCTTTAGAGGCCATTTTTCCTGGCAGAGCTGGGGTTGGCCTTTTTTGGGCACCATGGTCCCCTTTTTGAAGCAATGTTTTATGGCCGGATGCCCTTCCTGCCGCCAACCATGTTAGTCGCCTCTTGTGACACACAGGGAATTACCAGTGACTGGTACTCAATTTGCCGACCTCGGAAGGATGACAGGCTGAGTCAACCCAACCATTAATTCAACGATCGACCGGGATTTGAACCCAGGATCCTAGGATCCCAAGCCGGCACCAGGCTTAAGGTAGACATGAGGAAGGTAGTTTAACCCTGATACCATCACACATTGGCTTGCCATTTTCACAAGATACTTTGGTGTTGTGGCACCAGGACACCAGGACAGACACCCAAACAGGCACCAGGACAACAGTTTTATGCAGTCGCATTCAACTGCGTGGATTAAAAAATCCAGGACCAGACGGCTCATTGTGAGCACGCAAGCAACTGAGCCATCCGTTCATCACTCAGCCGACAACACCAGGCAGGCACTCTTTTCCCGACGGGATCGGATAAATTCAAACCAATAAGTCGTAGGCAGGGACATCATACAAAATATGATTAAGGATAGAGATGCAGAGAAACTGACAAAGAGACAAATGGAAAGACAGACAGACGGACGCTTAGGAAACAATCGTGGTTAATCAATACTTCAGCAAAAGCACTCGCTGGACACACATTGCAAAAAGAACAAGACTCAAACATGGGACCTGCACTTTCGCAGCAATTTCCATGAGAAAATGGAATTGCAGTTGGAAACAAACAAGGAGCATAAAAGTCTACAAAACACTGCGAAGACACACGGCGATCAATCTGACACGGGATGTTGTACAATTCTCCGGAGAGACAGACGGCGAGAGGCCGGCAGGCTGAGCAGTGACTGCAGAGTGCAATTTTTTGAGACGGGAATCGAATGTGGAGCAGCTCCGGCACCCGGCACGCTGACAGATAAGACAGAATACAAGGTTTGTCGTGCGGAGACTCTTGCCGGCACTGGTTTTTCTGGGCCAAATGGCCAGTAAATATCGATCATGGCGTTAAAACACCGTTCCTTCCTGACCTTGCAACTCCGCAAATATGTGTTTGTCAGCCTTGCTGCCGCCGCTTTCGCTATGAATGGCAATGGCAAGGATGCTGGGTTTGTGCATTCTCCCTAGCAGTTTTGGAAACACACTAAAGTGACCTGTAAAGGATGATCGAAACCAGCATTGCAGAGGTCCACATATAACGATGCGCAAACATTAATTTCACAATTGTTCACTTCGGCTTCTTTCGTCTGGATGATCGGCATCACCTATTTCCCTTCAAGGTGGAGGTGGAAACTGTGTGAAACATGGTTTTCGTGTAATGTGGGAAAAGGTTGGCCAGTGTATGGTAACTCACAACATGCTCTGTAACACATATCTTGTGTCATGAGTATATCAACAATAGACATAGAAGATGCAGTGCCCATAGAAAGTATACACCCCCTTTCAAAATTTTCACCTTTGGTGCCTTATAACCTGGAATTAAATTGCATTAAATCAGACTTTTTCCACCTTTATTTACACATCGTAACCCACAACTTCCAAGTGAAAAATAAATTCTACAAAATTAAGAAAATTAATTAAAAATACAAAACTACAATATCTTGGTTGGATACGTGTCCCCCCCCCTGATTTAATACTTGGTGTTAGCACCTTTGACAGCAATTACAGCTGTGAGTCTGTCTCTTGAGTCTCTGTGAGTCTGTCTCTACCAACTTTGCACACCTTGATTGGGCAACATTTGCCCATTCTTCTGTACAAAACTGTTCAATCTCAGTCAAGTTGCATGGGGAGTGTTGATGGACAGAAATATTCAAGTCATGCCACAGATTTTCAAATGGATTTAGGTCAGGGCTCTGACTGGGCCACTCAAGGACATTTATCTTTTTGTTCCTTAGCCACTCCAGTGTAGATTTGGCTGTGTGCTTCGGGTCGTTGTCATGCTGAAAGGTGAAATTCCATCCCAATTTCAGCTTTCTTGCAGAGGGCAGCAGATTTTCCTCTAGGATTTTTCTGTATTTTGCTCCATCCATTTTCCCTTCTCTCCTGATAAGTGCCCCCAGTCCCTGCTGATGAGAAACATCCCCATAACATGATGCTGCCACCACCATGCTTCACAGTATGGATGGTGTTCTTTGGGTGATGTGCTGTGTTGGGTTTGTGCCAAACGTAACATTTTGCATTTAGGCCAAAAAGTTCCATGTTAGTTTCGTCAGACCACAAACGTTTTTGCCACATCGTTTCAGAATCTCTGCAGAGTTTTTTTTTTGCATACCTCAAACGGGACTCAAGGTGGGATTTTTTGAGTATTGGCTTCCTTCTTGCCACCCTACCATACAGGCCAGACTTGGGGAGTGCTTGTGATATTGTTGTCACATGCACACAGTAACCAGTCTTTGCCATAAAGGCCTGTAGTTCTTTCAAAGTTGCCATTGCCCACCTCTTGGTGACCTCTCTGACCAGTCTCCTCCTTGCTTGGTGATTAAATTTGGAGGGACGGCCTGATCTAGGCAGGGTCTTGATGATACCAAACGCCTTCCACGTCTTAATGATTGTCTTGACTGTGTGTCAAGGGATATTCAAGGCCTTTTAAATATTTTTATTCCCATCCCCTGATTTGTGCCTTTCCATAACATAATCCGAGAGGTCTTTTGAAAGCTCCTTGGTGCTCATGGTTGAGTCTTTGCTGTGAAATGCACTACCCAGCAGAGGAAACCTATAGGAACAGCTGATTTTATTCTGAAGTAATCAGAATCACTACAATTTGACACAGGTGGAGGCCAATTAACTAGGTGTGTGATCTTTGAAGGTGACTGGTTGCACCTGAGCTAATTTACAATTGCTATTATTCAGAGAGGTGGACACTTATTCAACCAAGATATTCTTGTTTTATATTTTAATTGTTTTTCTGAAATTTGTAGAATTTGTTTTTCACTTTGAAGTTGTGGGTTACGATGTGTAAATAAAGTTTGAAAAAGCCTGATTTATTAAAAAAGGTGAAAATTTTGAAACGGGGGGGGGGGGGGGGGGGGGGTGGGGTTGAAAGGCACTGGATATTAAACAGAGTATTCAATTGAGGCCTTTTATATGCCTTTTTGGTCAGTACTCCACCATTCCAATCATTCATCTTCAGGCCCAACTCTCCCGTTCCATAGGTAGCTCACCAGAGCGCAGCTGACGGATTCTACTGGAAGGAACAGACAGCTCGATGGGCAAGAAGTCCTTGTACCAGGCGATGTGAGGTTCTGGCTGTCCACTTGCCGCACACAGCATGGTGGCCGTGTGTGTACGCTCCACGACTTTCAGCTGAGGGGACATGTCTATACGTGGGAAGCCTGCCGGAGCATTTTCCACTGGGGAATGACAAAAACAATGGAGGAAAACACAGCATATAAATCAGTATGGAATTAGGAACATTGTATATTAAATGGGACAGGAATGGTAAACTTAAGAGGTTCGACTCAAATTTCCAACTTGAACAGAATCTATTTTTTCCCTCGAATCGGGATACATGATAAACTTTAACACAAGAAGAGATTATTTTCAGGCTGGTGCTATATCGACTTATCATTATCGATTTACAAGATAATTACAATGAAGTTAATTTATCCCTCAAACTCAATCCATAAATGTAGTGTTACTTAGCACACGTAAGTGCACGCCATCCCGATACACTAAACACTCACATACCATGTGATTCATTGGAGGCATCTATGGTACCAGGCCAACCTCTGATGACGATATCAGAGGATTTAGTGGAGGATGTAGAAGTTTGAAAAGGGATAGGTAGCGGAGGGGCCTAAGTTTCGTAATAACTAGAAATATTCAGAAATATTGTCGGTGCATATAGCAATAACCCTGGAGTGGGTAATCCTGGGACCCTATGGAGTGAAATAGGCAATACTGTTTATCCAATTTCAGTTTTGGTCTCCAGCATTTTCAGGTTTAGAATCCCGCCTAACGGTTTGTTTGTTTTTTGTATACAGGATCGAAGCTCATGAAAGAAGACATTTATCCCACAAAAAATCAAAAAGACACATAAAACATATAATAAGGGGAGCGGAAGACAAGAGGGGAGAGAAGGGGAAGCACACACCACAATATTTGGGAGTAGGGACATCGGGAGATCTGTGGGAGGGAGGGGGCTTGGGGGGAGGACGCACGGAAAGGAGGGGGGGTGGGAGAGGTATAAGACACAAGTACACTGCAAGGACTTCCAGGAAAGAAGTTGGAATTTCTAAAAAGTGGATCTGGGGTGAATTAGCCGGGGTAGAAAAGATCAAGGTTTTGGATGGGGGAAGATCAGAGATGGTGGTGAACAGCTGTTTTAAAGACCTGGAGGGAGGAGTGGGATTGAAGAGAGTGAGGGAGTTTGTTCCAGAGGCGGGAGAAAAGAGGAATGAAGGAGTGAAGGTGAGCAGTAAGTCTTGATTTTGGCAGTTTAACCATAAGAGGGTTGCTGGCAGATCTTGTGCGACCTGTAGGAATATTTGGGGGACAGAGCCCAGAGAGAGCTGGGGGAGCAAGGCCAGAGAGGAGTCGGTAGAAGACAGAAAGACCACCAACCTGCCTGCGGTGAGTGAGTGAGAGGCCCTTGGAGTAGCTTCATCGCAGGAGATTCCTATAATTCTGAATGCTTTGGTTTCAACAGCGTGAAGCAGAGCTAGGTGTGAGGCAGGAGCACCGACCCAGAGGGGAGAACAGTATTCCATTGAGCTGCGGATGAAAGCCTTTTAAGTGGGGAGGAGCTCAGGTGTGCCAAGGAAGGACTTTGCACGACGGAGGATGCCCAGTCGGCGACGGGCTTTGGAGGCCAGATTTGCAATGTGGTTTTCCCAAGAAAGATCATGGCAGATAGTGAGACCCAAAAGCTTGAGCGACAGAACTTCTTGGAGAGGATTGTTGAGAAAGTAGATGGGAGGGTTGTCCAGACGGTCTTTTCAGAGAGACATAGTGAGAGTGTGAGATTTGTCAGGATTGAAAGACATGTTCCACTTGTTTGACCAGTTTGTGATTTTGTCCAGGTCTGCAGAGAGTGAAGAGGCTGCAGACTGCCGATCTGAGGGATGAGGGATGAGGTATGGAGCGGCAGAGAGTGGAGTCATCAGCAAAGAGATAGAGAGGATTTTCAAGAGAGTCAGAGAGATCATTGGTGCAGACCAGAAAAAGTATCCCTTATTGTGTCCCTTATTGTCCCGGGTACCAAAAAACGGCTGCACCGATCGCAACGATACACCTCCATGCCTGTGGGATTCCCACGGGTGACCCCACCAGTAATAATGATGTTATTTTTACTGTGTAGCCTGTAGAGCAATGCCGTCTAGAGCAGCATTTGTCAGTCCGTATGTCCGCAGAAGCATACACCAATCACAGCTGAAGATATGGTCACATGACAGGGGGACAGCATTTCGTAACCATTACAGTTGCATATTTTACTAAAAGGAAATATAATATAACAACCTTCTGTGGAATGTTTTGGGGTCCCAGCTGGTATTGTAAGGTAGGTAGGAGGTTTCAGAAATTCCACAATACAATTATGATTTTGAAATGTGATCGACACGGACCTTGCTCCCGAATCCGGAAGTGAACAGTTGACAGTTTGCTGGTTTGATAATATCTCAATACAATCGTGATTCAACATTATATTTTGATATATTAATACTATATATTATTAATTTGTTATTGGAATGATGAATGATGCTGTTTGGAATGAAAATATAGAGATATTGGGATTAAAGCAGAATGATGAACTGATGGAAGGGTTTCCATCCGTGACATTCGCGGATTCCCCATTTGCTGTTTCGCCATTGACTGGATATAACAACATTCAGACTGGGTACGTTTTTTGTCCGAGTCCTTCACGAACCTGCTGTCAATGCCTGACGGTCAATTCAAGTCTGTAGGTGACACAGGAATGTGGAATTTATTGGTTCATCGTTTGCCATTAGCCGTTTTGTTCCCCAAGTCATTCACGAACCGGCTGTCCATGCCTGAAGTCAAAAACAATTTAACACTTACATTATTTGTTAACTGCTAAATGATATCCCGACGTACAGTCACGTGAAAAAGTAAGTACACCCCATGTAAAGTTTTGACCTTTTCAACATATTTCAACATACAGCTATTTGATCTTCATTTCAACAATATTGATAGATAAAGGTGATATAATATAACAAATATCATGAAACATTTACATTTTGTAGTCCATTGTATAATTTAAATAAACATTAATGCAAATTTCGCATGTGGAAAAAGTAAGTACACCCCTACATTTATCACCACTTCAAATACCTAAAATTAGAATGAGGTGCACCAGCTCAGGTGCAAATGATTAGAACATCTAGAGAGGATCTTGGAGGAACCTGTCTTATTTAAACCTCAGGCATTTAGTTTGGTTTGCTCTTTGTTGTTGAAGTGTGCGGCATCACCATGCTTAGATCAAAAGAGCTCTCTGGGGCCTTCAGAAAGAAGGTTGTAGATGCCTACGAGTCTGGGAAGGGATTTAAAAAGATCTCCAAACAATTTGAAATCAATCATTCGACTGTCCGGAAGATCATCTACAAGTGGAGAAGATTCCAAACAACTGCCAACTTGTTCAGGCCAGGCCGCCCCAGCAAGTTCAGCCTGAGAGCAGACCGCAAGATGCTGAAAGAAGTCTCAAAGAACCCCAGAATGTCATCACGGGACCTACAGGTAGCTCTTGCCACTCTTGATGTCAAAGTGCACGAGTCTACCATTAGAAAGAGGCTGCACAAATTTGATCTACATGGGAGGTGTGCCAGGAGGAAACCTTTGCTGTCCAGAAAGAACATCAGGGCAAGACTAAAGTTTGCCAATGAACACCGAGGCAAAGACTAGCACTTCTGGAACAATGTGCTCTGGACAGAAGAGTCAAAGGTAGAGCTATTTGGCCTCAGTACCAGAAGACATGTTTGGCGAAAACCAAAGACAGCATTTGACCACAATAACCTGATACCAACTGTAAAGCATGGTGGTGGAAATATTAAGGTTTGGGGCAGCTTTGGTGCTTTCCTGGATAATGTGAAGCCATCTGTCGGGAAGTTGAAGCTCAACCGAGGGTGGACCTTGCAACATGACAATGCCCCTAAACATACCAGTAAATCCACCAAGGAATGGCTGAAAAGAAAGAAATTGAGGGTTCTAGAATGGCCAAGTCAAAGCCCGGATCTAAATCCCATCGAGATGTTGTGGGGGGATTTGAAACGAGCTGTGCATGCAAGAAACCCCTCAAACATCGCACAGCTGAAATAATTCTGCATGGAGGAGTGGCCAAAAAATTTCTCCCAGTTGATGTCAGAGACTGGTAGACAGTTATAAGAAACGCCTACTTGAGGTTGTTTCTGCCAAAGGGGGCAATACCACCTATTGGAGCCATGGGTGTGCTTACTTTTTCCACATGCGAAATTTGCATTTATGTTTATTTAAATTATACAATTGACTACAAAATGTAAATGTTTCATGATATTTGTTGTATTATATCACCTTTATCTGTCAATATTGTTGAAATGAAGATCAAATAGCTGTATGTTGAAATATGTTGAAAAAGTCAAAACTTTACATGGGGTGTACTTACTTTTTCACGTGACTGTATACATTAAATCAGATTGCGAGTAAAGTTGGAATACGTGATGTTGCATTGATGGGTTGACTGACTGCCTGGATGCAACTGAGGTTGTGGATCTACTGATTTACCATCTATTGATGTGGATCCATGATCGAGGTTGTGGATCCGCCGTTTGGAGAGGTCCTGGGCTAAAAGGATCGAAACCTCGAGGAGGAACGGTGCTCAGCTGATGATCCATGCAGTCGGGGAACGAGTCAGTTGCTTACAGGTTAAGGTTCTTGCTTTAGGTGGAGAAACTATGTTTGAGGTTTACAATTGAAATAAAGTTGAATATGGGATGTTGTGAAATTAACATCATTTACAGAAATCTTTTAAATTATTTATATTTAAGTTTAGGAACAACCGATACTGTACAATTAATTGTGTGTGTGTGTGTGTGTGTGTGTGTGTGTGTGTGTGTGTGTGTGTGTGTGTGTGTGTGCGTGTGTGTGTGTGTAGCTCCACGTTGAACCTGAGATAATGCAAGAAAAAAAAAGGACAGCATGCTCCATATTGAAACGCCCGATGAATCCCAGATGAATCCCTCTCACACTCGCCTGAAGAAAGACGTGTGCTTTCGCAGGCCCAAGTGACACCATCACAAGGACAGAAAACTGACAATAAACTTGTACTTCATAATTAATTGATCCCTCTTATACACAGCACACAGACAGACAGGACAATGCCAGCACGGACGTACACAGCTGCGTCCACAACGTTAATGCAATATTTCCGAACACTACTAAACAAAGGACGAGGCAAGGATAACAAACCCATAGGATACACACAAGGAATGGCAGCCCTGAGGTCTAATTAATAAATGCTAATTTTACCGAGTTGTTAAAATGACCTCTTATGTCTGCTTGTCTTTCCTAATGTAAAAATAATTCCGTGGTGATAAGGTTCGTTAACCCTTTGTGGAACAGTTCGACGTGGTTAACCCTTTGTGAAACAGTTCGACGTGGTTAACCCTTTGTGAAACAGTTCGACGTGGTTAACCCTTTGTGAAACAGTTTCGAAGTGGTTAACCCTTTGTGAAACAGTTCGACGTGGTTAACCCTTTGTAAAACAGTTCGACGTGGTTAACCCTCTGTGAAACAGTTCGACGTGGTTAACCCTTTGTGAAACAGTTCGACGTGGATAACCCTTTGTGAAACAGTTTCGAAGTGGTTAACCCTTTGTGAAACAGTTCGACGTGTTTAACCCTCTGTGGAACAGTTTCGAAGTGGTTAACCCTTTGTGAAACAGTTTCGAAGTGGTTAACCCTTTGTGAAACAGTTCGACGTGGTTAACCCTCTGTGGAACAGTTTCGAAGTGGTTAACCCTTTGTGAAACAGTTCGACGTGATTAACCCTTTGTGAAACAGTTCGACGTGGTTAACCCTTTGTGAAACAGTTCGACGTGGTTAACCCTTTGTGAAACAGTTCGACGTGGTTAACCCTCTGTGGAACAGTTTCGAAGTGGTTAACCCTTTGTGAAACAGTTCGACGTGGTTAACCCTCTGTGGAACAGTTCGACGTGGTTAACCCTTTGTGAAACAGTTCGACGTGGTTAACCCTTTGTGAAACAGTTCGACGTGGTTAACCCTCTGTGGAACAGTTTCGAAGTGGTTAACCCTTTGTGAAACAGTTCGACGTGGTTAACCCTCTGTGGAACAGTTTCGAAGTGGTTAACCCTTTGTGAAACAGTTCGACGTGGTTAACCCTCTGTGGAACAGTTTCGAAGTGGTTAACCCTTTGTGAAACAGTTCGACGTGATTAACCCTTTGTGAAACAGTTTGACGTGGTTAACCCTCTGTGAAACAGTTCGACGTGGTTAACCCTTTGTGAAACAGTTCGACGTGATTAACCCTTTGTGAAACAGTTCGACGTGGTTAACCCTTTGTGAAACAGTTCGACGTGGTTAACCCTTTGTGAAACAGTTCGACGTGGTTAACCCTTTGTGAAACAGTTCGACGTGGTTAACCCTTTGTGAAACAGTTCGACGTGGTTAACCCTTTGTGAAACAGTTCGACGTGGTAAACCCTTTGTGAAACAGTTCGAAGTGGTTAACCCTTTGTGAAACAGTTCGACGTGGTTAACCCTTTGTGAAACAGTTCGACGTGGTTAACCCTCTGTGGAACAGTTTCGAAGTGGTTAACCCTTTGTGAAACAGTTCGACGTGGTTAACCCTCTGTGAAACAGTTCGACGTGGTTAACCCTTTGTGCAACAGTTTGACGGGGTTAACCTTTGTGAAACAGTTCGACGTGGTTAACCCTTTGTGGGACGTGGTTAACCCTTTGATGAACAGTTCGACGTCGTTAACCGTTTGTGCAGCACTTCGACGTGGTTAACCCTTTGTAAAACAGTTCAACGTGGTTAACCCTTAGTGGAAGAGTTCGACGTGGTTAACCCTTTGTAAAACAGTTTGATGTGGTTAACCCTTTGTGAAACAGTTCGACGTGGTTAACCCGTTGTGGAAGAGTTTGATGTGGTTAACCCTTTGTGAAACAGTTCGACATTGTTAACCCCTTTGTGCAACAGTTCTACGTGGTTAACCATATGTGGAACAGTTCGACGTGGTTAACCTTTTGTGAAACAGTTTGACATTATTAACCCTTTGTGAAACAGTTCGATGTCGTTAACCGTTTGTGCAACAGTTTCACGTGGTTAACCTTTGTGAAACAGTTCGACGTGGTTAACCCTTTGATGAACAGTTCGACATCGTTAACCGTTTGTGCAACAGTTCGACGTGGTTAACCCTTTGTGGGATGGGGTTAACCGTTTGTGCAACAGTTTGACGTGGTTAACCTTTGTGAAACAGTTCGACGTGGTTAACCTTTTGTGGGACGTGGTTAACCCTTTGATGAACAGTTCGACGTGGTTAACCCTTTATAGGACAGGGTTAACGCTTTGTGAAACAGTTCGACGTCGTTAACCGTTTGTGCAACAGTTTGACGTGGTTAACCCTTTGTGAAACAGTTCGACGTGGTTAACCCTTTGTAAAACAGTTCAACGTGGTTAACCCTTAGTGGAAGAGTTTGACGTGGTTAACCCTTTGTAAAACAGTTTGATGTGGTTAACCCTTTGTGAAACAGTTCGACGCAGTTAACCCGTTGTGGAAGAGTTTGACGTGGTTAACCCTTTGTGAAACAGTTCGACGTTGTTAACCCTTTGTGCAACAGTTCTACGTGGTTAACCGTATGTGGAACAGTTCGACGTGGTTAACCTTTTGTGAAACAGTTCGACATTATTAACTCTTTGTGAAACAGTTCGACATTATTAACTCTTTGTGAAACAGTTTGACATGATTAACCCTTTGTGCAACAGTTCTTCGTGGTTAACCCTATGTGATGCAGTTTGATGTCGTTAACCCTTTGTGAAACAGTTTGACGTCGTTTGCATTTTGCGGAATACTTCGATGTCGTTAACCCTTTGTGGAACAGTTCCACGTGGTTAACCCTTTGTTGACCATTTCCATATGGTTATCCCTTGTAGAATATTTTTTGTTTCCTCGCACTTTTATAAATTACCCCTGCCAACCCTCATGCTTGAGTAAACTATGCATTTGCACAAGGCCCTCAATTGCAGATGTTACTGCAGTAAAACAATGAAATGGCATTTGTTCATTTAATACCGAGTTCATAAACACCAAAACACACTACAATCAGCAAAAATATGCAAAGGGCCAAAAAAGTTGATGAAAAACAGCTCAGCAATGTCTTGGAATGCTGTGAATGTATTTCTGGGGGGGCGGGAAGAGAAGAACACCCTGGCAGAGTTGGGTTCACTCCTGCCAAATAACATGTCATAAGAGATCCAGGGTCTGAGACTTGATGTGACGTCATAATGAAAAATGGACTGAGGTTGAGCAAATGAGCAGCACTATCAGTCATTAGGATAGTAAAGCAAAAATGGAGAACAAAACGACCAACAAGCTCTATATTGCTGATCAGTCAAGTTACCACAACAAAATGGAGGTTTGTGCAACTGGCTAACACACCAGTGATCACATTGCACTATGTCCTGTGAGTGTAGCCCTTCATAAGGCCATCATGAAAACAGCACCACGACTCACCCGTGAAGACAACTGATCTCCGGTCATGAATGAAATTGTGGACATGATCGTATGCCCAATCCAATCTCGGTCGCTGGTGCGCTCCGGTGGAGGGCGTATGCACCGGTGGTTTGTAAGAGTGAACACCAAGTTGATGAGATGTTTTTTTCTACACTCTGAGTGAACGCTCATACACCGGTGGCCTTCTCTAAAAGCACCAGACGCAAATCCTGTCCTGTTTGGTGCTGATCAACACTTGACCTTGATTGACCTCCATTGTATACCTTGTGGATGGAGTTCGATGTTATTGTTAACGTTCCCATGCCCTTCCCATGACACCGAAAACTCAAACCAAAGGGCACTCCCACAGGCTTTCGCTTCATCCAACAATTATTATTCTACTAAGTTCCTGTTTATTCAAATGTGGTTACTTAGTCACTTGAGTACCAGTTCACTGGTAATTCCCTGTTTGTCGTTAAAGGCGGCAAAAAGGGTTGGCGTCAGGAAGGGCATTCGGCCGTAAAACATTGCTTCAAAAAGGGGACCGAAAAACAACAACCACGGTTCCCGAAAAAGGCCAACCCCCGCTTTGCGGGGAAAAATGGCCTCTGAAGGTGTTTTTTTTTTTAGTCATAGTCAAGCGACAAAAGTCGAAAATGTATAAAACTGTCAGAAAAATGGGAATAGTGATGATCTGAAAAAGCTCAATTGCCATGTTATGTGTTATCTAGAGACTGTGGATTCAGTGTAAGCAAGAGGTGTTACATACTGTATCTCAGATCATGATGTCCTGTTAATACAACAACAACAACAACAACAACAACAACAACATGCATTTTAAGGCCATTTTCCCTGCGAGAGCGGGGGTTAGCCTTGCGGTCCCCATGACAATCTTTTCCATTTTGCCCTATTTTCTGCATCTCTCCTTGTTAACCCTCTTGCCCGCATTTCTTCTTCCACCATCTTTAGCCAAGTCTTTCTCGATCTTCCCCATCCTCTTCTTCCTTCCACATTCATTTCCATCACTCTTCTCAACCAGTCACTTTCATCCTTCCTCAACACATGACCAAACCATCTCAACCTGTTCCTCTTCACAGCATCAATCACAGGCTCTATTCCCATCATCTTTCGCAATTCATCATTTGTCTTCCTCTCTCTCAACGATACTCCGCACATCCACCGAACCATTCGCATTTCCACCCTTTCCAGCCTTCGTTGCTGCTCTACATTCATTACCCATGTCTCGCTCCCATAAATCATAACACTTCTCACACATGCAGCATACACCTTTCCCTTCAGCTTCAACGAGACTCCCCTCAACATCAGCACGCCACTCAGTTCCCGAAACTTCTTCCATGCACATCTCACTCTAGCAACCGATCCACCTTCTCCATTCAGCATGTCTCCGAGGTAGCAAAATGTTTTGACACCTTCCAGCGTCACGCCGTCTCCAAGATCCAACTCAACATTTCCTCCATCTGCAGCTCCCTCTGTGCACACCTTACATTTGAATGTAGCTGCCACACTGGTTAATGACCCTCTCAGACCACTACATTTTTGATGAACCCACTCAGCGCACATTGTACATTGAATGGAGTTCACTCCGACACCCTTCCTGCACACAGCACAGGGCCACTTCCCAGTTCTTTCCACCTCACCACATGCTTTACCACTAGCCATCACCTTCGTCTTTCCAATATTCACCTTCAGACCTTTTGTCTCCATACATTCCTTCCACTTGTTCATCTTTTCCTTCAGTCCATCCATACTTTTCGCAATCAAAACCAGATCATCTGCATACAACTCCCATGGTAAACCCTCCTTTACGTTCTGAGCCAGCACATCCATCACAGCTACAAATAGTAGTGGACTTAGTACCGACCCCTGATGCACTCCCACCTTCACCTCAAACTCACCACTGTTCCCGTCCTTTGTCCTTACAGCTGTGCGCGCGCGCTCTTTTGTACATTGCCATCACAACTCTGATCAACCATTCCTCCACTCCTAACTTCCTCAATGCCCATGTCAATACTTCACGTGGAACCCTATCGAATGCTTTCTCCAGATCAACAAACCCAAGAAACAACTTCTTCCTCTTCTCCATGTACTTCTCCTGCAACTGCCTCACAATAAAGAGCGCGTCTGTCGTTCCTCTTCCTGGCATAAATCCAAACTGCATTTCGTTGATCTTCACTTTCTTCCTTATCCTCCTCTCCAACACCCTTTCCAATACCTTCATTCCATGCTCCAATAACTTTATCGCTCGGTACGAACCACACTCCAGAGGGTCACCTTTCCCCTTGTATAGAGGGATGAGGGTACTCAGTTCCCAATCCACTGGAATGCGGCCTTCTTTCACCACCAGATTACAGGTCTCTGTCATTCTCTTCACACCCCAACTTCCTGCTGCCTTCAACATATCTCCCACAACTCCCGTCGGCCCTCCCGCTTTTATACTCTACATTGCTTTTGTCGCTTCCTCAACTTCCTTCTCAGTTATCTTCTCTGCCGGTCCTAAAACTGGGTTATTCTCTATGTTGCCATTCCATTCATTCTCTGTATTCAACAGCATTTCCATATATCTTTTCCATCTTCCTTTAATTCCATCTGGGTCCACAACGATTTGTCCCACTTCATCCTTCAAGCAACTCACCCCCATCACATCACACCTCTCTTTCGCTATCTGCTTTGCAATCCTGATTACCGCTCTCTGACCCTCTTCCGAATCCAAGCGTTCTCCAAACATTTTCCTGCATGCCTCCTGCACCTTTGCTACCTCTTTCTTTGCAGCCTTCCTGGCTGCCTTATAACTTTCATGCTCTGCTTTTTCTGCTCCCGTACCCTTCGCCTTCTGCCACTCCTTGAACTTCTTCCTCTTCTCGTCAATCCTCTTTCCAACTTCATCATCCCACCACCATGTTTCCGAGTGCCTCGGTGGTCCGTTTGTCCATCTACATACCTCACCAACGGCTCCCAACAGACTATCTTTCATTGACATCCAAACACGTTCAAGCTCAACCACATCATCCTTTACCCTACTCAGCCTCTCTTTTAATGCCTCCCTTACTGTCACCTCTTTCAACCTCCACACCTTCATTCTCGGTTGGTACTTCACCCGCCGAGCTCTCCTCGCACCTTTCACCCTTATAGTGGTGCTGTGAAACAGCCTCCTCCCCCGGGATCACCTTTCTGTCCCGGAGGTGCCCCCTATATCACCTACGCACCAGGAGGTAGTCAACGGTTGTCGTCGACCCACCTGACGTGTATGTATCAAGCTTATTATCCTCTTTCTGGAACTGAGTATTACAAATCAACAAATCAGCTCCATCAGCAAACTCCAAAATCCTTTCAACTTCTCCATTTCTCACACCATATCCATAACCCCCATGAACTCCCTCAAAACCGTCCATACTCCTTCCCACATGTCCATTTAGGTCCCCTCCAACCACAACAACTTCCTCATCTTTCACGTTTTCCATCAGCTTCTCTATTGCACACCAGAACTTGTCCTTCTCTTCATCGCTCCGACCAACCTGCGGAGCATATCCCGAGATGACGTTCACCAAGAGCTTTCCAATCATCATTTTCACCATCATCAACCTATCACTCACTTCAGTCACACTCACCACACTGTCTACAAACTCCTCAGAAAACAGGACACCAACACCATTCATGCCCTCCGGGCACCCTTTCCACACAAACTTGTGGCAAGTCAATGATGTGAATTGAAACCAGGATGAATTGAATTGAATTGAATGATGTGAATGTGAAAACCTGTGAATGATGATGTAAATCGGGTTCTCCACTCTGTGTTAGATTGTGGGTATTTTAAAAATCTCATGTGTTATCTCCAGAAAAGTGTACGACTATTGTGTGTTGGTAGCATTGCCGAGTTGTTAGGGTTAGGGTTAGGGTTAGGGTTAGGGTTAGTGTTAGTGTTAGGGTTACGAAAAGTGTACGACTATTGTGTGTTGGTGGCATTACCAAGTTATGGACTTGCAATTAGCTGCAAAATTATCACTTTGAGTTGTGGCTGGAATTGTTCGGGTGTGGAATTCACCTGGACATGATGGGCCAAACGCCTTCTGTGATTAAGCATCCTTTAGGGTTTATTACAAGAAGTTTATTGCAAGATTATGAAGAAGATTACATAAGTGAAGGATTATTCATTCATTAATTTATTAATGTACCATGCCACTATAATGTGTTGGCTCTGCCAAAAAACAGTATATTTTGGAAGGCAATAATGGTGGACAGGTCACCACTCTGACATAGGCTACTCAAATGAAGGTGCAGGAATTTTAAATTTAGCTATGGTGCCGCCCATAGCCCTGTTGAACTCATTGTTGCATTGGCAGTTTGTTTTGGGTCATTGTCTTGCTGCATGGTGAAGTGCTGCCCAATGAGTTTTGAGGCATTTTCTTGTACATAGGTAGACAAAATGTTTCTGTACACTTCCGAATTCATTCTGCTGCTGCCATCTTCAGTTAAATCATCAAGTGAAATCGCACTTGGAAGACAGCATACCTCCGCCAGGCTCAACGGTTTACGTTTTGTATCCCACTGATAGGCCGGATCTCCATTCGGATATGAGCCAAAATCGAATCGTTTGTTCTTGTCACCTAACCAACGCATTCACCAAGTTTTGTCCGAATCCGTCCACAACTTTTTGAGATATTGGGCTATATATCGTTTTAGCCCTTTCACTTAATGGTGAAGAATCACATAAAAAATTATATGATCTGGATCCAGATTCAGAGCTTCACCAAAATCTAAATATTTTGTTGGTGTCACATACCCAACCTGTCCACCAAATTCTGGCCAAACCTGTCCACAATGTTTTAAGATATCTTGTTCACAAAAAGACAGACAAACAAACAAGAAAGACGTCGTGCAGAACACGATACTTGAAAATTCCAACCCTCCCCCACCCCAAAAATAGTTGCCATGGATACTATCTTAAAGTATCATTAAATTGACAACATTAATCAAAGCTCGGTTCAATAGGATAAAAGTTTATTATTTTTCAGATGAAAACTGAAGATTTTTGAAGTTTGACCTTGAGTTGACTTCTGACCTTTCGACACAAAAATAGTTGGTTTTCCAATTCTGTGGTGTTTTATGTAATTGGTCTTTTATTTTCAGGTTAATCGGATGAAAATTGATTATTTTTCAGATGGAAAATTGATGTTTTTAGTAGTTTGACCTTGAGTTGACTTTTGACCTTTCGACACAAAAATAGTTGGTTTTCCAATTCTGTGGTGTTCTATGTAATTGGTCTTTTATTTTCAGGTTAATCGGATGAAAATTGATTATTTTTCAGATGGAAAATTGATGTTTTTAGTAGTTTGACCTTGAGTTGACCTTTGACCTTAAACATATTTGGTTTTCCAATTTAGTGAGTCACTATGCGATTGCTGTTTAATTTCCAAGTCAATCAGATGAAAAGCGATTATTTTGCAGATGAAAATTGATGATTTTAGAGGTTTTACCTTGAGTTGAACTTTGACCTTTTTACATCAAATGATTCCAAATTGCGTTTACGGTTTTTAAAGAAAATTTTAATTTACGGATGCTTTCGGACAGTTCTGTGATTTTTCGCAGTGTACCGGCTTCAATGTCCATCAGCGCGCTAAATTTCAGCTTTATACGTATGAAACCTGGAAGGTGGCAAACGTTAATGTGTAACAAGTCAATGTACGTAGTACTTACACTGATGGTTTGCCATATTCAATGAATTCCATGTGGTTGAAACCGTGAACTTCCCAAATAACGATTTCCATAAGCGTACCCACTGTTGGGATGAATCGTGAATCATTTTTCTGCTGGTGACTACAAATAGTGTATTCCATCATGGCTCGCTTTGACTATGATGTGATGTCTCATCACATGACACAATCTTGTTCAACAAATAATTGACACAGTCCCACTGAATTCCAGTTTCAACTCCAATTTTTGTTGATTTATCCTATATCAACAAATGCTCTTATCCTGCATGGGTTCTTTACTCCTCATTAAAAACTAAGCAACAAAACTTTCAAGACTTATATTTTCATGGTATGTTCAAAATTAAAACATGTCCATATTTTCCTTAACATTTAAAACTAACACCGCATTCATGCTACAGACATGAAGTTATTCGTCTTTTCCAATTTACTGATCACAAATTTACTGATCAGTCACAACTCTGGACATGGTCCTCACTAGACAACAATGGATTGAGGATTAGAACCTCAAACAGGAGAAAAGTCTCTCTGGATATAGCTTATTCGTTTCACACAGCTTGGCATCCTTTTTCACTCGTCAAGCTTTCTTCCATTTATATCCAAGGACAACTTTGTATTTGCTTGAAAGAATTCCTTTATATGTGAAAGCAGTGCATTATTCTCCAGGATGTCTTCACTTCCACGCTTCGTTTCAAGGCTTGCATTCCCAGGGAAATGTTCCTCGCCCAATTCTTTTTCTGATTTTCACATCTTTGGATAACCCCTGCATCACTTTACGAATGACAACACCTTGTGGTAAAAATCGTGGAAACTCACAATTTTCTTTTGGATAAACACGTTCGGAGATTTAGGGCCGAATCTACGAAAGGCGTTTATTGAGCATCTTGCTATCACACGCCTAACCCTTAAACGCAAACAAAAATATCGTTGTACATCCACAGCAAAACGCACGGCTAAACAGCAATTTACGAAGGGAGATTAACATCCATTTAGTTGTGCAAGTCTAAACAGCCGATTAGCCTGTGAAACACCAACCATATTCCAATATCCAATTGAAATGAAGCACTTGCATATTCCAAAATTGACCATATTCCAAATCGCAGCACCACGGGCAATTGTTGGAGGGGTATTTGGTGCATTGCTCCTCATCTTAGGTTGATCGAAATCATCTTACACTAGATCCAGCAGCTCAGAAAATGATTCCTTTGAGAGTCTGTAATGCTCGACAAATCTGACATTGTTATACCTCTCCAGAGGCCATAAACTGCCATATTCCTATCCTCTTCTGCATCCTCTTGAGCTAATTCAAGCACTCCTAACGCATCCATATTCACCATCCCATGTAAACTAACAATTATAGGCAATGCAATTCTTATACGTCCCCTTACTATAGTTATTCTCTGCAGACTACTGTATTTAGAACGGTAACCAAGTTTTAACTTTGGTAGTAAGGAGTAATTCTCTGTAGACTACTGTAATTACCTCCACAAGCGAAGGTTGGAGGAGGTGATGTTTTCACCCCTGTCTGTTTGTCTGTGAACTGTAAACTATGTCTGTTTGTTTTTTAAAATCTCAAAAAGTTGAACACAGATTCGGACGAAATTTGGTGGAGGCGTTGGGTATGTGACAAGAAGGAAATTATTATATTTTGGTGAAGATCCGAATTCGGATCTGGATCTGAGAATTTTTTATTGGAAATCTTCACCATTGAGACAGGGAAATAACGATACATATCTCAAAAAGTTGTGGATGAATTTGGACGAAACTTGGTGGGCATGTTAGGTGTGTGATCAGGTGGAATTCAATAAATTTGGGTGAGTATTCAAATCCAGATCTGGATCAGACCACATACAATGCTTTCATGTGCAGTTTGATGGAATACTGCTCTCCATTCTGGGCTGGTGCTCCTGCCTCACACCTAGCTCGGCTTCACGCTGTAGAACACAAAGCTTTTAGAATCATTGGTATCTCACACAATGAAGCTGATTCTGATGGCCTTTCACGCTCTCACCGCAGGCAGGTTGGTAGTCTTTCTGTCTTCTACCGACTCCTCTCTAACCTAGCACCCCCAACTCTGTCTGTGCGCTGTCCCCCAAATATTCCTTCAGGTCGCACAAGATCTGCCAGAAACCCTCTTCTGGTGAAACTGCCAAAATCAAGACTCTATGCTCACCTTCACTCCTTCATTCCTCTTTTCTCCCACCTCTGGAACAAACTCCCACACTCTCTTCAATCCTACTCCTCTCTCCAGGTCTTCAAAACAGCTGTTCACCACCATCTCTTACCCCCCATCCAAAACCTTGATCTTTTCTACCCACATTAATACACCCCAAATCCACCTCGTTCAATCTCCGTTTTCTATCCTGAAAATCCCAGTAGTGTCCATTTGTTCGATACCGTGTACCCCTCCCCACAAGCCCTCTCCCTTCACAGATCTACCGATGTCCCTGTTCTCTACTGTTGATGTGCTTTTGTGCTTCCGTCTCTCTCCCCCTCGTGTCTCCCATTTGTCTCCCTTTATTGTACGTTTTTATCTGTCCGTTTATGTTTTTGTGTTTCGGATTCAACACACTGAAGTTAAAATGGGTGAACCACCTTTAGAGGCCATTTTTCCTTGCAGAGCAGGGGTTGTTAACACCACGCTGAAGTTAAAATGGGTGAAAGCAGACAATTTAGATGTAGAAATGTGGAAAAGCAAAGAGTTAGTCAGTTAAGCTGACTTATTAATTCATTTATTTTAGATTTATTCATATATTTATTTTAGACAATTTATTATTTTATTTATTATTTTATTACCAGTTTATTATTTTATTCTAATTATTTTATTTATTTTTTAATTTATTCTTTTATTTTATTTATTATTTATTACAATTATTTTATTACTATTATTTTGGACAAGACAATTTATTACTTCTTTATTTTAGATTTATTTATTTATTGAGTTGTTTTAGATTTATTTATTTATTTATTTTAGACAATTTAGATTTAGGGAGGTGGGAAAGCAAAGGGTTAGTCAATTAAACTGATTTAGTTACGTAGTCATTTTTTTTTTTGGAGCTAAAAAGTGATAAGTAGCATGAGTTACAAAAAGGAGCCCAAGACCAGAGGGGATTAATATATTGAAAGAACATGAATTGTCAGATACAGCAACGAAGTGAACAAATAAATATATAGTACATGTAGAGTACAAACAGAAAAACAAAAATGTCTACAGTAAACAATAAAACAAACAGACCTGCCGATAACTAGGCTGCAATATTCCCTTGTCACAAGTCGAAGCCCAGAGGGTCAGGTTTGGGCCGAAGGCTTGCTCTGTCGGACAACCAGTGGCTTGCAGACTGCTAATTGGACTCACATAGTGGCTCTGGGGAAGATACCTGCATCCGCAATTGCTCAACACAGCCAAATATAGATCCTGCAGAGATCCATATTGGCCCAGTAGAGGAAAATATAGATCACATAGAGGTGCAAGTAATAGTCTGGGGGTATAACCTGAGGTTGTGTTGAATAGAGTGGGAGGGTGTCCCAAGTGATGTGTATTCATTCCGCATTTTGTACTTTTCAGTTTCTAAATTTTGTCATGATAGTTTTTTATGCGAAAAAATTGGTATAACAGCCAATTTAACGATTAAATAAAGCACAGTGGACACATAGTTTTGAAATAATTTGCATGCGCCTTGTACTGTAACAATTATATTCTAATTGGTTATTATTAGATTTAATTACAGCTGCTTTCCCAGTGATTAAAGGAAGATGTTTCCTTTAACAATCCACATAATTGTTTCAAATATGGGATTGAGGCAGCATAATTGTGGTTATTTCATCATTTGATGTCCAGAGTTTTCTTTTTGGGTTGTTATTATTCGTGCGTGTGTGTGTGTGTGCGTGCGTGCGTGTGTGTGTGTATATATGTATATTGGCTTAGCGATTGTTAAGCCTGGTGTTGGCTTAGCGGTTAGGGTGCCGGCTTGGGATCCTAGGTTCGAATCCCGGTCGATCGCTAAATTAACACCAGGGGGTTGACTCAGCCTGTCATCCTTCCGAGGTCGGCAAATTGAGTACCAGCTTGCTGGGATGAATGATCTCGGTGTGTACTCCGATTTAGAATAGGTACACCGTATCCCTGCGCATTGGAAGAGGCGACCGGGTGTTGGCGTCCGGAAGGGCATCCGGCCATAAAAAACATTGCCTCAAATAGGGAACCATGATTGTCACGGGGCCCGCAAGGCTAGCCCCGCTCTCGCGGGGAAAATGGCCTTAAAACGATCATTCATTCATTCATTCATTCATATATATAATGTTTGTATAATTATAACCATCAATATTATTTTGTAATCACATTCAATTTATCTACTGTAGATGAGCACAGACTCATTAAGGAACACAAAGCAGAGGGTTGAAAGGACAACACAATGATGCAGCCAACAAGAGAACGTAAACTTAGCTAATAAGGGCATAAAACAGAGTAAATAAGCAATAATAAGTCTCATACAACTAGATTAGTCTGGTTAGGATGGACACTTAGCTCGTGACCCTGGGAGCATGGGATAAAATCCCGTATAGTATGCCAGGTTATTCATCATCTCTCAACATCATCGGGGAAGCACAGTGATTTGTCCTCATGCCCTTGTCCTGCGTGTAATATCTATAGGAGCTCTTCAATGAGACTTAAGCCATAATTAAATTGGAAAAGTGTGCTGTGCAAGTGGGAGAAGAGAATAACAAATCGACAGAGATAGGAAGACAGCTGAGTGGTTAGGGTAGGGTAGAGATACCAGTGACGTGCTCTGCATGAAGGATCGTACACAGTTGTGTGTTCTTCTGAAGGAGACACATAGTAAGAGATATTGTTTCGGGTCATGGCAGGAAGACGTTGGTTGCGATATCCTCAGGAGCAAATGGTAAAAGGAAAGTTTACTTGGGGATTTGAAAAACAAATAAAGTTTACTTGGGAGCTGACTGAAAGCAAAGCATTGTGGGGGTAATGTTTTCTGGTATTCTTCAGGGAATAGGAAAGGGAAAATAATTTATTCATTGAGAGACAGATGTCAACCTCTGGTATGCAGCACACATCCCTTCCAACCCACCGTGTTTAATTCGAATGTGTTGTAAAGGCTTCTAAAAGGTCATTCTAAAGTGTTATTCTAAAGTGTTATTCTGAAGTGTTATTCTAAAGTGTTATTCTAAAGTGTTATTCTGAAGTGTTATTCTAAAGTGTTATTCTAAAGTGTTATTCTGAAGTGTTATTCTAAAGTGTTATTCTAAAGTGTTATTCTGAAGTGTTATTCTAAAGTGTTATTCTAAAGTGTTATTCTTAAGTGTTATTCTAAAGTGTTATTCTAAAGTGTTATTCTAAAGTGTTATTCTTAAGTGTTATTCTAAAGTGTTATTCTAAAGTGTTATTCTAAAGGGAAATTCTAACGGTTCTAAAGGGTAATTCTAAAGGGTAATTCTAAAGGGTGATTCTAAAGGGTGATTCTTAAGGGTAGTTCTAAAGGGTAGTTCTAATGGTTCCAAAGGGTAGTTGTAATGCTTCTAAAGGGTAGTTCTAACGGTTCTAAAGGGTAGTTCTAACGATTCTAAAGGGTAGTTCTAACGATTCTAAAGGGTAGTTCTAACAATTCTAAAGGGTAGTTCTAACGATTCTAAAGGGTAGTTCTAAAGGGTAGTTCTAAAGGGTAATTCTTAAAGGTAATTCTAAAGGGTAGTCCTAACGGTTCTAAAGGGTAGTTCTAATGGGTAATTCTTAAGGGTAATTCTAAAGGGTACTTCTAACTGTTCCAAAGGGTAGTTGTAATGCTTCTAAAGGGTAGTTCTAACAATTCTAAAGGGTAGTTCTAACTGTTCCAAAGGGTAGTTGTAATGCTTCTAAAGGATAGTTCTAACGGTTCTAAAGGGTAGTTCTAACAATTGTAAAGGGTAGTTCTAACGGTTATGAAGGGTAATTCTGACGGTTCTAAAGGGTAATTCTAACAATTCTAAAGGGTAGTTCTAACAATTCTAAAGGGTAGTTCTAACAATTCTAAAGGGTAGTTCTAACGGTTCTAAAGGGTAGTTCTAACAATTGTAAAGGGTAGTTCTAATGGTTCTAAAGGGTAATTCTAACAATTCTAAAGGGTAGTTCTAACAATTCTAAAGGGTAGTTCTAACGGTTATAAAGGGTAATTCTAACGGTTCTAAAGGGTATTTCTCACATTTTTAAAGGGTAGTTCTAACGGTTATAAAGGGTAGTTCTAACGGTTATAAAGGGTAATTCTAACGGTTATAAAGGGTATTTCTCACAGTTTTAAAGGGTAGTTCTAACGGTTATAAAGGGTAGTTCTAACGGTTATAAAGGGTATTTCTCACAGTTTTAAAGGGTAGTTCTAATGGTTATAAAGGGTAATTCTAACGGTTCTAAAGGGTATTTCTCACAGTTTTAAAGCGTAGTTCTAACGGTTATAAAGGGTAGTTCTAAAGGTTATAAAGGGTAATTCTAACGGTTCTAAAGGGTATTTCTCACAGTTTTAAAGGGTAGTTCTAAAGGTTATAAAGGGTAGTTCTAACGGTTATAAAGGGTTCGGCCAGTAGTTCTAGTAGTTCGGCCGGGTCAGCACCACACCACGTCGGCCCGGTCAGCACCACACCACGTCGGCCCGGTCACAACCCAGAGCAGTTGCTCACAGCCGCCATGACGCCACACCCAAAACGCAAAATAAGTCCCAACTACGCAAATCCTTTCGTTTGTTATATTTGAATTTTTGACCAGATTGACAGGACAATCCCACACCAGAAGTCTTTGGCCACTACATACTAGTAGACTACTGCACCACTTCTTGTAACAGAGAGGGTCAAGGACAGTTTATCTACTTTGTCAATTCCTTCCAGAAACCCTTGATTTCACATGGGAGATTTCAGGTACCCTCTGTCAGATTTCTCGACATTAACGTATTTGTCAAAGCGAACAGACATGCCGTCGCCGTCCATTACAAACAACAATTCACAAAGTTTCCATCAAAATTATCTTCCCATGCCTCCCACATCTAATGTTCTAAAGTCTTCTAAACAGTTCTAAAGTCCATTACCTCAAGTCTTCAGGATAAACTATCATTACCATATTTGAACTTTCAAAAAAGAGGCCATTCCAGAGAGAGACACTCCGAAAAAGGAGGACACTCCAGAGAGGGCCACTCCAAATAAACGAGGTCACTCCAGAGAGGGAGATTCCAAATAAAAGAGGACACTCCAGAGAGGGGGACTCCAAATAAACGAGGACACTTCAGAGAGGGAGATTCCAAATAAAAGAGGCCACTCCAGAGAGGGGGACTCTGAAAAAAGAGGCCACTCCAGAGAGGAACACTCCGAAAAAAGAGGACACTCCAGCGAGACACTCCAAATAAAAGCAGACACTCCAGAGAGGGAGACTGAAAAAAGAGGCCACTCCAGAGAGGAACACTCCGAAAAAAGAGGACACTCCAGCGAGACACTCCAAATAAAAGCAGACACTCCAGAGAGGGAGACTGAAAAAAGAGGGTAATCCAGAGAGAGACACTCTGAAAAAGAGGGGACTCTAGAGGGGGATACTCCAAATGAGAGAGGACACTCCAGAGAGGGAGATTCCAAATAAAAGAGGACACTCCAGAGAGGGGGACTCCAAATAAACGAGGACACTCCAGAGAGGGAGATTCCAAATAAAAGAGGACACTCCAGAGAGGGGAACTCTGAAAAAAGAGGCCACTCCAGAGAGGAACACTCCGAAAAAAGAGGACACTCCAGCGAGACACACTCCAAATAAAAGAAGACACTCCAGAGAGGGAGACTGAAAAAAGAGGGTAATCCAGAGAGAGACACTCTGAAAAAGAGGGGACTCTAGAGGGGGATACTCCAAATGAGAGAGGACACTCCAGAGAGGGAGACTCTGAAATAAAGAGGACACTCAAAAGAGGAACACTCTGAAAGAAGAGGGCACTCCAGAGAGGAACACTCCGAAAGAGGACACTCCAGAGAGGGACACTCCAGAGAGGTAGACTCCAAATAAAAGAGGACACTCCAGAGAGGGAGACTCCAAATAAAAGAGGACACTCCAGAGAGGGACACTCTGAAAAAAGAGGTCACTCCACAGAGGGACACTCCGAAAAAAAGAGGACACTCCAGAGAGGGACACTCCTAAAAAAGAGGACACTCCAGAGAGGGATACTGCAAATAAAAGAGGCCACTCCAAAGAGGGAAACTCCAAAATAAAAGAGGACACTCCAGAGAGGAATATGAATATATGAATACATTCCGAAAAAAGAGGACACTCCACAGAGGGACACTCCTAAAAAAGAGGACACTCCAGAAAGGGACACTCCTAAAAAAGAGGACACTCCAGAGGGGGATACTCCAAATAAAGGAGGACACTCCAGAGAAGGAGACTCCAAAATAAAGAGGACACTCCAGAGAGGCACACTGAAAAAAGAGGATACTCCAAAGAGGGACACTCCAAAAAAGAGGCCACTCCATAGAGGGACACTCCAAAAAAGGAGGAACTCCAGAGGGACGCTCCAAAAAAAGAGGAACTCCAGAGGGACGCTCCAAAAAAAGGGGAACTCCAGAGAGGGACACTCCAAAAAAGAGGAACTCCAGAGAGGAACTCTGAAAAAAAGAGGACACTCCAGAGAGGGACAGAAACTGTTTGTTTTTTAACACCTAACGAGAACTGTTTGGTATTGCCAGTATCAGTTATTTCCTTTGGAATGTAAAGAATGAGATGACCACCAAGGTCTTCACAGCTGATGCCTGGACACAAATTTTCTCTGCTCCCACTGTGCCAAATACCTTTTCGTTTCTGGATTGAAGAAGAGCATCCAGGTTTGGTCCATAGTCATAGTGATCAAAACGCTGTTCCCAAAATGTCCCAAACTTTCTGCATTCCTGGTCACCATGATGTGTGAGTCATTGCGAAAATGTGGCTTTTGGTTGTCTGTTTGTGATGGCACCCAACATTCCAAAACCCTTGAGATTTTAAGATCAGCGTGCAATATCAAATACTATTTGATATCACATACAAGAACTATTTTATATGTCTGTGGACATGGTGATTTCTTCCACCCATATTCTGCTATTGTGCATCAAAAATTCTTCCACACGCTGAATGATATTAAGTGAACAGCTTGTCCTTGGTCTTCTGGAATGAGGCTCAG
The DNA here is from genome assembly GCF_964187855.1 of Myxine glutinosa. Taxonomy (NCBI): domain Eukaryota; kingdom Metazoa; phylum Chordata; class Myxini; order Myxiniformes; family Myxinidae; genus Myxine; species Myxine glutinosa. Next base: position 127,566,524 of record NC_136262.1, on the reverse strand, counting down.
TTTTTCTACTTTCACGTCTCTCTTTAAACTTCTGCATCAAATTCTGAATTTTTTCTGGTCCATGATTGACTTTCCACACACTGCAACCAGCTGGTGATTAATTTCCACAGGCGTATGTCCACTCAGACGCAAAACTTTAATGACAACGCGTTGCTCAAGTAAGCTCTGAAAGGGGTCATTTTTCAGTGTATAAGTGCACACCGCACGTACAACGCTGCCAATGACACACCACGTGACTTAGACGACTGCTCCCACGCTTTGATTGATGGAAGAAATGCTCCATAAACAACTTGTACAATTGTTCAGTTCAGTCATAAAATCGGGAATTGTGAATGAGGAGATTCATAATTTAACGGTTGTGTTGGTTGGGCGGATGTGTTGGTTTGGCGGTTGTGTTGGTTTGGCGGATGTGTTGGTTTGGCGGTTGTGTTGGTTTGGAGGATGTGTTGGTTTGGGGCACGTGTTGGTTTGGCGGATGTGTTGGTTTGGCGGATGTGTTGGTTTGGCGGTTGTGTTGGTTTGGCGGATGTGTTGGTTTGGCGGATGTTGGTTTGGCGGATGTGTTGGTTTGGGGCACGTGTTGGTTTGGCGGATGTGTTGGTTTGGCGGTTGTGTTGGTTTGGCGGATGTGTTGGTTGGGCGGATGTGTTGGTTTGGCGGTTGTGTTGGTTGGGCGGATGTGTTGGTTTGGCGGATGTGTTGGTTTGGCGGTTGTGTTGGTTTGGCGGTTGTGTTGGTTTGGCGGATGTGTTGCTTTGGCGGATGTTGGTTTGGCGGATATGTTGGTTTGGCGGATATGTTGGGTTGGCGGATATGTTGGTTTGGTGGTTGTGTTAGTTTGGGGATGTGTTGGTTTGGCGGTTGTGCTGGTTTGGCGGTTGTGTTGGTTTGGCGGATGTGTTGGTTTGGCGGATGTGTTGGTTTGGCGGATATGTTGGTTTGGCGGATGTGGTTTGGCGGATGTGTTGGTTTGGGGGATGTGTTGGTTTGGGGGATGTGTTGGTTTGGCGGATGTGTTGGTTTGGTGGTTGTGTTGATTTGGCGGATGTGTTGGTTTGGGGGATGTGTTGGTTTGGGGGATGTGTTGGTTTGGCGGATGTGTTGGTTTGGCGGTTGTGTTGATTTGGCGGATGTGTTGGTTTGGGGGATGTGTTGGTTTGGGGCACGTGTTGGTTTGGCGGATGTGTTGGTTTGGCGGTTGTGTTGATTTGGCGGATGTGTTGGTTTGGCGGATGTGTTGGTTTGGGGCACGTGTTGGTTTGGCGGATGTGTTGGTTTGGCGGTTGTGTTGGTTTGGCGGATGTGTTGGTTGGGCGGATGTGTTGGTTTGGCGGTTGTGTTGGTTTGGCGGATGTGTTGGTTTGGCGGATGTGTTGGTTTGGCGGTTGTGTTGGTTTGGCGGTTGTGTTGGTTTGGCGGATGTGTTGCTTTGGCGGATGTTGGTTTGGCGGATATGTTGGTTTGGCGGATATGTTGGGTTGGCGGATATGTTGGTTTGGTGGTTGTGTTAGTTTGGGGATGTGTTGGTTTGGCGGTTGTGCTGGTTTGGCGGTTGTGTTGGTTTGGCGGATGTGTTGGTTTGGCGGATGTGTTGGTTTGGCGGATATGTTGGTTTGGCGGATGTGGTTTGGCGGATGTGTTGGTTTGGGGGATGTGTTGGTTTGGGGGATGTGTTGGTTTGGCGGATGTGTTGGTTTGGCGGTTGTGTTGATTTGGCGGATGTGTTGGTTTGGGGGATGTGTTGGTTTGGGGGATGTGTTGGTTTGGCGGATGTGTTGGTTTGGTGGTTGTGTTGATTTGGGGGATGTGTTGGTTTGGGGGATGTGTTGGTTTGGCGGATGTGTTGGTTTGGGGGATGTGTTGGTTTGGGGGATGTGTTGGTTTGGCGGATGTGTTGGTTTGGGGGATGTGTTGGTTTGGCGGATGTGTTGGTTTGGAGGATGTGTTGATTTGGTGGTTGCGTTTGTTTGGCGGATGTGTTCGTTTGGTGGATATGTTGGTTTGGAGGATGTGTTGATTTGGTGGTTGTGTTTGTTTGGCGGATGTGTTGGTTTGGTGGATATGTTGGTTTGGCGGATGTGTTGGTTTGGCGGTTGTGTCGGTTTGGCGGATGTGTCGGTTTGGCGGATGTGTTGGTTTGGCGGTTATGTTGGTTTGGGGGATGTGTTGGTTTGGCGGTTGCGTTGGTTTGGCGGTTGCGTTGGTTTGGCGGATGTGTTGGTTTGGCGGATGTGTTGGTTTGGCGGTTGTGTTGATTTGGCGGTTGTGTTGGTTTGGCGGATGTGTTGGTTTGGCGGATGTGTTGGTTTGGCGGATGTGTTGGTTTGGCGGTTGTGTTGATTTGGCGGTTGTGTTGGTTTGGCGGTTGCGTTGGTTTGGCGGTTGTGTTGATTTGGCGGTTGTGTTGGTTTGGCGGATGTGTTGGTTTGGCGGATGTGTTGGTTTGGCGGATGTGTTGGTTTGGCGGTTGTGTTGGTTTGGCGGTTGTGTTGATTTGATGGTTGTGTTGGTTTGGCGGATGGGTTGGTTTGGCGGATATGTTGGTTTGGCGGATATGTTGGTTTAGTGGATTTGTTGGTTTGGTGGTTGTGTTGGTTTGGCGGATGTGTTGGTTTGGCAGATATGTTGGTTTGGAGGATGTGTTGATTTGGTGGTTGTTTTTGTTTGGCGGAGGTGTTGGTTTGGCGGATGTGTTGGTTTGGCGGTTGTGATGATTTGGCAAAGGTGGTTGTTTGGTGGAGGTGTTGGTTAGGCGGATGCATTGTTTGGGCGGATGTATTGGTTTGGCGGATGTGTTGGTTTGGCGGATGTGTTGGTTTGGCGGATGTGTTGGTTTGGCGGATATGTTGGTTTGGAGGATGTGTTGATTTGGTGGTTGTTTTTGTTTGGCGGAGGTGTTGGTTTGGCGGATGTGTTGGTTTGGCGGATGTGTTGGTTTGGCGGTTGTGATGATTTGGCGAAGGTGGTTGTTTGGTGGAGGTGTTGGTTAGGCGGATGCATTGTTCGGGCGGATGTATTGGTTTGGCGGATGTGTTGGTTTGGCAGATGTGTTGGTTTGGTGGTTGTGTTTATTTGGCGGATATGTTGGTTTGGCGGATATGTTGGTTTGATGGAGGTGTTGATTTTTTTTTTGGTGGTTTCTCTCTTCAATCCCACTCCTCCCTCCAGGTCTTTAAAACAGCTGTTCACCGCCATCTCTTATCTCCCCCCCCCCCCCCCCATCCAAAACCTTGTTCTTTTCTACCCCCGTTAATTCACCCCAGATCCGCTTTTTTGAAATACCGACTTCTTTCCTGGAAGTCCTAGCTGTGCCCATGTGTTTTTTTACCTCTCCCACCCCCAACCCCCTTCCCACCCCTCCTCCCCCCAAGCCCTCTCCCTCCCACAGATCTCCCGATGTCCCTGCTCTCAAATGTTGTGCTTGTGTGCTTCCCCCTCTCTCCCCATCTTGTCTCCCGCTCCCTTTATTATGTCTTGTGTGTCCGTTTGTTTTTTTGTCATCAATGTCAGATCTTACACGAGCCTCGATGTTGTATACACACAAAAAAAAAAAACGTACCTCGTAGTGTATTTATTTATTTATCACCTGTCTTCTACCCCATTTTCTAGTTCTTGCTTCGTTGTTTCCCTCTTATTTCCCCTTTTCTCCCAGTTCCTGTAACATTAATCCTTAACTCCTGCACCCTGAACTTCCCTCTCCAGAGGTGTCAACATGAGTCATTCCCAGTCTACTTTCATCCCGAGCCCTGATGGATCTCTGACGCATTTCCTCATAGGTGAAACACCTTGCATCACATCCATACAGAAAACAGACATTTTGGAACTCCGGACGCATTTTCCATCCAATCAAAAAAAAATCCCTATGGGTAAGTGCCCCTATGTTAAAAGTGTTGTGTCAATCACTCATTGGGTTGCAGAATTTTTTTTTTTTTAAAGCAAACTACATCGGCACATGGTAGAGAGCATACCTCCACCAGGCTGAACAGTTTACATTTGTATCCCAATGATAGGCCGGATCTGCATCCGGACCTGAACCAAAATCAAATCGGCTTGTTCTTGTCAACAACCCACCTCTTCCACCAAGTTTTGTTATAATCCGTTGACAATTTTTTGAAATATCATGCTCCATATCGTTTTTGGCACCAATGGTGAAGAATCTATCAATGATGAAGAATCACTTTATAAATGAAAAAGTTCTCATATCCGGATCCGAATCTTCACTAAAATTGAATCAATTTGTCTTTGCCACACAAATATAGTGTTCACAAACAGCCCACCAGAAAGACCACTAAACAGACAGACAAACAGACAGACAAATGAAAAATCACTTGGCAAAACAGAACAAAGTAGAATGGCACTCGGTAGGGCATCCTTCTGACCTCCCAAATAATTGGTGGTTGAATTATGTGACCTGATCTGCAAATCGTCTTCAAATCAAGTTAATCGGATGAAAATTGACAATTTTAGAAATTTGGCCTATGTTGACCTTTTCTTTTGGCCTATTTTGATCTCAAAATAGTTGGTGATTGAATTCAGTTAGCTGATATGAAAATCCTATTCAAATTTCAAGTCAATCGGATGAAAATTGACAATTTTAGAAATTTGGCCTATGTTGACCTCAAAAATAGTTTGGGGTTGAATTGAGTGACCTATTATGCAAATTGTCTTCAAATTTTAAGCTAATTGGATGAAAATTGACAATTTTAGAAATACAGCCTATGTTGACATTTTGGCCTATGTTGACCTCAAAAATAGTTAGTGGTTGAATTCAGTTAGCTGATATGAAAATCCGATTCAGATTTCAAGTCAATCAGATGAAAATTGAGAATTTTAGAAATTAAAAAAAGATGGTTGACCTTTGACCTATGTTGCTCTCAAAAATAGTTGGTGGTTGAATTCAGTTGGCTGATTTGAAAATCCGATTAAAATTTCAAGTCAATCGGATGAAAATTGAGGATTTTAGAAATTTGAAAAAAGTGGTTGACCTTTTGCCTGTTGACCTTTTGGCCTCCAAAATATATAGGATTTTGTCGGACTACGAACTCTACCATTTGGTGAAGTTTCGGGAAATCGGTTTAAAATTGTGACCTGTAGGCAAGTAGTTTTGCAAAGTAACGAGAAGGCATCAGGCTGTAGCCTGACAGGTATGACGAAAATCGGTACTGTCAGCTTAACCTCTGACCTATATAGTCAAAAAAACATGGACAGCCTCACTTTTGTCCTTCAGAATCCTCTGGTAGAGTATGACAAAGATAGCTGAAAGCGGTCGCGAGTTATCGCACTCACAAACAAACATACAAACGGGACAGACAGACATATGACAAAAATTTTCAATTTTCGCAAGTAACAAACAGACAGGTTCATTCCAAACAGACAGTAACAAACAGACAGGGGTGAAAACATAACCTCCATTCACCTTTGGGGGCGGAGGTAAACAGACAGAATAACGCGCAAGGCCAACCAATTTACTTGAACAAGACCGATAGTCTAACAGCGGCGAAGCCGAGCTTATTTGATACCTTAGTTGAAGAGGATCGTATAACCTGGGTGGGGATACCAGTTAGCAGTTTTCAAATAATGTAAGTAGGAAATTATTTTGACTTCAGGCATGGACAGCCGGTTCGTGATTGACTTAGGTTAAAAAACGGCAAATGGCAAACGATGAACCAATAAATTCCACATTCCTGTGCCATCTTCAGTCGAACGTCATGCATTGACAGCACGTTCTCTATATTTTCATTCCAAACAGCATCATTCATCATTCCAATCACAAATTAATAATAAAGTATTAATATATCAAAATATAATGTTAAATCACGGTTGTATTGAGATATTATCAAACCAGCAAACCGTTATCATCTGTTTACTTCCGGATTCGGGAGCAAGATCCGTGTCGATCACATTTCAAAATCATAATTGTATTGAGGAATTTCTAAAACGTCCTATACCTACCTTACGATACCTGCTGGGACCCCAAAACGTTCCACAGAAGGTTATTATATTTCCTTTTAGTAAAATATGCAACTGTAATGGTTACTAAACACGCCTCCCTGTCATGTGAACAGATCCTCAGCTCTGATTGGTGTACGTTTGTGGGAACATATGGACAGACAAATGTACGGACAGACAAACCCATTTATAGACGGCATTGCTCTACAGGCTACATCGTAAAAATCTTCGATTTTCACAAGTAACAAACAGACAGAGGTGAAAACATAACCTCCATTCACCTTCAGTGACAGATGTAATAAAGATGAAAAAGTGAGGGCGGAGGAAAAAGAATGTGAGGGCCTCGAATGACATTCCACAAGATGGTCATGGATGGTTGTGGACGCCTATTACTATTCTAATCAATACTAAGAAGTGTGCCTTCGAGGTGAGGATGCAGAAAGAGCTAGACCTGAGAATATGCTACAGAAAACCTATTATAAGCTTTCAATGTATCGTTTGTATAATGAGGTAGCTCTATACTTGCCACTGTGTTACTGTGAGAATTGCTTTTCCCAAAGATAATGCCCAAGGCCTTTCATGTCACAGTAATGTGTCGGACACGAAAGTAGCAGCCTAAAATACCTAGGACTTACTCCATGGTGCAAGTAAAAGGTCTAATTATAACTTTATAAGGCCACGTGTGAAGAAAGAGCTTGACACGGAGCATTTGGTTCTGGAGGAAAATTTGGGGTTGTCAACCCAAGAAAGATTGTAGTTGATTATTGTGCCCAAAACAGATGTCCCCATCTGAACTCCTGGCTCATGATGTTGGGGAACCCAGGTTAAAATCCCATATCCCACATGTGTTTCTCCATTGTCTATGAATGTGATTAGAATTCATGTAAAAGTACACTAAGATGTGCATATGATGGGTGATGATAATGATGATGATGATAATACATGATGCGTGATGCTTGACGATGATGATAAATGTGTGATGCATGATGCATCATGCATGATGATGTAAAGATGTCCATGTACATGCATGTGATGTTATCACAAGCTCCTCAATGAGCCTCAGATCAATTTAAAAATAAAACAAGACAGAGCAATCAGATATTGCAGACCCTCGCCAGGATGTGTTTTCAGTGGTTTTTAAGGCTTTTGTATTAAAAACAAATATGGCGGCCGAACCACGTGACCTATGACGTTATAAAAAAATTATCCACTAATTTATCCCTAGATGACGCTCAAGAAATTTCATCTTGATCGGATGAAGTTTTTTGTCGAATTATGATGTCATAATGGAGGAACCTAATGACATCATCATTAACATATTTTATTCCCCATGCAGAGTTCTTTACAATGAGCCATGTCTCAATTTTTTCAATGCAGCGCTTTCCTAGATATAGAGGTGCAAAGTTTTTCGGTTTTTCCAAGATGGCGCCCATACCACGCGACATATGACATCATAATTATTAAAAATTATCATGAAAAAAATGAGCCATGTCTCAATTTTTTCTATGCAGAGCTTTCGGAGATATAGAGGTGCAAAGTTTTTCCAATATGGCGCCCATACGAAGTGACCTATGACGTCATAATTATGATTAAAAAATTACACAGGTGGAGTTGCACCTATGGTGGAAATTTCCTGTCAATCGGACCAAAGATTGCCGAGAAAATCATATTTATTCTGTGCGGACAAACAGACAAACAAACAGACAGACAATGCAGTGACATGTTTCATGGAAGAAAAAGTTTGAGTTGAGGACTTCATGAGGCACCAGAAGGATTTGGAGAAAAATATCTCGGATAGCTTTCATTTCACCTGAATCAGATGGCACCATCTTTGTCCTGAGCTCCAGGAAACTGAACCGTGCAAGATACCTTCAAAGCAATAATGACTTCAAAGTTCACATCAAAGTCAGGTGGCTCCTGGTCAGCTAGCTTCTGGTCCAAATCTTTCATGAAATGGCTGGAATGGCCCAACGTTCAACTGCATGTAATTTTTTTTACGGGAATTTGTAATTGTTTTAGGGTGCCAGTGATAACTCGCCTGCTCTTCATGAAATACGCCGTGGGATATAGTATTATGTCCACCAACAAACAATGCTTGAAAGCAAATGTGTCTTCCAGCCTAATGTCCATTCCACGGACGGCGCACACAGTGACACATCGCATCGCCCTGCAAGTGAAATACCAGGATGACAGTTAATAACTGGGGTGAGATTCAAGACCAGGATAGACAGCTCAGAGGTGAGTGTGTGTACCTGCAAGTCATGGTGGCAGCAGACAGAACAATCTCCTTCTATCCTCGAACACCATTTCTCATCAGACTCCTTCTCACTGTCCTACCTCGTCTTTTCTTCCATATCATTCACCATTGTATTTGTTTTCACAAACGTTTTCCTCAGTTTGTCCCCACATTTAGTATCTATAATAATAAATGTCAGTGTGTACGTGTGTGTGTGTGTGTGTGTGTGTGTGTCTCCACCATAACTCCAAAACCATGAAACCTAGTGGCCCCAAACCTTGCATGCACACAAAGGAAACTCCAAGGGATTGCATGAATGAAAACTGCGTGTTTGTGCAAATTTAAACGACCCTTTTGAAGAGAATTAACTCATCCCATCATGAAAAAATAAAAACAGGCTTATCCTTGGTCAGCCCACTCTCCATCACAGGGGTCTTAATCTGCCATTTGTTTTGGCCTGCTCAAAAATGCCTTGCCTTGAAAGCAAGATGTACTCTCACGGACTAATTGAAGTATATAATCAAAATCTGTCTTCGGATTTGAGCATGTGGACTAATCAAGTATCGAAATCTGTCGTGAAATCTGAAAGATTTTAAAGAATTTAATGATTCTTATAACTCAGAGTATTTACAAATGTACTTTAAGCAAGCAAAGCTGTGATCCCTCCTTCTCCATATTTACAAATTGCCAAATAAAAGCATGAAACTTAACTATTTCTCCTGTTTGGAGAATTATATCAAATGAAGAAAGGATTAAGGAATATGCCTAAAGTGTAACTTCATTGAGTGCAATGATAATAATTGCAATAACGCACTCATCATCGAATGCCTGATCTTTGCCGTATACATCGCTAATCACATTCCTTATCAACCGTTTCGTTGGAGTGCTTGCTTGAGTGCTTAAACCACTTGGCGAGCGCTCTACATGCTGCTTGATAATGGAACTCCGCTGTTTCACCATACTCTTACTTTCCTATTTGCTTTGTTTGTCTTTTTGCTTAAATATTTGCAATGACTTTTTTGTGCGATCTCCTTTCATTTAGGGTGTTATTTAATTTAATTAGGAGCTTGGTGCGATCTTATCTTCTTTAAATAAGCGAATGAGGTGTTTGAGGTGGGGTGGGAGAACAGAGAGAGCAGGGTGGGGTAGGAGGAGGCAGGGAGTGGGGTGAGAGGAGGAATGGAATGGGGTGGAGGGGGGAGGGGAAGGAGTGGGAGGGGGAGGCGAAGGGGTGGGAGGAGAGAGAGGATGGTCCAGAGGGAGGGGGTTGGAGGAGGAGTGAGGGGAAAGGGTGGGGTGTGTAGAGTGAGGGAATGTGTGGCGTAGGAGGAAGTGGGAGGAGGGAGGGGAAGGAGTAGGGTGGAAGTCTGGAGGAAGGGGTGGGGTGGGACTCCGGAGGGAGGTAGGGTGAGAGTCTGGAGTGGAGGGAGTGGGGTAGAAGGAGGAATAGGTGGGTTGAAGGAGGTGCAGGAGTGGGAGCCAGGAGGGAGAGGTGGGAGTGATGGAATTAGGTGGGAGTACAGCAGGAAAGGGGGGTGGGGGAGCGGTCGGAGGAGGGGCGCGGCCTTGCCCGGCAACAACGGATACCTTTGATAGTTTGTAATATGAGGGAGAGTCAAAAGGCTTTCACTCTTTCCATGATTTTCAGAGTTTCCAATATGATTTATATTTGAATGGTATCAGGAAAGATCCACTGCTGGGAAGAATGTGCGACACTAGCTATGCAGAAAAGGCCCAAATTATGCTGGCATGGGACCCTTCCATAATGTTTGGCTGGAATAAAGGTAGGGGAGGGGAGGAGCATTTTGACTCCATCTGTAATGCCAAAGAAGCCAAATAACAACAACTTGGTAGGATAACCCTCTTTGGAGCCACACTCTGCAGAAATAACCTACAACCACACACTCCAAGTGATGCAGTGCCCTCTCTAGGTTTGGGCATGAATTTGTAATTTGTTCAGGGTGCCGACGATAGCTCGCCTACTCTTTGCAAAGAATACCATGGGATATTTAACGTCTACCAACGAATACACCAGTTTAATGTCCATCCAAGAGATACACACACATTGTGTGCGTGTGTGTGTGCGTGCGTGCGCAGAGCAGTGGGTCTGAATACAAACGGACGCGGACGGGCTTTGCAATTTCAGATGCCTGATTGCTTTCTGGTTTATCAGTTGCAACTGGTCCCTCTCTCCCCCCCCCCCCCCCCACTCCACCCTCATACAACTCTCACTCCAACCCCCTCCCACTCCTCCCTCCACAGTCCACCCCCATACCACTCTCCGGACTTCACTGGGCAGTGTACACATCTTTATTTCATTTCCGCACATGGTTAAAAACCACAATGCGATAAGATCCACAGACTCTTTAATCCGAACCGGTCTTCAAAATTCCAACTTCAGAATTGACGAACAGTAACAGCTGTCCCAACTACTAAAAATGTGTTCTTTGCTAAAAATGTTTCATTCAAAAAACGCGTCTCCGAGTAGTTCCCATGGAAGTATTAATTAAGTTAAAAACGATTATTAAGTTAAATTTAAAAAAAAAACTAACCCCAGAATGAGAATCACAGCCTTCAATAAATTCATATGTACACTTAGTTATAAAATTGTAAGATATGATAAATTTTGTCAGATTTCACTCTAGATTTGGAGATTATTTAGTCTACAGCATCCAATCCTCATATCCGAATCCAGATTTTGATGATATGCTTCAATTATGTAATGATAATCGAACGTGTTTCCAAGGCAAGGTACGTTCGAGTCGGCCAAAACAAAATGGCAGCTTAAGAACTCAGCGATGTGCAGTGGGATGACCAATATGGTGTGCCGCCATATTGGTACACCACCACATCAGGTTTTTTTTCTTATGAGCACGTCGTTAATCATTTTCAAAAAGGGTGTTATAACACGGCCAAACACCGAGTTTTCACCCTTGCAATCTGTTGGAGGTCCAGGTGTATTCATGCAAAGTTTGGGGCTGCTAGGTTTCATGGTTTTGGAGTTATGGAGGAAACAGACAAACAGACAGACAGACACTACCTTTTATTATTATAGATTACTTCACACACCACATAGTTATTAGCCTAGTCCAAAACGGGGGCTTATGGATTGAGTCTCGTCCGTCCGTCCGTGCCTGTACAACCATATCTTGGAGATATAATGGACCAATTTTGTTCAAACTTGGCACAGATGCGAACAAAGATGGCCGATTGGCGGCCATTTTAGTTGTAAAAAAGCCCGGTGTTTTTTTTTTTGTATACTGAATCGAGGCTCGTGAAAGAGCTAACATTTACTTCACAAACAAATCAACCAGACAAACAAAACACACAAAAAGAGGGAGCGGAAAACAAGATGGGGAGAGAAGGGGAAGCACACAAACACAACATTTGAGAGCAGGGAGATGTGTGGAAGGGAGAGGGCTTGGGGGGAGGAGGCGTGGGAAGGGGGGGGGGGGGGGGTGGAAGGAGAAGTATAAAACACAAGGACACCAAGGACTTCCAGGACAGAAGTTGGTATTTCAAAAAAGTGGAATTGGGGTGAAATTAGCGGGGGTAGAAAAGATCAAGGTTTTGGATGGGGGAAGATAAGAGATGGTGGTGAACAGCAGTTTTAAAGACCTGGAGGGTGGAGTGGGATTGAAGAGAGTGAGGGAGTTTGTTCCAGAGGCGGGAGAAGAGATGAATGAAGGAGTGAAGGTGAGCAGAGAGTCTTGATTTTGGCAGTTTGACCATAAGAGGGTTGCAGGCAGATCTTGTGCGACCTGTAGGAATATTTGCGGGACAGAGCCCAGAGAGAGCTGGGGGGGCAAGGCCAGAGAGGAGTCGGTAGAAGATGGAAACACCACCAACCTGGCTGCGGTGAGTGAGTGAGAGGCCCTTGGAGTTAGCTTCATCGCAGGAGATTCCAATGATTCTGAATGCTTTGGTTTCAACAGCGTGAAGACGAGCTAGGTGTGAGGCAGGAGCACCAGCCCAGAGGGGAGAGCAGTATTCCATTGAGCTGCGGATGAAAGCCTTGTATGTGGTGAGGAGTTCAGGTGTGCCAAGGAAGGACTTTGCACGACGGAGGATGCCCAGTCGGCGACTGGCTTTGGAGGCCAGATTTGAAATGTGGTTTTCCCAGGAAAGATCATGGCAGATAGTGAGACCCAAAATCTTGAGTGACAGAACTTCTTGGAGAGGATTATTCAGAAAGTGGATGGGAGGGTTGTCCAGTCGGTCTTTTCGGAGAGACATCGTAAGAGTGTGAGATTTGTCAGGATTGAAAGACATGTTCCACTTGTTTGCCCAGTCTGTGATTTTGTCCAGGTCTGCAGAGAGTGAGGATCTGCAGTGAGGTCTGCAGAGAGAGAGAGTGTTGACCATGTCCTCAACCATTTCTCGGACATGCATTTACAGATCTTGTTCAAACTTGGCACACAGATAATAAATGATGGCTTACATAAGCACGTCATTTTGTTTCGAGAACAGATCCAAATGGCCGACTAGCGGACATTTTGTTACTTAAATATGTCCCCAACCATTTCTCGGACATGTATGGACCAATTTTGTTCAACCTTGGCACAAAGACAATATATGAGTGTAGACATACGCAGAAGATTTTGTTTTGTAATCCGACCAAATATAACCGACTGATGGCCTTTAACTCCATACAGCAAAATTGCTAAAACCACGGGGCTATGACATTTTATGTCTTTTTCTTCTTCTTACTAAAGGCACAAAATTTTGCCAAGATAATTGAAATATTGAAGAGCAAGTACGAATAAAACTGTCCAAAACATTAAGACTACAATAAATGTTGTCTGCCACTGTCCCCTATTTACAGCCATCACATTTGAAGCATTATGCACTGTCTTTTATTTACTCAGCCTGTCATCCTTCCGAGGTCGGCAAAGTTACCAGTTCACTGGTAATTCCCTGTGTGTCGCAAGAGGTGACTAACAGGGTTGGCATCAGGAAGGGCATCCGGCCATAAAACATTGCTTCAAAAAGGTGGAAGGTGGCCAGGGTGCCAAAAAAAGGCCAACCCCCACTTTGCGGGGAAAAATGGCCTCTAAAGGTGGGGGTTTTTTATACACTGTCTTTTATATAAAGTGAATAATGTACAGGTGACATCTATATTAGTTTAATTACATGCAATTTTGACTGTTTTTTTGTGACATCTATATTAGATGACACATGACTGTGACATCTTTTTCCCCCCCAATAACTGTTGTTATTAGAAAGTCCTATTGAGGACATATGTCATATCTGTGGGTAATACCGTATGTTGAATTTCAGTATCCCCTACCGAGGTATCATTGTACGATTTCTGGATGGCTACCTTTCTGAAATTAATCCTTATGACGTGAGGACCATTCATGGAAAATTTGGCACTTTTGTCCACCCAATAAAGGTATTTCCAAAATATTTAATGAATCCACCTTACTAAGCTTACCGTCCATTCGAGTGATGGGTCATTTTGTGACAATGCCATACCTGCGAAACACCAATCCGAGTTCAGTCGGGCTGAAAATCGAACCCAAACCAAAAAGGTCAAAGGTAAGTGTGCTACCTTTGCATCATCCTGCCAGACATTGCATTTACCGTCAATATTTTGCACAATTGCAAGTAACGTTCGCAGTAAGTTTTTGCTGATCCTTGAACAATTGAGGACAGTACATATTTGTGATCTCACAAAAAGTAAAAAATATGAAACAGGTGATTGTTCAGTGTGTAAAGGTTAAAATTGTTCGAAGAGGCCTCTGGAGGAAAATGCATCCAAGATTCGAAAACAAAAACGTATGTAGCCTAGAAAAACCACTTTAGTCAATGTCAGTCATTTCTGATAAGTTAATGGTTTCTGCCTGGCAGATCAAAAAGTCACATCCAAAATAAAAATACATTTCATAAAAAAACTCTCATCTATTAAATAAAACCATTGACGTCGTTTAAACAAGACAACCCTCATCGACAAAATCATAACATTTTTTAAGTACAAGATAAAATGATTCTGTGTCACATTTCTATTACGAACAAAAGGAGGTGTCATCACACTTCCTATGCCTCAGAGACAGGTGAAGAGCCGTTATTTTGGTATCCATCATCATCGTTTATCTTCGACAAACACTGGAGTTTCATGAGATAAAATTTTGATGAGATCTATATGATGTTCCTGAATCCAAGGACCTTCTTATCCTACTATATGAAATAAGGCAATTGGTTATTCAGGGCTGGATTAAGGGCCCTGTGCCCTGCTTCTGCAAAGCCCGTCCCTGCTCCTCCCTTGTAGTGACAATTTATTTTCCAATTTCAAATAAAAAAAAACAATAATCAGGACTAGTCAATCAGTGGGTGGGGCTTAGCGTGGGCTCTTCTGCACCACTGTGGGAAATAAGGGCAGAAGTCACTGCCACCTTGACCTTTGACATATATATATATATATATATATATATATATATATATATATATATATATACGTATATATGTGTATATATATATATATATATATATACGTATATATGTATATATATATATATATATATATATACGTATATATGTATATATATATATATATATATATATATATAAATATATATATATATATATATATATATATATATATATATATAAATATATATATATATATATATATAAATATATATATATATATATATATATATATATAATATATATATATATATATATACAGTCACGTGAAAAAGTAAGTACACCCCATGTAATGTTTTGACTTTTTCAACATATTTCAACATACAGCTATTTGATCTTCATTTCAACAATATTGATAGATAAAGGTGATATAATATAACAAATATCATAAAACATTACATTTTGTAGTCCATTGTATAATTTAAATAAACATAAATGCAAATTTCGCATGTGGAAAAAGTAAGTACACCCTTGGCTCCAATAGGTGGTATTGCCCCCTTTGGCAGAAACAACCTCAAGTAG
The DNA here is from genome assembly GCF_964187855.1 of Myxine glutinosa. NCBI lineage: Eukaryota > Metazoa > Chordata > Myxini > Myxiniformes > Myxinidae > Myxine > Myxine glutinosa. Next base: position 127,551,388 of record NC_136262.1, on the reverse strand, counting down.
GCGTTTCTTATAACTGTCTACCAGTCTCTGACATCGACTGGGAGAAATTTTTGCCCACTCCTCCATGCAGAATTCTTTCAGCTGTGCGATGTATGAGGGGTTTCTTGCATGCACAGCTCGTTTCAAATCCCCCCACAACATCTCAATGGGATTTAGATCCGGGTTTTGACTTGGCCATTCCAGAACCCTCCATTTCTTTCTTTTCAGCCATTCCTTGGTGGATTTACTGGTATGTTTAGGGTCATTGTCGTGTTGCAAGGTCCACCTTCGGTTGAGCTTCAACTTCTCCGACAGATGGCCTCACATTATCCTCAAGCACCCTCTGGTACAATGAAGAATTCATAGTGGATTCTATGATAGTGAGCTGCCCAGGCCCTGATGCAGCAAAGCTGCCCCAAACCATAATATTTCCACCACCATGCTTTACAGTTGGTATCAGGTTCTTGTGGTCAAATGCTGTCTTTGATTTTCGCCAAACATGTCTTCTGGTACTGTGGCCAAATAGCTCTATCTTTGACTCATCTGTCCAGAGCACATTGTTCCAGAAGTGCTGGTCTTTGCCTAGGTGTTCATTGGCAATCTTTAGTCTTGCCGTGATGTTCTTTCTGGACAGCAAAGGTTTCCTCCTGGCACACCTCCCATGTAGATCAAATTTGTGCAGCCTCTTTCTAATGGTAGACTCATGCACTTTGACATCAACAGTGGCAAGAGCTACCTGTAGGTCCCGTGATGACATTCTGGGGTTCTTAGAGACTTCTTTCAGCATCTTGCAGTCTGCTCTCGGGCTGAACTTGCTGCGGCGGCCTGGCCTGAACAAGTTGGCAATTGTTTGGAATCTTCTCCACTTGTAGATGATCTTCCGAACAGTCGAATGATTGATTTCAAATTGTTTGGAGATCTTTTTAAATCACTTCCCAGACTCCTATGCATCTATAACCTTCCTTCTGAAGGCCTCAGAGAGCTATTTTGATCTAGGCATGGTGACGCCGCACACTTCAACGACAAAGAGCAAACCAAACTAAATGTCTGAGGTTTAAATAAGACAGGTTCCTCCAAGATCCTCTCTGACAATGTTCTCATCATTGCACCTGAGCTGGTGCACCTGATTCTAATTTTAGGTATTTGAAGTAGTGATAAATGTAGGGGTGTACTTACTTTTTCCACATGCGAAATTTGCATTTATGTTTATTTAAATTATACAATGGACTACAAAATGTAAATGTTGCATGATATTTGTTATATTATATCACCTTTATCTATCAATATTGTGGAAATGAAGATCAAATAGCTGTATGTTGAAATATGTTGAAAAAGTCAAAACTTTACATGGGGTGTACTTACTTTTTGACGTGACTGTGTGTGTGTGTGTGTGTGTGTGTGTATATATATATATATAGTCAAATAACATTGACAGCCTCACATTTTGCTTTCAGAATCCTCTGGTAAAGGTTGAAGAAGATTGCTACAAACGTTCGTGAGTCATCACACTCACGAACATACAAACCAATAGACCGACACATACACACAGACAGACAGGGGTAAAAACATAACCTCCATCCACCTCCTGTGGCGGAAGTAACTAGAAATTATCTCAAAATGCAAAGCACATCTGCTTCCACTTTGCACTCAAACTAAACTTGACGAAAACAACAGCTAAAAATAAAAATGGTTTTAAAATGTATTAATTTGTGTTGCCCATATTCTCATCATAAAGCTTTCTTTAAAACTTTATGACAAAAGCTCAAATGGCAAAAAGGTTATGGCCTGGACACTGGACAGACACACTGAAGCTCAAATGGTAAATAAAGAAACATGGAAGCAATTACAAAACCAGCCCATCTCATGCTGACACGTGGCGGATGGGCTAATAAAGGCTATTTATACTTTCTGGGACTTTCCCTGGGACAGTTTGACCCAATTATTAATTTGTCTTCTCCATATCTTACTCGAATTCACCAAATGTCCGTCCGTCTGTTCGAAGGTACCGTAAAAACTGCTGAACCGATCGCAAAGATATTTTGGGTGGATAATCCTGGGACCCCTGGGAGTAAAATAGGCTATTTAGATTTCTCAATTTCAGGTTTGGACTCACGCATAACATTCGCGTTCGCATAACGTTCATTGTGACGATGTTCTCATTGTGACGATGTTGTGACGATGTTCTCATTGTGACGATGTTGTGACGATGTATGTGTTCACGGTAGTGTTTGACGTGACGGTGTGAAAGTAATTTCGTAATGTTTTTCGTTTCATAACAACAATTAATGTTGTAATGTAATGTTGTTGTAATGTTTTTCGTTTCAGACATTACAAAAGGTAGGCATCTACCTAAAGACAGATTTCTTCAGCCATGGACAGCTTTATGTCGCCATGAGTCGTGTTGGCAGCAGTGACAATATAAAAATGTTTGCCAAGAACTTCAAAGAGAGAAAAGGAACTTTTATCAGCAATGTCGTCTATCCTGAAGTTCTAAGCTGAAGAAGAGGTACAAAATCATTCAATTATTTTCCCTAAAGAAAAGCGTACAGTTGGCTCCGCCAGGCCGGTGTAGTTGGCGGGTTTCCCCGCGGTGGCGGTTTTCGCCGCGGCGGTGGGCGGGGCGTGGCGGCGTTCACGAGGTGCGTATCAGCATGCTGCGTATGCTGTAGAAGCTGATGCTGTGGAACATGCTGCTGAACATCAGCCTCGAGGGCCGTGACGGCCGCGCCGACTCTCGCCCGCGTGTCCGAAGCGGCGAAGTACCTGTCCGCCTCGGCTGCCAATGCTCGGGGTTCCGTTAGCCCGGTCCCGGCCAACGCGAGGCGAACCTGCGCTGGAAGTTGGCGCCGGAAAGCGCCCGGAATAGCGAACCGGGGGCTTCGTCGCCCAACAGTGACAGCATATGGTCCATTCGGACCGACGGGCGCGTCTCACCGAGCTCGGGGAGATCCAGGAGGCGGTCGGCCCGTGCGTCGTCCGTGAGGCCGAATGTGGCTAGGAGTAGCCGCTTGAGTGCCTCGTACTTGTGGCCGTCCGGTGGGTGGCGAAGGACGGACACAACTCGAGCGGCCGTGCCGGGCCCGAGGGAGGCGACGACGTGGCAATAGCGCGTGTCATCGCCGGTGAGGCGCCGAAGCTGAAATTGGGCTTCGGCCTGGACGAACCAGACTTCGGCCTGAGCCTCCCAAAATTCCGGAAGTTTGACGAAGTTGGCCATGGCAATAGCATCGCGTGTGGAAGGATCGCTCCGGCAGATCCAACGTCGAGGGTCACCAGTAAAGCGCGGCGTTACGCGCGCTGCTTGTGAGCAAGGAGGAAGCGGACAAGCGGTAACATATAAACGTCTTTATTGTAAGAGCTCACTGTAACACTGTACCGCTCCGGGCTGGGCGCCCGGTGTATATGATGAGGCCACGCCTACCCCTCGGACGTGGCCACCGCCCACTTGGTGCGCGGAATGATGTCACCACGCCAGTGGGCTTTTGTGTCCGCCACAATATCACGATTTGAAACACGATGGAATAATATTGACCGATATGAACAGTGATGTGGCTTTTATTGAAATTCTAAAGATACTGTTTTGATTTTGATGATTTTAATACGTGTGATATGATTTGACGGATGTTTATATGAATCGTTTAAAGGAAAAAATTTCTGCCTCAAATTTCTGATATTTTGCCTTTTCATTTGGGCTTCGCAATTGAAGCCCCGCCCGTCGGGCGGGTACCGTTGCTAGTTCTTATAATAAGGGTTTCTTGAAATTTTGATGACAAAAGCTCAAATGGTAAAAAAGAAAAAGAAAAAGTTTATGCATGCGCACACACACATACACATACACACAAAGATATACACACATACACACACAAACAACCAAACAAACAAACACACACACACACAAATATACACACAAACACATACACACACAAATATACACACACACATGCACAAACACACACACACAAACCCATACACACACACACACACACACACACAAACCCAAACACATATATACACACACACACACACATAAACACATATACACACAAACACATATACACACAAACACATATACACACAAACACCTACATATACACACAAACACACATACACACACAAACACACATACAAACCCAAACACACACACACACACACACACACACACACACACACACACACACACACACACACACACACACACACACACACACACACACAGCGCTACGCAGTCGGACGGGCTCATAAGCAGAACTACAAGTACAACCTTTGGATTAATAATCTAAATGGCGATTTTTAATCTAAACTTTGGATTAATAATCTAAATGGTGATTCTTAATCTAAACTTTGGATTAATAATCTAAATGGTGATTCTTAATTTAAACTTTGGATTAGTAATCTAAATGGTGATTCTTAATCTAAACTTTGGATTAATAATCTAAATGGTGATTCTTAATTTAAACTTTGGATTAATAATCTAAATGGTGATTTTTAATCTAAACTTTGGATTAGTAATCTAAATGGTGATTCTTAATCTAAACTTTGGATTAGTAATCTAAATGGTGATTCTTAATCTAAACTTTGGATTAGTAATCTAAATGGTGATTCTTAATCTAAACTTTGGATTAATAATCTAAATGGTGATTCTTAATTTAAACTTTGGATTAATAATCTAAATGGTGATTTTTAATCTAAACTTTGGATTAGTAATCTAAATGGTGATTTTTAATCTAAACTTTGGATTAGTAATCTAAATGGTGATTCTTAATCTAAACTTTGGATTAATAATCTAAATGGTGATTCTTAATTTAAACTTTGGATTAATAATCTCAATGGTGATTCTTAATCTAAACTTTGGATTAGTAATCTAAATGGTGATTCTTAATCTAAACTTTGGATTAATAATCTAAATGGTGATTCTTAATTTAAACTTTGGATTAATAATCTAAATGGTGATTCTTAATCTAAACTTTGGATTAATAATCTAAATGGTGATTCTTAATTTAAACTTTGGATTAATAATCTAAATGGTGATTGTTAATCTAAACTTTGGATTAAAAATCTAAATGGTGATTCTTAATTTAAACTTTGGATTAATAATCTAAATGGTGATTGTTAATTTTAAACTTTGGATTAATAATCTAAATGGTGATTGTTAATTTTAAACTTTGGATTAGTAATCTAAATGGTGATTCTTAATCTAAACTTTGGATTAATAATCTAAATGGTGATTCTTAATCTAAACTTTGGATTAATAATCTAAATGGTGATTCTTAATTTAAACTTTGGATTAATAATCTAAATGGTGATTCTTAATCTAAACTTTGGATTAATAATCTAAATGGTGATTCTTAATCTAAACTTTGGATTAATAATCTAAATGGTGATTCTTAATCTAAACTTTGGATTAATAATCTAAATGGTGATTCTTAATCTAAACTTTGGATTAATAATCTAAATGGTGATTCTTAATCTAAACTTTGGATTAATAATCTAAATGGTGATTCTTAATCTAAACTTTGGATTAATAATCTAAATGGTGATTCTTAATCTAAACTTTGGATTAATAATCTCAATGGTGATTCTTAATTTAAACTTTGGATTAATAATCTAAATGGTGATTCTTAATCTAAACTTTGGATTAATAATCTAAATGGTGATTCTTAATTTAAACTTTGGATTAATAATCTAAATGGTGATTCTTAATTTAAACTTTGGATTAATAATCTAAATGGTGATTCTTAATCTAAACTTTGGATTAATAATCTAAATGGTGATTCTTAATTTAAACTTTGGATTAATAATCTAAATGGTGATTCTTAATCTAAACTTTGGATTAATAATCTAAATGGTGATTCTTAATCTAAACTTTGGACTAATAATCTAAATGGTGATTCTTAATTTAAACTTTGGATTAATAATCTAAATGGTGATTCTTAATCTAAACTTTGGATTAATAATCTAAATGGTGATTCTTAATTTAAACTTTGGATTAATAATCTAAATGGTGATTCTTAATCTAAACTTTGGATTAGTAATCTAAATGGTGATTCTTAATCTAAACTTTGGATTAATAATCTAAATGGTGATTCTTAATTTAAACTTTGGATTAATAATCGAAATGGTGATTCTTAATTTAAACTTTGGATTAATAATCTAAATGGTGATTCTTAATCTAAACTTTGGATTAATAATCTAAATGGTGATTCTTAATCTAAACTTTGGACTAATAATCTAAATGGTGATTCTTAATTTAAACTTTGGATTAATAATCTAAATGGTGATTCTTAATCTAAACTTTGGATTAATAATCTAAATGGTGATTCTTAATTTAAACTTTGGATTAATAATCTAAATGGTGATTCTTAATCTAAACTTTGGATTAGTAATCTAAATGGTGATTCTTAATCTAAACTTTGGATTAATAATCTAAATGGTGATTCTTAATTTAAACTTTGGATTAATAATCGAAATGGTGATTCTTAATTTAAACTTTGGATTAATAATCTAAATGGTGATTCTTAATTTAAACTTTGGATTAATAATCTAAATGGTGATTCTTAATCTAAACTTTGGATTAATAATCTAAATGGTGATTCTTAATTTAAACTTTGGATTAATAATCTAAATAGTGATTGTTAATTTTAAACTTTGGATTAGTAATCTAAATGGTGATTCTTAATCTAAACTTTGGATTAATAATCTAAATGGTGATTCTTAATTTAAACTTTGGATTAATAATCTAAATGGTGATTCTTAATCTAAACTTTGGATTAATAATCTCAATGGTGATTCTTAATTTAAACTTTGGATTAATAATCTAAATGGTGATTCTTAATCTAAACTTTGGATTAATAATCTAAATGGTGATTCTTAATTTAAACTTTGGATTAATAATCTAAATGGTGATTCTTAATCTAAACTTTGGATTAATAATCTAAATGGTGATTCTTAATTTAAACTTTGGATTAATAATCTAAATGGTGATTCTTAATCTAAACTTTGGATTAATAATCTAAATGGTGATTCTTAATTTAAACTTTGGATTAATAATCTAAATGGTGATTGTTAATTTTAAACTTTGGATTAATAATCTAAATGGTGATTCTTCATCTAAACTTTGGATTAATAATCTAAATGGTGATTTTTAATCTAAACTTTGGATTAATAATCTAAATGGTGATTCTTAATCTAAACTTTGGATTAATAATCTAAATGGTGATTCTTAATCTAAACTTTGGATTAATAATCTAAATGGTGATTCTTAATTTAAACTTTGGATTAATAATCTAAATAGTGATTGTTAATTTTAAACTTTGGATTAGTAATCTAAATGGTGATTCTTAATCTAAACTTTGGATTAATAATCTAAATGGTGATTCTTAATTTAAACTTTGGATTAATAATCTAAATGGTGATTCTTAATCTAAACTTTGGATTAATAATCTCAATGGTGATTCTTAATTTAAACTTTGGATTAATAATCTAAATGGTGATTCTTAATCTAAACTTTGGATTAGTAATCTAAATGGTGATTGTTAATCTAAACTTTGGATTAATAATCTAAATGGTGATTCTTAATTTAAACTTTGGATTAATAATCTAAATAGTGATTGTTAATTTTAAACTTTGGATTAGTAATCTAAATGGTGATTCTTAATCTAAACTTTGGATTAATAATCTAAATGGTGATTCTTAATTTAAACTTTGGATTAATAATCTAAATGGTGATTCTTAATCTAAACTTTGGATTAATAATCTCAATGGTGATTCTTAATTTAAACTTTGGATTAATAATCTAAATGGTGATTCTTAATCTAAACTTTGGATTAATAATCTAAATGGTGATTCTTAATTTAAACTTTGGATTAATAATCTAAATGGTGATTCTTAATCTAAACTTTGGATTAATAATCTAAATGGTGATTCTTAATTTAAACTTTGGATTAATAATCTAAATGGTGATTCTTAATCTAAACTTTGGATTAATAATCTAAATGGTGATTGTTAATCTAAACTTTGGATTAATAATCTAAATGGTGATTCTTAAGTTAAACTTTGGATTAATAATCTAAATGGTGATTGTTAATTTTAAACTTTGGATTAATAATCTAAATGGTGATTCTTCATCTAAACTTTGGATTAATAATCTAAATGGTGATTCTTAATTTAAACTTTGGATTAATAATCTAAATGGTGATTCTTAATCTAAACTTTGGATTAATAATCTAAATGGTGATTCTTCATCTAAACTTTGGATTAATAATCTAAATGGTCATTCTTAATTTAAACTTTGGATTAATAATCTAAATGGTGATTCTTAATTTAAACTTTGGATTAATAATCTAAATGGTCATTCTTAATTTAAACTTTGGATTAATAATCTAAATGGTGATTCTTAATCTAAACTTTGGATTAATAATCTAAATGGTGATTCTTAATCTAAACTTTGGATTAATAATCTAAATGGTGATTCTTAATTTAAACTTTGGATTAATAATCTAAATGGTGATTGTTAATTTTAAACTTTGGATTAATAATCTAAATGGTGATTGTTAATTTTAAACTTTGGATTAATAATGTAAATGGTGATTCTTAATTTAAACTTTGGATTAATAATCTAAATGGTGATTCTTAATTCAAACTTTGGATTAATAATCTAAATGGTCATTCATAATTCAAACTTTGGATTAATAATCTAAATGGTGATTCTTAATCTAAACTTTGGACTAATAATCTAAATGGTGATTCTTAATTTAAACTTTGGATTAATAATCTAAATGGTGATTCTTAATTCAAACTTTGGATTAATAATCTAAATGGTCATTCATAATTCAAACTTTGGATTAATAATCTAAATGGTGATTCTTAATCTAAACTTTGGCCCGTTTAACATTCACGTCTGAGAACGTGCCTCGTGATTCTTGGATTCAAGATTAAAATCCCAAACAGTCTACAAATGCCCTTGCAATTTGTGTAAAGGTAAACGATTCCCAAACTCCAGCATGTGATATCAGAGCTCATCCATGCGCTCCCAATACCGCAAGAAAAACACGAAAAAAGAGGAAAGACGCAACATCACAGCACATACTGGTAAAGTGACCCAGAAATGCAAACCCAGGTCTGACATTTCAACCACCATCAATGGTTGGTTGCTTCATTTAACAAAGACCATGGCTAATGGAAGAGCCGTCTTCATCCACGACTGTGAAAGTGAAAGCATGGTGTCCCAAGTATTACATATTCGCCAAGGAGCGAGTATGGAGGCTTCATGTGACTACACCATGAAGATGGCATGGACAAACATCGTTTTTGTCATTGCCCAGAAGGCACACGACACCTACACAGACTACTTACAGTAAGGACAGTAAGGCACCTACAGTAAGGGCTACTTGGTAGTCAAAATGTCCGACCTGAGTCTTGCCTTTCTGGGCATGGGTAGTCGGTGGGTAGTGGAGATCCCATAACAAGAGTGTCCTCCAAGAGTCCGTTGGACGTGCCATTGTGATCTTTTTACAGACAAACAGACCTGGTGGTGCAGCTCCCATTTCATCTCCAGGCCATTTCTCATGCGCAGCCAAGAGGATCAAATCAATCCCACACCAGTGAGTGAAATGCAATGCTTTAACTCACTCCACCACCAAGCTGCTCATAATCGTTGGTGGTGCCTTCATTTTTGAGTGTGGATCTTCCCAACTATAACCAAGCTGTTTTATCTTTTTTTTTTTAAGGGTAATTTTGTCATTTATTACAAGTCCTTGGATATCGAGAACGTATAATCTACCTATGGCACCGAAGGAGGGCAAAGGTTGTTTTCACCTCTGTCTGTTTGCCTGTGAACAAGGTATCTCAAAAAGTTGTGGACAGATTCGGAAGAAATTTGGTGGAGAGGTTGGGTGTGTGATGAGGAAGAATTTGTTCAATTTTGGTGAAGATCTGCATCCGATACTAGAAATTTCTAAATGATTCTTTACCATTGAGGGATGGGGCCAAGAATGATAAATATAATGATATCTCAAAAGGTTGTGCATGGATTCGAACAAAACCTGGTGGCCAGGTTGGGTGTGCGACAAGGAAGAATTTGTTCAATATTGGTGAAGATATGGATCTGAGAATTTAAAAGTGATTCTTCACCATTGAGGGATGGAGCCAAGAATGATAAATAGAATGATATCTCAAAAAGTTTTGGGCGAGTTATGACAAAACTATGTGAATGAGTTGGATAAGTGACAAGAAAAATCCCATTAGACTTTGGTTCAGGTCCGGATCCAGATCCGGCCAATAAAAGGGATTCAAAATGTGAATTCTTCAGCTTGGCGGAGGTACCGAGTGCCATTCTCATTTTACACCAGTCATGAAGTAAAGCAAAATATCAGCAGCTTTCATGGTACTGTTCCTCACATGGGATTATCGTAACATCAGCCCAGGTGGTTTACAAGCAAAGCATTGCAGAAGAGGCAATAATATAATTTATTCACCCTGCCTCCCTTTTATTTAAATGAGGAAATAAGCCCTTAATTTGCTACTGAAAAAAATCATTGCTTCCAATGTGCTTTTACACTCAAGGTGAATATCCTACATCCTACGGACATCCTCGGGCACGCATGTATTACCTGCACAAATCAGTTGTGATATGGCTTTCTGGCATATGCATGTGGGGTGGTTCACTTTCAAATGCCAAATAAATTTATGACATGCAAGAGATACAGCATAGTGGGTCTCGTTTTTACACAAATGCACCATTATCGACCTTCTCACTGCATTTAAATGTCACGTGATAAATTCACTGGATTAACCGAGTCATCTACTATACCCAACACTTGCAGGATTGACAACTATACACAGAAAAGGAAGTTCCCAACAAATAATATAATTCCATGCAATCCTTGGATTGGGGTTATGCAGGACTAAATACAATAGTGTCTTGCATGTATTATTAATAGCATTGTGCATTTGTGCAGCGAGTGTAACGGTGAGCATTAAAAAAACAAAACAAGGAAGTCGTCATGCAGAGCACAATACTTGCAAAATCCACCCCCCCCCCCCCCCCTCATAAAAAGTTGCCATGGATACATAAAATTGTCCATTGCATTACGATTTAAATTGACAATCTTAAGCAAAGCTCGGGTCAATCGGATTAAAATTCATTCTTTTTCAGATGAAGATTGATTATTTTAGAAGTTTGACCTTGAGTTGACCTTTGACCTTTTCACCTAAAAAAAATAGTTGCTTTCCCAATTCAGTGATGCCCTATGTAATTGCTGTTTAATCTCCAAATTAATCAGATGAAAATTGATGATTTTAGAAGTTTGACCTTGAGTTGACCCTTTGACCTTTTGACTTCAAAATAGTTGGTTCCCCAATTCACTGAGGCACTATGCAATTGCTGTTTAATCATCAAGTCAATTGGATGAAAAATGACGATTTTCGAAATTCGACCTCAAGATGACCCATGACCTTTGACCTCATAATCAATAGGCTCCTCAGTTGTCACTGTCTCTACAACTTGGTAAAGTTTCATGACGATCGGGTTAGAATTGTGACCTGTAGGCTTTGTTGGGTTGGGTTTCCAGACCAAGGATGAACGGTTACCCTGGCACTTTGCTCGGTTGGGTTCCCAGACCATGAGTGAACAGTTACCCTGGCACTTTGGAGGCAGTTGGTGGCGTCAAAGAGTTGCACTGTCCTCCGAAGGGACGATACAATCGGTGTCACATCTGCTAGCATTGGCAGCAACTACCATAAGCAAAGTCAATGCCAAACAACCCATTATATCCCTTCTCACAGACTGCTTCGGCATTTGCAATCCTCTGGAAAGAGTACACACATTGCTTTGATGTTCATGTTGTTGCAGTAGCATTTCACCTCTGGAGTTTGGGTCAAAAAGCTTTGTTTCCAAGCTGTTCGTTCCCACTTTGTGATGGGTTTAGGTCTTATTTATTTGGAGTTTCAGGGGCAACCTTCAATTGTTTTCATTTTCCCCTTTTCACCAAGTATTATGTTTCTGATTCACGGTATACCAACCCAAACTCCACAAGCTGCCACCAATGAGCATTTGATTCAAGCATGGTATTAACCCTGTTGACTGTTCATTATCTAAGCAATAGATGTGAAACTTGTGATCATTGTTTTTTCAATACATCTGTGTCATCACAAATGAAGACAGTAATATTTACTATGCAAGCACAGCATGAAGAGGATGGCTTTTGTAACATTAACAGATTCACTTTGGGATTAAATTGCATTGAGAAGTAAATAATGCAGTAGAGATCACAAAAGCAGTAATAAATGAATTATTAGTTTGCAACAATAATGCAGAAGAGCAGAATAGCTCAGAGATAGGATACTCGCGTTTGAGCCATCTCGTCTGGATTTCATTCCTGCACGGGGGATTCTAAGCCAGCCGTACCTCCGAGTACCTCCGAGTAGGATGCGGTTGAGGCCATTAAAGCTTCCACGGTACATTCAGACTAGAAAATAGAATTCACGGGCATGCATCCATGGATATGCCTCCGCTCTTGTTAGATGTCAACCCACTGTTATGTGTGATCTCAATTAAAGGTCATATGAAAAATAAAACACCACATGCGAGAGAAAGAGGATGCGAGAGATAAAAGAGAGATAAGTAGAAGAGGGGCATCAGATGCTTTATAACTGGAGTTGGTCTGCAAAACACCCAATGCTTCTGCATTCTCAACAATGAATGGAAGTCCTCAATGCCAAACAGGAAATTAGAGCTGTCTCCCTTGACATATCACGTGCCTTCGATACGGTCTGGCACCCCGCTCTGCTCACCAAACTCTCCTCCTTGGGAATCCATGGAAATCTCCACGCATGGCTGGTGGACTTCCTCTCTAGTCGTAGTCAACGTGTGGCCCTGAATGGGTTTCTCTCATCTCCTCTTCCTGTTCAGGCTGGAGTTCCCCAAGGCAGTGTTCTGGGCCCTGTGCTTTTTCTGGTCTTCATCAATGATCTCTCCGACTCTCTTGAAAATCCTCTCTATCTCTTTGCTGATGACTCCACTCTCTGCCACTCCATTCCTCATCCCTCAGATCGGCAGTCTGCAGCCTCCTCACTCTCTGCAGACCTGGACAAAATCACAGACTGGGCAAACAAGTGAAACCTGTCTTTCAATCCTGACAAATCTCACACACTTACGATGTCTCTCCGAAAAGACCGACTGCACAACCCTCCCATCCACTTTCTGAATAATCCTCTCCAAGAAGTTCTGTCACTCAAGCTTTTGGGTCTCACTATCTGCCATGATCTTTCCTGGGGAAACCACATTTCAAATCTGGCCTCCAAAGCCAGTCTCTGACTGGGCATCCTCCATCGTGCGAAGTCCTTCCTTGGCACACCTGAGCTCCTCACCACATACAAGGCTTTCATCCACAGCTCAATGGAATACTGCTCTCCCCTCTGGGCTGGTGCTCCTGCCTCACACCTAGCTCATGTTCACGCTGTTGAAACCAAAGCGTTCAGAATCATTGGAATCTCCCGGGATGAAGCTAACACCAAGGGCCTTTCACTCACTCACCGCAGGCAGGTTGGTGGTCTTTCCGTCTTGTACCGACTCCTTTCCGGCCTTGCCCCCCCCCAGCTCTCTCTGGGCTCTGTCCCCCAAATATTCCTACAGGTCGCACAAGATCTGCCTGCAACCCCCTTATGGTTAAACTGCCAAAATCAAGACTCTCTGCTCACCTTCACTCCTTCATTCCTCTTTTCTCCCGCCTCTGGAACAAACTCCTTCACTCTCTTCAATCCCACTCCTCCCTCCAGGTCTTTAAAACAGCTGTTCACTACCATCTCTTATCTTCCCCCATCCAAAACCTTGATCTTTTCTACCCCTGCTAATTTCACCCCAAATCCACTTTTTTTAAATACCAACTTCTGTCCTGGAAGTCCTTAGTGTCCTTGTGTTTTATACTTCTCCCACTCTCCCACCCCCCCCCCCTTCCCACGCCTCCTCCCCCCAAGCCCTCTCCCTCCCACACATCTTCCGATGTCCCTGCTCTCAAATGTTGTGTTTGTGTGCTTCCCCTTCTCACCCCATCTTGTCTACCGCTCTATCTTTTTATATATTGTGTTTGTCTGTTTGATCTGTTTGTGAAACAAGTGAATCCTCTTGGATTGCGCTGAGGTTCGGGCATGGAATTTCGAGCCTCGATCATGGTTCGAGCCTCGATCTTGTATACAAAAATAATAATAAAATAATAATAAGAACCTTGGGCCGAATCTCACGCTTCACCAGTGCGCGTGCGCGAATTTACGTCACGTCGGCAGCGAGAAGGGGTTCCCCAACACGAACCAATCAGGAACTGCCACGTCACACTTATATGATCTCGGAATTCCTGTGACAGGAATTCGCGTTACACTGGCTGGAAGTCATTCGCTAGAGGCGCTTCCTCAGCGCTAATAAATGTTAGCTCTTTCATGAGCCTCGATTCTGTATACAAAAAAAATAAAATAATAAAAAAGAAACCAAAAAAAATGCATCCTCCCCTACCCCTCATTTCACCCCATGCAACCTCCCCTACCCCTCATTTCACCCCATGCATCCTCCCCTACCCCCTCATTCCTCCCTATGCATCCTCGCCTGCTCCTCATGCCACCCAATGCATCCGTCCCTACCCCTCATTTCACTGCATGCATCCTCCCCTGCCCCTCATTTCTCCCCATGCAGCCTCTCTTGCCCCTCATTCCTCCCCATGCATCCTCCCCTGCCCCTCATTCCTCCCCATGCATCCTCCTCTGCTTCTCATGCCACCCAATACATCCTTGCCTACCCCTCATTCCTCCCCATGCATCCTCCCCTACTCCTCATTCCATCGCATTGTGGAAGTGTAACTCAGTGTAACTTATTGATTGGCACTGGTAACTTATTGATTAAGACTGGTAACGAAGCAGATAGACGATTTCGTAAATGAATGCCAAGAATGTGCACGAACATGGTAATCTCTTGTCCACCTGGTCACAGCCCCAGGCTGGAACACCCCCCTATCGTTTGGTAAATGGAACTCGCAGCAGGAGGGGAGCGAGCTGGTGCCAGGACTCGGTGCATGCATGACCTCGGGGCATTAGCGGAGAAGGGATTAGCGCGACAAGGCCCATAAAAACCAGAGCAAACTATGAGTCAAGAGACTTGTGACCAGAAGCTCTGACCTACGGAACGGAACGGAACCCTGTGAACAGCGCTGAGAGAGAGCACTCATCCTCAGAAGCCCTGCACGACGGAATGAACGCGTACCACGAGTTCGGCGCTGCAGCCGAACAAGAAGGACTATGCGGATAGAGTTAACCTGGTCCATTGAGTTAAACGATATTATTTGGTAATGGAATGAAGTGAATAACCAGTTAATAATAAAGTCATGACCTTTTGTAAAACCTGTTTCCGACCATTGGCGTCTTGAGTCTCACTCACCACTTCCCCTACAATATGGAGGCACCGCTGGGATCAATTGGACACATACAAGACCTTTAAAGGTGAGTGTGTCTTGTTTTTGTCCAGTATGATTTACGAACTTGGGAATAGTTATGTTGTATATACATGGAGGATTTGGTGTGTGGGCTTCTCCACGCACAATTGGTGCAGGAGAGCCCTCAGAAGGAAGATATAGATGAGACCTTTTGGCTCCGGTGATGTGCTCGCGACACAGAGATCCATTTGAGTTGGTCTAGGGTGCTGGGTAGTGGATCACAAAGAACCATTGCTGAGCTGGTACTCCCGGGTGCTGTGGCTACTACCCAAAGAACCATTTTTTGTATGATTAAGATGTAACGATTTTAACGATCGTCCGAGGTAACGTCCTACAAAATGTCTGCTCGTTCTTTTTCCTTTGAGTCGTAATCCTGTTGAAATCTCATTTACAAAAGCGGAAGTTAGTACGCCGGGGAATGATCGAGGTCCTTGATGGCAAATCAGGAATAGTGAATAAGCGGACAAAATCAGGATGGAACGTTTTAAATGATTCTATTATTCGTGAGCTTGCAAGGATATGTACATTATACGCTGGGTATTAAAAGCCTTACTCTGGTCTGCGGGCAAATCGGCTCATGAAGTGCACCATGAGGCGATTTGTTTGCCGGTTCGGTAAGGTTCGGTAAGGTCCGTACACGTGTACAATCGTGTACACCCGTTTTAAATAAATAATTTTTTTCAGTTTTCCCGCCATGTCTAAAACTCGTTCGATCAACAAATAAATTCATGACAGACAACCCCATCTCATACTGGTCCAGAATTATTATGAAAGATGGCGATTGGATGAAAATTGCATCAAATTTTGTCCAGGTCCATCACTAAGCCTTTGAGACATGCTTCGCGGTTGAATGAAAGACAATAATTAAGTGCTTTTGTCGAAAAGCAATGGCAAACCACCAATGTCACCACTTTCATGAGCTCAGAGAAATAATAAAAGTCCAAATTCCACTCTGATGGCTCAATGGAAATCGGCAGCAGAATGAAAATCAACAGACAATGGAACAGCTAGCGACGAGTGTTTGTGAGTAACAACCACCCTCTGGTCGAGGCTCATAGGAAAAGTGATACTTACTGATTCGGCACGCTTACAATAGATATTAATGGCGAAGGTTGTGGTTGGTTCGATTTTGCGAAATGAACGTTCTTTGAACAAGTTAAATGGAAAAAATAATGAAAAAGTATATAATTGTTTACTCTCTGAAACTGGGTATTGTATAGAACTCTGGGTATAGTTCTCAAATCACTCTGGGTTGTGCCTTGAAGAATGAATTGGAGTTGTGACAAGGTGTAGACAGATGGGAGGTTGCGATGCTGGTACTGTGGATTCTATGAGACAAAGTACAGACAAATTTTGTTTCACTTCTAAAAAAAAAATTTGGACAAAAGTGGGTGTAAGGATGTAAGGGTGTAATGTAATGTAAGGATGTAAGGTAAAATTGAGTTATGGAATTAATTGCTTTCAACAATGCAAAGGGTGACAAGATATGGGATTGTAATGGGATTTTAATGGGATAAATATAAAAGATATTTGTTTTTGTCAAGAAAAAGTGACAATTAGCTGAGGAGTCACCGAGGCCAAACTTTAACCTTTGACGGCAGAGAAATTGTGTTCTGACAGCAGAAGACTTCCAAATAATATTTATGGCTGGATTGTTTCAAGAGAAATGACATACTATTTATTTTAATATAAAATTGCTATGAGATGAAATTATATTTTCGGTGTTGGTGTGATACTAATTACCAAGAAAAATATATCTGAAGACTTACGGACATAATTTAGGCAAAATATGGCAGAATAGTTGTTGATAGCTTAGGCACATATCAGAATGCTTGTTGATTTAAAATTTCAAAGTCAAATTTTTACACCTTCAAGTACTGATGAAATCTCCATTTTTCACATGTAGTTTTGTTGAAAAACGGATGAAGGTGAATAATTTAGGATTATTAGAAAAATTTTGATGGGTCTAACTGTGGAAAGTGTTATTAAATCATAGGTAGAGGTAACAAGGAAACTAGGTGTTACTAGGAAACAAAAGTATTCAGGTGTTACCAGGAAACAAAAGTAGACAGACAAGCAAAATGAGTATAAAGACGTTGACCAACCAAGATGTTGCATATCTTTGTTGATGTTCTGACGTTGTTTATTTCAATTATGGTCGGAATTATTAGAATTGCTATTAAATGACAATTTTCATATTGGATGTTAAAGCAACGAAGAGTTTTATGGGATTATAAGGTCATATCGCGACATCATGGGAAAGCTAATGTTAATTGTGGGATGTCAGAGGTAATGGTGTAGTTTAATGTTCACACTGTTTTGGAAAATAATGCTCGATGCAACATGATCCTAAAAAGAACCCATCCCTACATCTAAGGATCAGGAAGGGAAGGAATGGAAAATTTGAAGTATTAAAGTTACGGAACTCAAAATATCTAGGTTTGGATGTAGTCATTAAAAAATTGAGTCATTCATTGGTTTGATGATAATCCTAATATTTTGATAAATATTTGATAATAATCCTAATAATTTTAATCCTAGGAATAATATTGCTAATAGTTTGTCTGAAGGCTTTGATAAGTATTTGTCTAAAGCAAACAGCGACTTCTAAGATGACAGACGTGTGAGGTATTTGGCATCGCCAGACTAGCTTATTGGTTTAGGAATGTTTAGAGGTCATTGCAATGTGATAATTACTTGTGATCATTTGTGAAATTTCATGAACAGATATGTGAAATGGATGTAATTTGAGTGAGTATGAGAAAATTTGGTGCGGGATTCGTGGAATGTACAAGGCCGGACATGATCATTGGGAATTCAATTGAACTAATTGACTGATATGTAAATCCAATTTCAAATTTCAAGTAAATCGAATGAAAATTAAGGATTTTTGTTCGTTGTTGCAACGTTTTGCTCCAACGTTTTGGGAACATTCAAATGTTGGGTTTTGCTAACGTTTCCACAACGTCGCCACAACGTTTCACTTTCGTTGTTGCAACGTTTTGCTCCAACGTTCTGGGAACATTCAAATGTTGGGTTTTGCTAACGTTTCCACAACGTCGCCACAACGTTTCACTTTCGTTGTTGCAACGTTTTGCTCCAACGTTTTGGGAACATTCAAATGTTGGGTTTTGCTAACGTTTCCACAACGTCGCCACAACGTTTCACTTTCGTTGTTGCAACGTTTTGCTCCAACGTTTTGGGAACATTCAAATGTTGGGTTTTGCTAACGTTTCCACAACGTCGCTACAACGTTTCACTTTCGTTGTTGCAACGTTTTGCTCCAACGTTTTGGGGACACTCAAATGTTAAGTAAATCGGCTAAGAATTCACGAGTTATTTAATTATTAGCGATTAATGAAGTACTTATTTAATTAATTACATTTCTTATTACATTACAGTAATTACATTACAGTAATTACCTGAGGTAATTACAGTAATTACAGTTCCGGTAATTACAGTAATTACAGTAATCATTACAGTAATTGCAGTAATCTTATTACAGTAATTACATTACATTAACTCAGGCACCTTTTGAGTAAGGAAGCTGATATTTGGACATGACACTGACCAAGTGATGTGGCTGTCAAGGAAAATTTTGATTTATTGATTAATCATTTAATAAATTAACTCGTTGATTTATAAATGACATATTTAATTAAACTTCCTCAGAGATACATCTTCGGATGAGATACTTGCAGATTGGTTATGCTATGAGCCAATTGATTAAGGAAAATATTTTGTGATGGCCATATTGGCAATTTCGTGGCCATATTCGTGGCAACTCAGTTAGTGCCACTGCACCTTTAAAATGCATCCCTGCGTTCATTTTTCGATCGATTGAGTTGAAATTTTGAACAATCGGATCTGGACTGTCGTTGTTAACGACTCTAGCACGCACCCGTCCAATCAGGATGGAGCGGTATGGTCCCCGGATCATCACTGCTCGCAGTTTTAATTAGTTTTACTTTTTCTCTTGGTCATATAATTATTTTGAAGACATGCATGTCATGATATAGGAAATGTTTGTTCTGTTGAACGGAATAAATGTTGTTTATTTGTGTGGGTGTGTATTTTTGTATATTTTGGATATATTTTCACGACTAATTCCAGTTAACATCCTGAAAAATTTGCTCGTTTTCTGGCCGAGTCGAAATTGCGTTGAGTTCCTATGGCATGCGCCATTAAAAGCGCTGTGTAATGGTTGAGCTCCCTTTATTTCGTTTTGGTCATGCGGATGAGCAGACAAAGTGACGAATGGTGCGGCTGGAGCAGTAGAAGCGATGTTTTTAATTGAAACGATGCAATGAGTAATTAAAAGTGGGAGGGGGCAACACCACGCATACCTCTTTTAAGGTGTGTATAAACCCTGGAATAAACGTGGGAGGGGGCAACACCACGCATACCTCTTTTAAGGTGTGTATAAACCCTGGAATATTTCAGCAATCAATACAATGCTGAAACTATGTAAGTTAAGATAATGAGTAATTTAATGAGTAATTTAATGAGTAATTTAATGAGTAATTTAATGAGTAATTTAATAAGTAATTTAATGAGTAATTTAATAAGTAATTTAATGAGTAATTTAATGAGTAATTTAATAAGTAATTTAATGAGTAATTTAATGAGTAATTTAATGAGTAATTTAATGAGTAATTTAATGAGTAATTTAATGAGTAATTTAATGAATAATTTAATGAGTAATTTAATGAGTAATTTAATGAGTAATTTAATGAGGAATTTAATGAGGAATTTAATGAGGAATTAAAAGTGGGAGGGGGCAACACCACGCATACCTCTTTTAAGGTGTGTATAAACCCTGGAATAAACGTGGGAGGGGGCAACACCACGCATACCTCTTTTAAGGTGTGTATAAACCCTGGAATATTTCAGCAATCAATACAATGCTGAAACTATGTAAGTTAAGATAATGAGTAATTTAATGAGTAATTTAATGAGTAATTTAATGAGTAATTTAATGAGTAATTTAATGAGTAATTTAATAAGTAATTTAATGAGTAATTTAATAAGTAATTTAATGAGTAATTTAATGAGTAATTTAATGAGTAATTTAATAAGTAATTTAATGAGTAATTTAATGAGTAATTTAATGAGTAATTTAATGAGTAATTTAATGAGTAATTTAATGAGTAATTTAATGAATAATTTAATGAGTAATTTAATGAGTAATTTAATGAGTAATTTAATGAGGAATTTAATGAGGAATTTAATGAGGAATTAAAAGTGGGAGGGGGCAACACCACGCATACCTCTTTTAAGGTGTGTATAAACCCTGGAATATTTCAGCAATCGATACGATGCTGAAATGATGTAATTTACTGTGTAAGATGGTCGACCTTGGGTTTGTTTGGGTTTTGTTGTTTATTTTTGTGGGTGTGTATTTTTGTATATTTTGGATATATTTTCACGACTAATTCCAGTTAACATCCTGCAAAATTTGCTCGTTTTCTGGCCGAGTCGAAATTGCGTTGAGTTCCTATGGCATGCGCCATTAAAAGCGCTGTGTAATGGTTGAGCTCCCTTTATTTCGTTTTGGTCATGCGGATGAGCAGACAAAATGACGAATGCTGCGGCTGGAGCAGTGGAAGCGATTTTTTAATTGTTCAATGATTATTCGATATTGTTATGACTTATTGTCAATAGGTATACTAAGTGGCCATGAGGTAGCCTGTTGCTATGTACAGTCTTATTCTATCTGATTATACCACATAGCTGTGGTGATAAAGGAAATGTTCGTTTTAAATAGATGATGGTGATAGGACCATGACTATAAAATCATGATGATTATTATGAATGATATCATAGGGTTCAAATGCAGAATGATTGCATGAACTTTCAAGCCCTATGGGATCAATTGGGTGTTACAAGCGATGGAGTTTCAAAATTTAGCATGATTGAAGGAATTTTACAGTCTTATTTCAGGAGTTTTACGAAATTTATATTGCCAAGAGATTTTGGGTACTATTAAAAGAAAAATGATGAGATATTTTTCCCAATGAACTTTAATATCTGCCATCCATTTTGGCTGTCTCACGAATGAAGGATGAGTTGCCTTTAGTGGTTGCAAAGAAAATTTGTGGAGACCAGGCAAAATGGGGAAATATGTCAGATATGACCCTAGGACAGGACGTTGATTCATCAATTGACATGAGGTATGAACCAGAGGTGACGACCGATGAGATTCGATCTCAGTCAATGGATGGACCTGTCCTGACATCATTGGGGAAAGGGCTTATGCAAGGAGTCATCCAAAATGATTAATTTGATTTATTGATGAATATTGATGAATTAATTGAAATTGAATAATTGATTGAATTCTTGATTGATTGAATCTAATTGAATAAATTTAATTGAATAAATTTAACTGAATAAATTGAACTGAATAAATTGAATTGAATATATTGATTGTTTGATTGATGAAAATGCGGTCTCAAGAAAGAAGCTTTGATATCTTTGTGAGATATTATCAATGTGAAGACAACCTTGGAAAATTGAGCAAGGTGGTGAGTTTATATATATAGATATATATGTGCGGTTACCATTGTATATGTGCGGTACTGCATGCTGGCATATATATGTGCGGTACTGCATGCTGGCAGCCACTTTTGTGGCCAGTTAGGCCAAACAAATTGAGAGGAAATTGTAGTTAAATACGTAAGTTACACATGGCTATTTGAAAAAAGGAAATTTGTTGAGATGGGAAACATTTTTCGAAGGGTTATTAAAGTGTTATAATATGACATGTGGCAAGGCAAACTATTGGATGGGAAAATTAGATCTGGCTATAGAATAAATTTATTGACCCCTTGAAGTTAATTCTTCGAATCATTGTTTCACTGGCATTTTTTGTTCAAATTGGAAATAGTTTGGTAGAGCTTTGGTTAAAACCTTTGGTTGCGGTATCTTGGAACGAAATGATAAACCATAGGAGATTGATAAGAATAGAAACAAATATGGACCCAAAATAGAAAGTTGGATTCATGCCTCTAATTGCAAGCAAGCACATGGGGCTAAGGTGGACGATCCCACAGAAAATGAGGCTGCACCTAGCAGCCCAGCAGAACATTCAGTGGCAAATAAATGATAGTCGTGATTTACAGTCATTTGAATTACATTTTAACACCCCTTGCATTGATAAACATTACATTTTCAACATGTGATATTCCTACTTGGGATAGTGACATTTATTTGCCTACATGACATACAATTACCTGCTGATATTAATACAACATGAGTGAAAAATGTATCACAACTACAATCATGATCAAGGGATTGAGTTCAACCCCGGGAGATAGGGGGATCAGGGTAAGACAAATAATCTGATTTATGTTACATATTAAGGGATTTTCTTTATTTACCTTTTAGGAAGCTTGTTAGTTTGGTATATAATGTTGAATGTCATCGACATATAATTATGTCATAGGTATGAATATATACAAGGAGTAGCAGACTTGTTTGTTGGTTTAGTAGTTATATTGGCAATTGTTTTAGTGGTGGCTTGCTTGAAAGCCTTAGTGACGGTGCGTTTGAATAAGGTAACCAACAACACGATGATAACGCATGAAGTGACAAATGAGGAAAGAAATGTGGAACCAGAAAAGGAAGACTTTTATGGCGACATAAATACTGAGATTAAAAGATTAAATCAAGTGATGTTGCAAATGAATACAGTAGAATTAAGATAATGGCATAACGACAATGTTATGAGTTGTGTCAATTACAATATCAGTGAACTCATATCACCACGAGTGACACACTGGTAGGAAAAAAAAAAGAGGGAAAAAAAAAAGTGGAGAGGAATTATGGTAATAATATATTATGCTTAATTTGTTGGTTTGGGAAAATTGTTGTTGGGAATTAGGTATTCCCGTTTGTGATTGTAATCATATACAATTTATTTTCTTAGAGTAGTGCTAAAATACCTGCATGAGTTAATTTTTGAACTATATTAACCTGAAAGCAATTGTGGATGCTATTCTTAGTTTAGTAATAAAATACATACCTGATTGAATATTATTTGTGTGACGCATATAAATGAATATAACTTTTTGTGTTAAGGAAAAACAACAAATTGTTGAATGTGAAACTGTCGGAAGATATACATGATTATGCTGATTTCATGGTAAGATGTACCCTATCTGATTCAGTGTGTGCGGAAAGCAGATTCAGATGTGACTGAGCATAAGGATAAGACGAGATCACATTTTGAAGGGAGTGCTAACGGAATTGGGAAGAAGTTCGAGAAAGAAAATTTGTGGCTAAAAAATGAAGTTAATCATGGCATACACCCTCTTTCTCAAAGAATGATGAAGACATTCTCCCGTGTAACTTGGAGATGAATGCTTACCTTCACCAAGGAAATTTATGTGACCATTTGCCTGGATCACACTGCAACATATGAAAGAAAGGCGATCACTTACTCTTGTTCGAAGGCTTCGAACATTCATCACATCAGAAGTTGCAGGACAACGACATTTTACCCGCAACCTCTGTGAAATGCGGGGACATATGTTATTACTTCACCAACTTCCGGGGAGCCAGCATGGAGCTGCAAACCAATGGCTGTGCCTTTTCACAACAGCTGTGCGCGATTCTGCGGGCCACTCCTGGTATGGACCATGGATGACCTGAACACCATGGTCCCAACATCATTGTGGATGCATCCGGCATCCCTGTTCCACATCTTGCTGGCCAATCAACGTCACACCAATACTTGCTGCCCACTCACAATGAGGGAGGAGGCAAGTCGACTACAACTGGGTGAAGGCCTTGTTCAGGAATTACAATGGTTTACAGCAAAAAGTGGCAAGAATGCTACAAGGAGAGCAGGGTCAGTCTATGACTCCGCAATGTTACCACAACAGCGAAATCCTACACGAAGTAGTGCAGGAGCTATGAAGACATTAGGAGAAAATGTTTCATACCTGGATCCAAACACAAGTGATCAGCCCTTCCTTTCAAACAAAGTCAACATTTGTGTGGAGGCAAAGGTTTTTGCCAGATGGTGCAGATGCTTTACAAAACTTGAAAATGAAGTGAAATTGTTGTATCTTGGTGATGGTGAAGTGTTGTTTTGAAAATATATTTGTGATGCAAATGCAATAGATTGAACAATATGGAAGGAGTCAATGACCAACGAAATGTTTTGTGATTCTTGCAGGATGACGGTGTATGCCTAAGGGAATTTGATTACCAAAGTTATGATTATTTACTTATCTATCTATAATTCCAGTAATCTCTGTGTGTATGTGTGTGTGTCTGTGTGTGTGTGTGTTTGTCTGTGACCGCTGTTTCTCGACAACTACCGGTCCGATATACTTGAAACTTGCCAGGTATATTGCTGGGGACCCGAGGATGTGCCTTTTCAAGGTTTGAAATTAATTGGACAAGTGGTTCCCAAGGTATGGTCACCGTACTCGCAAGCCGTTCGCTTTGGCTTTGCGAATGGACCAAACCATTTCATGTAAATAGAGGGGGGGGGGGGGGTTCTGTGGTTTTGCGAATGGACCAAACCATTTCATGTAAATAGAGGGGGGGGGGGGGGTTCTGTGGTCGTTACTGCCACGTGGTTTCAAAGTTTTTTGTTGTTGTTGTTGTTTGCACGCATGTTTTTTTGCACGCACGTACGGGCAAGCACGTACGTGCGGGCACGCCCTAGTACTTGTAATGATGTTTACTTGCAGTGATTGATTATTTACTTATACTTGTAATGATGTTTACTTGCAGTGATTGATTATTTACTTATACTTGTAATGATGTTTACTTGTAGTGATTGATTTACTTATATTGATGTTTAGATTAATGGTTAATATAAACAAAAAAAAAAAGATGAGGGAATTGTGGAAGTGTAACTCAGTGTAACTTATTGATTGGCACTGGTAACTTATTGATTAAGACTGGTAACGAAGCAGATAGACGATTTCGTAAATGAATGCCAAGAATGTGCACGAACATGGTAATCTCTTGTCCACCTGGTCACAGCCCCAGGCTGGAGCACCCCCCTATCGTTTGGTAAATGGAACTCGCAGCAGGAGGGGAGCGAGCTGGTGCCAGGACTCGGTGCATGCATGACCTCGGGGCATTAGCGGAGAAGGGATTAGCGTGACAAGGCCCATAAAAACAAGAGCAAACTATGAGTCAAGAGACTTGTGACCAGAAGCTCTGACCTACGGAACGGAACGGAACCCTGTGAACAGCGCTGAGAGAGAGCACTCATCCTCAGAAGCCCTGCACGACGGAATGAACGCGTACCACGAGTTCGGCGCTGCAGCCGAACAAGAAGGACTATGCGGATAGAGTTAACCTGGTCCATTGAGTTAAACGATATTATTTGGTAATGGAATGAAGTGAATAACCAGTTAATAATAAAGTCATGACCTTTTGTAAAACCTGTTTCCGACCATTGGCGTCTTGAGTCTCACTCACCACTTCCCCTACAGCATGCATCCTCCCCTACTTCTCATTCCACCCAATGCATCCTCACCTACCCCTCATACCACTGCATGCATCTTCCGCTACCGCTCATTCCACTCCATGCATCCTTCGCTACCCCTCATTCCACTCCATGCATCCTCCACTACCCCTCATTCCACCCAATGCATCCTCACCTACCCCTCATTCCACTCCATGCATCTTCCGCTACGCCTCATTCCACCCCATGCATCCTCTCCTACCCCCTCGTTCCATCCCATGCATCCTCCCCTGCTCCTCATTCCTCCCATGCCCATTTTTGTCCAAATCACCCCCTATGTTGTCCTTCAACACTGCTGTTGGTGTCCCCACTTCTATCCCTCTACTGTTCCTTTTGTTCCATTGCATCCTGATTCGTTTTATGTTCGAGCTCTTCCACAAGCTTCGACGTTGTGTACAAAAAAAAGAAAATATTTAAAATAAAAGGTGGGCTTAGTGAGGATTAATAGGGGTAGAAAAGACCATGGTTTAGATGGGGGATAGTGGTGAGATGGTGGTGAACCGAGAGAGTGGTGAACAGCTATCTTGCCCTGGAGAGAACAGTGAGATTGAAGAGACTGTGGAAGTTGGTTCCACCAGGTGGAGAGAAAAATAAGAGGAAAGATTGAGTGGAAGTGAGCAGCGATTCTGGATATTATGACTTTTACCGTAAACATAAAGGGGATGTTGACAGACCGCCTACCTCTTGCGGAAACCTTGGGGGAGGATGGAGAGGCGAGTGAGGTGAGCATGGAGCAATGGGTGCAGGAGATGAAAGAAAGACCATTGACCTATCTGTGATGTGTAAGTGATAGGTTCATAGACTCATCTTCATCGTGGGACATTCCAGTGATCTTGAAGGCCTTGGTTTCTTCAGCATCAAGCTGAGCAATGTGTGAGTAAGTTGTGTCATTAGGAAGGCCTAGAGGTACGCACACCCACCTCTAAACTGTCTAGCTTGAGTCCTTCGCAAAGAGTAGTTCAGCATACCCAGCACCCTGGCCAAATTCCAAATTCCCCCTGTAACTACAGAGGGCATTGCATCAGTGGCACAAACGTGCCCACAGCCAATGACGCTTGCCCTGCAGCCTAGGAATAAAGAAGATTCCATACTTGCTCCAAGTTTGGTCGGAAGCTGTTCTGTGGTTCACAAGTTATCAGGGTAACGATAAAACGATAATGGGCGGCCACGGATGGCCGATCCAAAAACATTCTCCGGTCTTGGCCATGGAGACATAAAAAGTGGACCATCGTGTGCCACTACACCGGCCAAGTTCCAAGTTGCTTCGGTCAAGGAGAGCTGCTTCAGCAGAACACTGCAATGGAGTTAGTGACCTGTCCAGGGAATGGGCTTAGCTGATTTAAAAAAAAAAAAAAAGGTTCACGACCTCATCAATGGTGCCAGCTCATTACTCCCCACGGGGGGTGTGGGAGCAATTGCTATTTGTTATTAGAGGCAGACCCTCTTCTAATACACGCATTCTAGTGTTCTTGCTCGGATGTTTTGCCGGGTGACACAAAATCCCCCAAAAATTTTTTATTTGCACAAACAATATGGATGCTGAGGTTTCGGGTTGTTAGGGTTATGAAATGTGTTGACCCTTCATCTGAGAAAATCAAAGGTCGTCGATTCCATCCAATGTTCCACCTGTCTGCCAACACAGATTGGCACTAGCCCTCTGTAAGTCGTATATTTTCCCCAGTTTGATGTAACCGATGATGCTTCGTACATTATTACTGCGATGACAAATAAACCTGATAAAAGAGACAGTCTGCTAATCGCGACACAGACGAGGCAAAAATGTATCACGTGACCTCACTTGGAACAAACCGAGCAACCCTTCCCACCCTTTGAAAATTTCGCCTTTGGAATTGTATTCATCCAAGTAGACCAATTTTAAAGCACCAACACACATACATCGCTAATTGGCAGGAGGATCGCGCATCGATTAAATACCACTCGCCTAACCTCTTGACGAAATGTCTTGGCTCCATCTTACTCCTTCCGATTCCAAAAAAACATCCTTCCGCTGAAAGGAGGAATGCAAAGTGTAATTTAAATTTATTCCTTAATTCTCTCTCTAAGTGAAACCAAACGTACATGAGATGCTACGCGCGTGTTTCTCAGACAATGGTGGACACGACATGGTTCCCTTCACATAAATTGCTGGGAAATTCAATGAAGCTGCATTTGCTGCTTAATGGTGCAATTTTGTTTTCTGATGAGGAAGTGAAGCAAAAAAAAAAATCTGATAATTATTCGATGTGATAACATTTTGAAAAAACTAACATTCTTCATCATGGTCTTTCCTCTTTTGCGCTGGTGAACATCCCATTTATTACTTGCAAAACCATCCCATTTATTACTTGCAAAACCATCCCATTATTACTTGCAAAACCATCCCATTTATTACTTGCAAAACCATCCCATTTATTACTTGCAAAACCATCCCATTATTACTTGCAAAACCATCCCATTATTACTTGCAAAACCATCCCATTATTACTTGCAAAACCATCCCATTATTACTTGCAAAACAATCCCATTATTACTTGCAAAACCATCCCATTATTACTTGCAAAACCATCCCATTACTACTTGCAAAACCATCCCATTATTACTTGCAAAACCATCCCATTATTACTTGCAAAACCATCCCATTATTACTTGCAAAACCATCCCATTATTACTTGCAAAACCATCCCATTATTACTTGAAAAACCATCCCATTATTACTTGCAAAACCATCCCATTATTACTTGCAAAACCATCCCATTATTACTTTTTTTTTTTTTTTTGGATACTGAATCGAGGCTCATGAAAGAGCTGCAAAACCATCCCATTATTACTTGCAAAACCATCCCATTATTACTTGCAAAACCATCCCATTATTACTTGCAAAACCATCCCATTTATTACTTGCAAAACCATCCCATTTATTACTTGCAAAACCATCCCATTATTACTTGCAAAACCATCCCATTATTACTTGCAAAACCATCCCATTTATTACTTGCAAAACCATCCCATTTATTACTTGCAAAACCATCCCATTATTACTTGCAAAACCATCCCATTTATTACTTGCAAAACCATCCCATTTATTACTTGCAAAACCATCCCATTATTACTTGCAAAAGTATCCCATTATTACTTGCAAAACCATCCCATTATTACTTGCAAAACCATCCCATTATTACTTGCAAAACCATCCCATTATTACTTGCAAAACCATCCCATTATTACTTGCAGAACCATCCCATTATTACTTGCAAAAGCATCCCATTATTACTTGCAAAACCATCCCATTTATTACTTGCAAAACCATCCCATTATTACTTGCAAAAGCATCCCATTATTACTTGCAAAACCACCCCATTATTACTTGCAAAACCATCCCATTTATTACTTGCAAAACCATCCCATTATTACTTGCAAAACCATCCCATTATTACTTGCAAAACCATCCTATTATTACTTGCAAAACCATCCCATTATTACTTGCAAAACCATCCCATTATTACTTGCAAAACCATCCCATTATTACTTGCAAAACCATCCCATTATTACTTGCAAAACCATCCCATTATTACTTGCAAAACAATCGCATTATTACTTGCAAAAGCATCCCATTATTACTTGCAAAACCATCCCATTTATTACTTGCAAAACCATCCCATTATTACTTGCAAAAGCATCCCATGATTACTTGCAAAACCATCCCATTATTACTTGCAAAACCATCCCATTATTACTTGCAAAACCATCCCATTTATTACTTGCAAAACCATCCCATTATTACTTGCAAAAGCATCCCATTATTTCTTGCAAAACCATCCCATTATTACTTGCAAAACCATCCCATTATTACTTGCAAAACCATCCCATTATTACTTGCAAAACCATCCCATTATTACTTGCAAAACCATCCCATTTATTACTTGCAAAACCATCCCATTTATTACTTGCAAAACCATCCCATTATTACTTGCAAAAGCATCCCATTATTACTTGCAAAGCCATCCCATTATTACTTGCAAAACCATCCCATTATTACTTGAAAAACCATCCCATTATTACTTGCAAAAGCATCCCATTATTACTTGCAAAACCATCCCATTATTACTTGCAAAACCATCCCATTATTACTTGCAAAACCATCCCATTATTACTTGCAAAAGCATCCCATTATTACTTGCAAAACCATCCCATTTATTACTTGCAAAACCATCCCATTATTACTTGCAAAAGCATCCCATTATTACTTGCAAAACCATCCCATTATTACTTGCAAAACCATCCCATTATTACTTGCAAAACCATCCCATTATTACTTGCAAAAGCATCCCATTATTACTTGCAAAACCATCCCATTATTACTTGCAAAACCATCCCATTTATTACTTGCAAAACCATCCCATTTATTACTTGCAAAACCATCCCATTATTACATGCAAAACCATCCCATTTATTACTTGCAAAACCATCCCATTATTACTTGCAAAGCCATCCCATTATTACTTGCAAAACCATCCCATTATTACTTGCAAAACCATCCCATTATTACTTGCAAAACCATCCCATTATTACTTGCAAAACCATCCCATTATTACTTGCAAAACCATCCCATTTATTACTTGCAAAACCATCCCACTTATTACTTGCAAAACCATCCGATTATTACTTGCAAAACCATCCCATTATTACTTTCAAAACCATCCCATTATTACTTGCAAAACCATCCCATTATTACTTGCAAAACCATCCCATTTATTACTTGCAAAACCATCCCATTTATTACTTGCAAAACCATCCCATTTATTACTTGCAAAACCATCCCATTATTACTTGCAAAACCATCCCATTATTACTTGCAAAACCATCCCATTTATTACTTGCAAAACCATCCCATTTATTACTTGCAAAACCATCCCATTTATTACTTGCAAAACCATCCCATTATTACTTGCAAAACCATCCCATTATTACTTGCAAAACCATCCCATTATTACTTGCAAAACCATCCTATTTATTACTTGCAAAACCATCCCATTTATTACTTGCAAAACCATCCCATTTATTACTTGCAAAACCATCCCATTTATTACTTGCAAAAGCATCCCATTATTACTTGCAAAACCATCCCATTATTACTTGCAAAACCATCCCATTATTACTTGCAAAACCATCCCATTATTACTTGCAAAACCATCCCATTTATTACTTGCAAAACCATCCCATTTATTACTTGCAAAACCATCCCATTTATTACTTGCAAAACCATCCCATTTATTACTTGCAAAACCATCCCATTTATTACTTGCAAAACCATCCCATTTATTACTTGCAAAACCATCCCATTTATTACTTGCAAAACCATCCCATTTATGACTTGCACCCATACTTGCAAAATCAAAGATGTTTCAAGTATGTTGGTCGGTTGATTTTCTTTTACTGTCTGTTTGTCTGTGTTTGTTTGTCACCGACGTACAGGTCACAATTCTAAACCGATCGTCATGAAAATTTACGAAGTTGTCGAGGTCACAATTGAGAAGCCTATTGACATTGAGGTCAAAGTCAAAGGTTATCTGGGGGTCGAATTTCTAAAATCGCCATTTGTCATCCAATTTGTCAGGTCTTCTACCGACTCCTATCCGGCCTTGCCCCCCCAGCTCTCTCTGGGCTCTGTCCCCTAAATATTCCTACTTGACGCACAAGATCTGCCTGCAACCCTCTTATGATTAAACTGCCAAAATCTAGGCTCTCTGCTCACCTTCACTCCTTCATTCCTCTTTTCTCCCACCTCTGCAACAAACTCCCTCACTCTCTTCAATCCCACTCATCCCTCCAGGTCTTTTAAACAGCTGTTCACCACCATCTCTTATCTTCCCCCATCCAAAACCTTGATCTTTTCTACCCTCATTAATTCACCCCAGATCCACTTTTTTGAAATTTCGACTTCTTTCCTGGAAGTCCTAGCAGTGTCCATGATGTGTTTATACCTCTCCCCCCCCCCCCCCCCTTCCCGTGCCTCCTCCCCCAAGCCTTCTCCCTCCTACAGATCTCCCAATGTCCCTGCTCTCAAATGTTGTACTTGTGTGCTTCCCTCTCCTCTCTCTCCCCATCTTGTCTCCATCTCCTTTTTTTTCTTCCTGTGATTAATGTTAGCTCTTGCACGAGCCTCGATCTTGTATACAAAAAAAAAAATTTGACTTAAAATCAAACAGCACAGCGCATCACTGAATTGGGAAACCAAGTATGTTAAAGGTCAAAGGTCAACTCAAGGTCAAATTCCTAACATCATTTTTCATCTGAAAAATCATCAATTTTAATCCGTTTTTCCCTCCATCTGAAGATTTGATTGAGATCGTCAATTTTAATCTTCATGAAATTGACAATTTGATGTATCCATGGCAACCCTTTTGGGGAGGAGGGGTGGATTTTGCAAGTATCATGCTTTGCATGACTTCTTGTTTTATTTATTTTTGAGGAGACTGGTACTCATTGAAAAACGAGGGCAGGAGGGGGGGAAAGGCAATGTGACGGTGGCAACAAAAAGGCAATGGTGGGGCAAGATGGACGGTGAGCAAGGGAATGAATGAAGAGGAAAAGAGAAAGAGGAGGCGGGGATGACAACAGACCCGAATCAGGCCCTCAAGAACACGTGGCCCATTCACGGACTCCTGAGCCCAACACAAAAACACACGCGAAGGGGCACAATCAGATGCACAAAAACATCGCATAAACAAATTAACAAAAATTGTTCAATAAGACAATTCCGGAACAAGTGTCCTCAGCTTCAGAAGACAGCCTTTCGGAGCTTTCAGACTTGCAACCGGAATGAAACCAGATTTCCAAGCTAACTTGGCAAGTTACTCACACTTAAAAAAAATCCAATTAAGTAAAACCATAATTCATGTTGCCTGAATAGTTAGAGAACCTGGTGATGAGATGTTTGTTCGGTTAAGATCAGAAACTGTACCAGTGAGCGATTCACCCTTGCCATAGTCAGCAATGCGAATCTCTCACTCTCCACATCCACACTCAACTCGTCTTGCCAT
Organism: Myxine glutinosa; assembly: GCF_964187855.1. Lineage (NCBI taxonomy): Eukaryota > Metazoa > Chordata > Myxini > Myxiniformes > Myxinidae > Myxine > Myxine glutinosa. Next base: position 127,518,407 of record NC_136262.1, on the reverse strand, counting down.
TTATTTTCATTCTGTGCTATTCGACCCTGAGGTCTTCCACACTTCATCCATCTCTTGTCCATTCATTCCCTACAAATCAGCTTCTCTATCCTCTTCATGTCTACTCCTTTCTCCAAAGAGGCCAATTGTAGTGCGTGAAAGCTAGCTGTGCCAAGGGAGTGCTGCCAAATAACTAATTACCCATTATCCATGGCACAGAAACGACTTTTGCAAACAAACACCTTTTCTCTGATATTTAGTACTGGCTTATATCGAAGATCAATTCTATCTAATATCCCCTACGGAGCCACCCCAGCCTGCTTCGGCAACCAATCAGCCCCTGTGCAGCACATTTCGGACCCTCTAATGATCGTAATACGCCGAGCTAACGACATCCATTAATTGAATTAGCTCTGAACACTTACTTGGAATGGGCATGCTAATTGCTTTTAATTCTGTGGTGGATTTCACAGTCGTGGTTGGCGTCTTTGCGGTGTCAGGCCAGAAATTTTGGACACAGAACGCAGTAAACCCAGGAGCCGGTATCGAACACGTCACCATCGACAAGCAGCACCTGGCGAGCAATACCCAGAATAAGAAGAAGAACCACCTTTAGAAGCCATTTTTCCCCGCAAAGCAGGGGTTGGTCTTTTTTGGGCACCTTGGTCCCCTTTTTGAAGCGATGTTTTATGCTCTTCCTGCCGCCAACCCTGTTAGTCGCCTCTTGCGAGACACAGGGAATTACCAATGAACTGGTACTCAATTTGCCGACCTCGGAGGGATGACAGGATGAGTCAACCCCCCTGGTGTTAATTCAGCGATCGACCGGGATTCAAACCCAGGATCCTAAGATCCCAAGCCGGCACCCTAACCGCTAATCCAACACCAGGCTCGAGCAATACCCAGAATGCACTATTAAAATCAAGGCGCGAAGATCTTTGCCAATCTCTCATGGGGTGCTCGCTCATTGATGCCGACAGAGCCACGGCGACGTAGATGTTGAAAACTGCGATACCCCAATTTGCACACACAACAATAATAACAGGAAAAAAGAAAGACTGGAAAGTCATTAAATGAATACTATTATCAGGTTATGAAAATGGTACACACAATCTCCAATGGGCAGCGGTGGCGACACCAAAGGCAATGACATTTACGTTTTCCCAATTCAAATAAAAATAAAAATTAAAAAAGCTTTCATACCAAGTACAGTTGGCATAAAAAGTCAATCATCACAAATCTCTGTCTCAACACCACGGTTGCATCTCCCGCACCCTCAAGGCAAACAATAATGCTAATCACATCGATGATGAAAACACAACACAATCCTGCTCCAAGTCGCAAAGAGTAGCCAAGTGCATCTGATGATGACAAGACAGAATACAAGAGGAGCTACACAAATGAGGTGCAATAACGCCGCCGACGTAGACGCAGACGATGACGACCACGACGAAAAACGTTATTCTCACTCCTCCAAGAGCCCTCCCTCTGTCCCTTCGAAGGAAACAGCCGAAGCGTGTGCTTTAAGTGTGCCTGAGTGATGATGGCATGCACACATGTGCACAGGTTAGGAATAAAATGCCTTTTTCTGTTTTATTTCGCTGCTGTCAAGCTGTGAAGTGAGATAAGAAAGGCCTGGTGGTTAGTAAACAAAACACCCCTCTTCCTTGTCTTTCCCCGTCTCCTTCAGCACTGCCTTCCTCTGGCTTAGCATTCCGCAATCCTGCTTCAAGTTGCTGGCACATCAAATATCTGTCTCCATGTGCCTGGTTCATTGACTCCGACATCAAATTATACATGCACATTGCCTTGTTGTCGAGCCAGGGAAATAGTAGCATTACCTAATGGAAGAGGCACTCTAATAAATCAACTTTTGCATTTCCACCAGAGATTAGAGAAGTTTATACCAAAATGACCTGATATGACAAATTCAATGTGAAGATTGACTGTATGAAGGACGACTAAGACTACTTAGCGGCCTCAGTTATTCAAACCTTCTTGTGGAGGTTTATCGCCCAAGCCATTCACGGATTGGCTGGCGAGGCCTGACGTCTGATTGAAGGTGAATATATATTAGGAATTTGCCAAGGGTGTCAGTGATAACGGGTCTACTCTTGGCGAAATTCAATGCAGGGATATTTAACCTCCACCAAGTAATGCTAGCACATGAGACGTCCAGTTTAACATCGGAGTGTTAAGGCACCTTGCGATGCAATGTCCTGCCTGCATCGAGCCAGTTTTTTGTTGGGCCAGGAATCGAAACCAAACTAAGAGTCAAATGCACCAGCTACTGCTGTACCATCCTCAAGCCCTGGCTGGAAAAATCAATATTATAAAAGGAGCCGTGTCTCCCTGTCTGTCTGTCATGTTATAACTTGAGAACTGGTTAACGGATTTCAATGAAACCAACAATAGTGGATTCAGGAAAGTCCCGGGAAGGTTTTGAGATGCAAAACAAAGGAAGGAAGGTTCATGTATGGGTACATGGGCACATTTGGCAAAACAGCAAAATGCCAATTTGCAACGCTGGCTATCCCTGCACAAAGGGCAGGATCTCCCAGGAATCCATTTTTGTCCTTGCTCCATTGTCATGGGGCCCGCAAGGCTAACCCCCGCTCTAGCGGGGAAAATGGCCTTAAAACGATCATTCATTTTTTTTCTCCATAGATTATCCATCACAGCAATGCTGAGAAAACGGAAAGCCCCATATTTTAGCATTTACGTAAAGGCAGAGACGGGGAGATTTCAGTTTGTTTCCTGCCATGGCCCGTGCCTACTAAATACCCCAGGCAGCTTGATCGGCAGAAAAAATAAGTGTGGGGGGTGAGAAATTATTTTTATTTTAATCTTATTCTTAGTGTGTTGTTGTATATTATATCAGCATCTAAAAAGGCTGTGATGAATATCCGATTAACAACCCACCCCCCCCCCCCCCCTCTCTTCACTCCTTCCCTATATGTATAGCTCGGCCGGTATCTATTCACCCCTAATTTTATTTTTCCATCAACAAAATCTGTTTTTATGCCTCCAACCTGAAGGTGGCCGGAGGCATTATGTTTTCGGGTTGCCCGCCTGTCCGTCCGTCCGTATGGGCTAAACCTCGTTTTCTCAGAAACCACATGTCCGATTGAGATGAAACTTGCAGGGTAGGATCGAAAATAATGTGTAATGTTTTTATGATAATTGTGACATCATAGGTCACGTGGTATGGCAGCCATTTTGGATTAAGTGCAAATAATAAAAAAATCTATTTCTCAGAAACCGCAGAATGGAAAAAATTGAAACTTGGCACATTGTCAAGTACTTCCACCAATTGAGAACAAAAGCATGATAATGATGACATCATCAGTGAAGTGGTATACCAGCCAGAAATGTTTAAATCAAATGCCTTATCCTAAAAATCTGAAATTGCATGCACATGATCTATGACCCATTTGTATTGACATATTAAATTTATGACATCATAGGTCACAAGGTTTGGCAGCCATATTGGAATGAAGGAAAATATTAAATAATTATCTCTGAAAATGCTTACTCTATCGATGAGAAATTTTACAAATGTCATCTAACACCATCGTTGCATATGGTTTGAAAATGATGACGTCGTAGGTCACGTGGTTTGGCAGCCATCTTGGATAGAAAAATGAACCTTATCCGATCAACACAAAACTTCATCAACATGATCCCCTACCCATACATATACAGAGTGTACATTTTTGATCTCATATGTCACATTATTGGCAGCCACATTAGCTTGAAAGCTGATATATATATATATATATATATATATATATAAATCCCTTCTCTGAAAACGCTTCACCGATTGATGTGAAACATGTCCTGTGGTAATAATGTGATATTTCAAAACAGCTGAAGGGATTTAAGCCAAACTTGTTTATTTTTAGGACAGTGGACGAGGGCATCTACCCATTGTCACGAGCAGGGACTACGCGGAGGGATATTGGCGACACAGTCGCATTACTCTCGGTTTTTTTTGCAATTACACAAAGATTCGTGTTCCTGTCAGTGAAGCGAAGGGTCTTATATTCTAGTAACTTTGAAAATGAGAAGGCTGTTTGGCCTAGAAACCCAATACAAAAGGCATTCCTGACAAGTAAAGCAGACACAATGACTGATTAAATTTATAATGTGCCAATAAGCTTCATACTCCATAATGCATCACCTGCCACATTGGAATGGCAGTTCGTAGTCTGGAAATGGAGAAACTGATATCATGTGGTGCCTAATCAAACCTCTTCAAAATGTTTCTTCAAAATGATAGTTTGTAACCGAGTAACCACTGTCAGAAAACCCTAACCCTAACCCAATGACATAATGTAGTTGAATGCAACCAAAGCAAATGCAGTCGAATCATATACCAAGATAAATGTGGTTAAACCCTACAAATCAGAATGTTATTCAATCAAATGCTGCTTAAATTTAACTGAAAGGGACAATTAAATTATTGTTTAGCTTTTTGAGTTTCATTCGCTCAAGTATTCATTTGAATCAGATTATATTGTTACCCCACGCACACCTGCATAGAACCGATTGTTTCCTGCCATGGCCCGTTCCTACTACGTACCCTAAGCAGTTCAGATTTATTGAAGAAATGGGTTCATGTCCGTCCATCTGTCTTTTCAGTTTATGATCAAGGCACAGCTTATTTAAATCAAATGTTACATTTTGAACACGAATCGGAACATTAATCGGAAAACAAACCTGCCGTTTAGCAGTAGCTTTGTCGCTGGATTAGCCCTGATCACACATGCGAAGTGTTATTGATTAATTTATTTTTATTGAGTTATTTTTTTGAGTGAGTTTTTTTTTTTTTTTACTCTGCCTGCCTGCAGTCAACAAAACTGAAAATCATTCTAAACAGAAAACTTACTATATTTAAGGACGTCATAAAGGATACAAACAACAGGCACAAATAACTGATGTACCGTGTTAGATAGGGTGGTGTAATAGACACTGGGGAATGTGGCGGTAAAACCCAGGATTTATTTATTTATCCGCCTTTAAACCTCGTTAACCTTTAAAAAAATTGAATTATATACTTGAAGTCTGTAGAACACAAATCGCCTTCATAATACTTCCAAGAAACATGCAATATGTCGAGATATAGCATTAGAGGGTGGGGCATGTGTATTGGGGTGAAGAAGAGGCCACCATAATGGTGAATTATCTGATCAATAAAGCATCTATCTCCTAAACTGTGACTCAATGTCGTTGTATTACAGTGTATAAAGGTGGTTGGTGTATAAGACTGATTCAGTCGAGCTACACTTCTGGATTTTTAAAACAATTTTAAAAATCATTATTTCATTAAAATTTAAGTACAGGATGGCCTTGCCATTTGTGTTTCCTCTTCGCGAATTCACTCTATCACGATTAATTTTATTGAGACACGATTTGCGGGTTGCGGTGAATGCGTTCGAATAATCGCGGGTTGGCGAACTATTTTCCACATTTATTCACCTAATTAACATGGATCAGCAAATCAAACGCCCCCAACATCATCACCACCATCTCCATAAACCCGTATTTATCATCACCATCGTCAACATCGCATTATTGGATCAAGTGTATTATCATTATTATTAAAGGTAAGTTTCATGATCTCAATATCTCAAGAAAATTAACTTTCTTTTATGTACCGTACTTAATAAAGGAAAATAATACTTTATTTTATGTTCTTAATAACTCCTGTATTCATGAAAACAAATAGCACAAAAACAATGCACAGTACATGTTAAATGGCAAGGCCCTCCTGTATATATTTGAACACTGTGTGGGGTATCATGTTCTATGAACTCAAATATTTTAAATAAATTGTCGATTTTTTTAACTTCACAAATTATCCATAATTATGAGGTTATACATAAATCACATGTAGAACATGAATTACAAGGGTAACTAGAACGGCAATTGGTAAAGTGCATACCTCTGCCAGGCTGAACACTATCGGTGCTGTATCCCACTCATAGGCCGGATCTGGACCCGGACCTGAAAAAGCTTGTTCTTGTCACGTACCCAACTCATCCATCTAGTTTTATTATAATCCGTCCACAACGTTTTGAAATAACATGCTTTATATCGTTTGTGGCCCTATTTCTCAATGGTGAAGAATCACTTCAAAATTCCCATATCTGGATCCAGATCCAGATCCTCACCAAAAACTAATAATTTCATCCATGTCAAACACACAACCTGTCCACAAAGTTTCGTCCATATCCATCTATGACTAACATTTTGAGATATCCTGCTCACAGACTAACAGGGGTGAAAACATAACCTCCGTCCACCTTCAGTAGTTATTACGAACGTTGATGCAGTAACACAAGAACGACGAATTACATTAGTAAACATCAGTACACTTCATTTAAATACAAATTACAGTGGCACGAGTACGCAATGGACAAATACCAACAACAATTAATAACAAAAGTTTTGATCCTTGCATTTTATTTTTTCTAGGATGCGAACTCTGGTTGAAGAGGGACCAGAACATTGATCTGCACACTCCATAACCAAACATGATGTCAGTACAAGCCCAAAATTAGATTATTGTGTGAAAACATGACTGTCTGAAATTAGTGGCAAAGTGACAACAACACCAGTTCTGCAAATGATCCCAAACTTGTTTACATCGGCAGAAATGGTTTTACTAACATCCACGAGCATCATTTGTCTCCATTACAAGCTCGTATACACATCATGTCCAGTTGAAAATCAGATGATGCTGCTCTCACTGTGGAATGCTGTGCCATTCCTTCGACCGAGGCCACTTCCAGTTGCTCAAGAGGCCGTGGGTCGCCTTGTTGACCATAAGTCCATGACGACACCTCCCAAAGAAGTCCCAGTTATGTCCAATTTAACACAAGTTTGTAGATCGTGCGGACTAGTCAATGCGGATGATGTCGTTTCGAAATGCAGCGTTGACAACATTGCACAATGTTGGTGAGTGTTGCCATCCATAAAGATGAAGTTGGGACCTTGCTGTAGGGCCATAAGGATGAAAGGCATAATTATCTCATCTTTGTATCCGCCACCGCTCATCTTACCCCTCCGAATGTTAACAAGATCAAGAATGCCAGCCAATACAATCAGCCTGCCCCCCCCCCCCTCCACAATTAGCAAATCACTCCGTACCTCTTCTCCAGACTTTAGCACGTCCATCGTTTAAGCCAATTCAGAATCCAGACATGTCGGTGAAAATAATGCGTCACCGACAGTTCCCCCTCCAATATGTATCATTGCTGCCACCATGTTAGAGGTTTCCTGGAACACAAACTACTGGTAAAAAAAAAGAAGAGTATTCTGAACTGTCTGGGGTGAAATTCGATTGTTGACTTTTCTTTGGAGGCCCATTGTGCAGAGATTGTGCTATTGAAAAGTTGTTCCTTCTGGCAAGTGGAAGAACCCAACGATCCTCAGGAGGAATTATAACACTCAGGTGACCTAAAAGATGTCTATCTGTGAATTGTCCGGTGCGATGTGCACTAGAAATGACAATGCGATGGAGATTGCACGACGAAGCAACGGCATTCCGAGTAATCACCTCTTAAACCACCCTGATGGCGTGAGCAAACTCATTTGGTGTTAAATGATGCCAAGGCATTCCTAAACTGGATTACGCCCCATGGGTGGCCAATTCATAGGATGTATTGGCACGGATCGTGCGCCAACATGAATGCAGATTCCGTGGAGATGTGATTCTAACGTTAATTTCCAATGCCGCTCGGTTCAGATGACGATAATTGTAGCATTTCATGTTGCATGTCCAATTTCTCTTTGTGGTTCTTTCCGCAATAGCCATGGATTAGGTACAGACGAGGAGAAATATCCCAACTGTAAATCAATAGAATAGTTAGGCTGTTCCTTGCATAGCAGGGTTTTGCAATCACTTGTGTGTCTGTGTGTGTCTGTCTGTGTCTGTGTGTGTGTGTGTGTGTGTGTGTGTCTGCGTCTGTGTCTGTCTGTTTCTGTCTCTGTCTGTGTGTGTCTGCGTGTGTCTGTCTGTGTCTGTCTGTGTGTGTCTGTCTGTGTCTGTGTGTGTCTGTCTGTGTCGGTCTGTGTCTGTGTGTGTCCGTCTGTGTCTGTGTGTGTCTGTCTGTCTGTGTCTGTCTGTGTCTGTGTGTGTCTGTGTGTGTCTGTCTGTGTCTGGCTGTCTGTGTGTGTCTGTGTGTGTCTGTCTGTCTGTGTGTCTGTATGTGTCTGTGTGTGTCTGTCTATGTCTGGCTGTCTGTCTGTGTGTGTCTGTCTGTGTCTGTCTGTCTGTGTGTCTGTCTGTGTCTGTGTGTGTCTGTCTGTGTCTGGCTGTCTGTCTGTGTCTGTCTGTCTGGGCCGTAACCTTTTTACCACGAGTTTTGTCATCAAATTTTCACCAAAGCTTTGCTATGATAATATGCAGAAGGCAAATTAATATTTTTTCCAAAGATGAAAAGGTCAAAGGTCAGCGTCACACAATTTTCATCCAATTGACATGAAATTTACATTTACCATTTGAGTTTTGTCATCAAATTTTCACCAAAGCGTTATTATGATAACATGGAGAAGCCATATTAAAACGTTTGTCAAAAGGTCAAAAGCTTAAAGGTCAGCGTCACTGAAAATTATCAATTTTCATCCAATTGACCTGAAATTTAAATTTACCATTTGAGTTTTGTCATTTAATTTTCAACAAGGCTTTATTATGATAATATGGAGAAGGCAAATTAATAATTTGGTCAAAAGGTCAAAGGTCAGTGTCAAGTAAAATCGTCAATTTTCATCCGATTGTCTCGAAATTTTAAGAATTTGCATATCGGGTGACTGAATTAGTTCACCAAACAAAAGCTAGAACCTGATTGTTTTTGTCAAAAGGTCGAAGGTCAAGGTTGTGGTAAAATCATCAATTTTCATCCAATTGACCTGGAATTTTAAGAATTTGCATTTTGGGTCACAGCATTGGTTCACCAATCAAAAGCTAGAAGCTGATTCTTTTTTTTAAAATCTAAAGCTCAAAGGTCAATGCGGCATAAAATCATCAATTTTCATTTTGTATTTTTTTTTAAACTGTTTTCATTATTTTGACCATATTGAAGAAGAAGAAGACTGCTGAATACAAACGGGCGCGGATGGATTTTTGCATTTTCAGATGCTTTCTAGTTTGCAGTTTTAAAAGGCGTTGTTTCGATATTGCTAAGGAGAACGCTGCATCAGCTCTGAACCTCCATTCCCAAAGTCATGAGCTATTAGTTCAGATCGGGAAAGCTGAACAGGCCACCTGTATCCAAAAATTTCAAAAATCCATTTTTTCACCCCCATGTTAAATGGAAACCCTGACATATCGAGACTCATAGGATTGATTTATGGGTGAACGTGTAAACAAACACAGGGCAGGTTGGTGTGCGGAGAGCCCCAATATCATATTGACGTTATACTTTGTTTTTGGTTTGTTTTGTTTTTACATTACAATTACAATTACAATTACAATACCTCAATTACAACTACTAAATGGCCATGCTCCCTCGTTACTTTGTTTATATTACCGATACTTATGTGTGAAGGCACCCCCAACTATACCAATAGCCTAAGTAAGCAGCTGCCATACAGTACAACATAATCAAACGCCCCAAGATGGTTCTTATTGTTAAAGAGGCAAACATTACATTTCTGTGTGTCTTTAAATGGAGCAAAACAAGTTGACTTGCATCCAGCAGACTAGTGTTTGTCAACGATTTCGATAGCATTACTGTTTATTCCATATACAGGCCAGATATGACACAAATGTTTAGCCCAATGTAAATACTACGCCTACTACTACTACTACGACTGTCCTTGTGAGGTCGGTCTTCACTCACACCTCTATATCTCTGAAACCGCTCCATGGAAAAAAAATGAAACATGGTGCATTGTCAAGTACTCCCCATGTGGAAAAAGATATGTTACTGATGACATCATCGTTCGAAAAATATGACGCTTCATCCGATCAGTGAAGTTGAGTGATCAGTGAATGATTTCTTTTTTTCTCTGCAACTGTTGGTCCGATAGGCACGAAATTTTACCATAGGAGCACCTCCTCCTATATCATTTTCTAACTATAACGGCACTCAGTAGAGAGCATACCTCCACCTGGTTGGCCATATCACTCAATAGTGAAGAATCACTTACAAAATTATACTAGCTGGATCCGGATCTGGATCTTCACCAAAATTGAAGCTTCTTTCTTGTCACACACACAACCTGTCCAACAAGTTTCGTCCAAATCCATCCATAACTTTTTGAGATATCCTGCTATGTATCATGTTTGGCCCTATCTCCCAATGGTGAAAAATCACTTTTAAAAAATTAAATAATTCTCATGTCCGAATTCATATTCAGATCTTCACCAAAATCGAATCTGTTTGTCCTTCTTAGACAACCAGCCGGTCCACCAAGTTTCGTCCAAATCCATCCATAACTTTTTCAGATATCCTGCTGGTATAGTTTTTGGCCCGATCTCCCAATGGTGAAGACTCAATTAAAAACTTCTACGAGCCGGATCCGAATCCGGATCTTCACCAAAAGCCTGCTGATTATTATATTTTCTGCATGAGAACAAATCTCCACTTTCCTCAAAAATATCCTGTCAACCAGAAGTGCTACATATTGTGACTGGGTGTTGCATACCTGAATTTTGGAAACACCTGGGGTGTTGCATACCAAATTACATTAAATAATAGCGTAGTTATATCATAGTATTTTGTTTAGATAAACCTAGGAGTCCAATGTGTTGTATGGGGGGAATATTCATTGTGCTTGTAAGCTAGGCTTGCCCCATTGTTCTCGCTTTCTCTATTACTAAACTCTCAACACTTCTAAACTCCTCACAAACCCGTACCACAAATACCAGTCAACCTTCATCAAGCTTCATTTAGCCTGGTTTTGCTTAGTGGTTAGGGTGCCGGCTTGGGATCCTAGGATCCTGGGTTCGAATCCCGGTCGATCGCTGAATTAACGCCAGGGGGGTTGACTCAGCCTGTCATCCTTCCGAGGTCGGCAAATTGAGTACCAGCTTGCTGGGATGAATGATCCCGGTGTGTACCCCGGTTTAGAATAGGTACACCGTATCCCTGCGCATCGTAAGAGCGTGACCAAGGGTTGGCGTCAGGAAGGGCATCCGGCCATAAAAACATTGCCTCAAACAGGGAACCATGATTGTCGATTGTCATGGGGCCTGCAAGGCTAACCCCCGCTCTAGCAGGGGAAAATGGCCTTAAAACGATCATTCATTCATTCATTCATTCTTCATCAACAACACAAAGCCCCACAAACTAACAACTGCACACACAATAGCCTGCATTAGTCATCCGAGGCTAAACAGGCATGACACCCCATGCAGCGAGAGTGGGCCTGGGCAGGCACGGCACCCCACACATTGGTAGGCCTCAAAAGTGCCGCAGCAGCACTTCCGGGTCCTGTACCAACCAATGGATACCGGTGGACCAGAGAAACCAGCCAATGAGTGCTGCAACATCACAGAATCGCGGACGTGTTAGGTGGCCGGCGACGTGCCCATAAAATGCCATGCCAGGTGGGCAAGAGTTTGCGAAGACTGGGAGCTACACGAAGGAGATTAGTGTGGGTGACTTCCAACGAAGTCTGGAGTTAGAACGGAGAAAGGAGTTTGGAGTCAAGGATGGAGATTTTTAAAATGTCAATCAAACCAAATAAGGCATAAATCCACTCAAGGTAAGGAGCTAAGGGAAGGTTAGATAAAGATAAGGATAAAGCAAATGAAAATAAAAGAAAGGAAAAAAATAGCAAAAAAACATCCAAGACATAGGAAATAGCATAAGTCAAGTAAAATGCGATGAAATCTCAAATATTTAGGAAGTAGGAATTGAGATGTAGTAAAGATGCAGGAAAGCTGGAGCTGAGAGAGGAATGGTCCGACGGAGAGATGGGTAGTTTGCCGAGGAATGAGCACCTGGGTGTGGGAACCAAACTGGTACAGTAAGTACAGTAAACACAGTACAGTACATGGGGGATTTAATTTGCCAGGAAAGTAAAGCAAGATTGGGACGCTGGAGCCTACTTAAAATAAGCATCTCAAATGGCTTCTGTGGTTGTTTAACCGAACCAATATTCTCCTGAACTGTATCTTGATCTCTGTAAACTCCAGAGCATCGGCGAAGTTCGCCATTGGTCCTTCCAGGACCCCCATCATATCTCCGCACACTCACATCGCATCTTGCTGACTCACTCGGAGCACCAGAGAATCAACAGTCACCAACGGTTCTTTTCAGAATCCGCATCACACTTTTGCACCTCACACGATGTACCTCCCACACCGCACCTCTTCACACCCCCATTTCACTCACCCAGTTCGGAACCACATGAGCCCTTAAGGGTGGGGCTACACTCATGCCCCTCCTCTCGCACTCATCTGCCTATCAACCTTATTCTTCTTAATTTCCCAGAATCAATGTGGCGCCTAAATCATTCGTGATGTGATTGTTCAAAGGGACTTCTGTGCATAGATAAGGCTTTCTCATACATGCCTTTGTTTGACTTGGACATATGTGCCTTGTTGGATTATAATCCCTACCAAGCAGTCTGGTTGTCTGTTCCCATTGATTACACATAGCATGCTGCACCGGGGAGTTCACCCAAGCCGATTCATTACAAGTAGTCAGAAGCCAACGCGTAAACCCACACACAGTAAAGCTCGGCCATTTCCTTGAACCGGTTGCTCGTTGGTAAGGACAGTACAGTAACTGGGGGATTTAATTTGCCAGGAAAGTAAAGCAAGATTGGGACGCTGGAGCCTACCTAAATTAAGCAACTCAAATGGCTTCGGTGGTTGTTTAACAACTGTGGTTCTGTGGGTTTTTAATATTTTTACTACTGGTAGGGGCCTGTTCTCCCATGAAACTGCACGATAAGCTATTTATAAAGGTTAACACAACGTTTTTTTCAAGGAGGAAACACCCTTTGGGGAGACGGGATATTATTAGTGTTAATAGTTTTGTAATAATATTAATATTGTGCTATTATACTGAGTGCTGTTGTTACATTTGATATTAGAAGCGGCTTTGGAAAAATGCCACGAAAACGATACCTTAACACGGATATACACCTCAACATGCAACCCCCTTTGGGGGAAACCCTCTTTGGGGTGGGGTGGAAGTTAAATCGTTACAACCTACATCGTGTGACCCTGAGTCTCCTTGTCAAGTTTAGTTGCGATTGGATAACTAACGACTTAATGTATCGTGGGCAAAAACCATCAGACAGACAGGCAAAAACCAAATTGTGTATTTAGTATGATTTGTTATGAAACGTTATTTTTAGGTCACATTGCTAAATGAAGTGAAGTTTTTGTTTAATTAAATGTTCGCCTTGCGCTGCAACCTTTGTTCAACTACTCTCAGTACAGGCTACTGTTATTAACAATGCCAGTAGTGTTTGTTCAGCTTTGTGGTAATTTCTCATACTCTGTCACAGAGCATCAGTGCTGCCGAAGCAAATTCCTAAGCAAGGTTTGTACCACTATGGTTGGTTTGCCATTGCATTCCCAGTAGTAGTTTGGACAGGAACTTGTAATTTGTTCAAGCTCGCCTTACTCTTCATGGAGGACACTGGGGAGAGGGGGAGAATGGTGGGGGATTAGGAAGGGGTCTTTAACTTCCACCAACAAATGTCGGTAGACGGGACACCCAGTTCAATGGTCCGGTCCATTGGAGGCAAAGCACACACATTGAGGAATCACTCTGCCTGTGAAACACCGGGATGACAGTTTATAATGGGTCGGTATTTCAGCCCAGGCAAGCTTAGAGACGAGTCTGTGTACCTAGAGGCCATCATGTCAGCTGAGGTCGTATCTTAACGCTTTGTGAACTAGAACGGCACTCAGTCGAGAGCATACCTCCACCTGGTGAACAGTTTACGTTTTGGATCTCAGAGTAGACCAGAAAATCACAATACAGAATTTATATAATGCATAAACATTCTTCACCAAAATTGAATCGATTCTTCCTTGTTACACACCCACCGGGTCCACCAAGTTTCTTCCAAATCCGTCCATAACGTTTTGAGATATCCTGCTATGTATCGTTTTTGTCCCCATCTCCCAATGGTGAAGAATCGCTTTAAAAATTCTGGTACCCGGATCCGAATCCGGATCTTCACCAAAATCTAATCATTTCGTCCTTGTCACATTCGCTACATCTCTGCTAAATTTCGTCCAAATCCGTCCACAACTTTTTGAGATATTTTGTTCACAGACAAACGGCCAGACAAACAGACAGGGGTGAAAACATAACCTCATAATAAAGTAGAATGGCACTCAGTAGAGAGCATACCTCCACCTGGTTGGCCATATCACTCAATGGTGAAGAATCACTTAAAAAAAAAAAATTCTCATATCCGAATCACATTCAGATCTTCACCAAAATCTAATCTATTTGTCCTGTCACACACCCAACCGGTCCACCAAACTTCGTCCAAATCCATCCATAACTTTTTGAGATACCCTGCTATGTATTGTTTTTGTCCCGATCTCCCAATGGTGAAGAATCGCTTAAAAATTCTAGTAGCCTGATCCGAACCCGGATCTTCACCAAAAACTAATCATTTCGTCCTTGTCACATACGCTACATCTCTGCCAAATTTCGTCCGAATCCGTCCACAACTTTTTGAGATATTTTGTTCACAAACAAACAGACAAACAGATGAAAAATCGGTCAGAGACTGAGGACTTGCCGGAACGTACTTTTTTTATCGGCCATTTTGGATCAAAATGGCGCGAAATCTATACATGCAAATACGGTAAGCAATGGAAGGTAACTGAGTAAGTCTATGCATATCTATTGTCCTTTCTTAGTCATAGTGGATTGAAATATCTTATTATAATAGAGCAAACGTATATGGTTATGTATGTCGCGATGTATGTATGTTTATATGCGATGAAAATGTCTACTTCTTCAAAGAAGAACAAGCATTCTGAGTATTGCGCTGCAATCCATGACCCCGACCGGCAGTCTGTCGTCGTCCGGAAAACTGTTGAGGAAATTACCAAAGCTCAAAGTGCCATGCAACAACAACAACAACAACAACAACAACAACAACAACAACATGCATTTTAAAGGCCATTTTCCCTGCTAGAGCGGGGGTTAGCCTTGCGGTCCCCATGACAATCTTCTCCATTTTGCCCTATTTTCTGCACCTCTCCTTGTGACCCCCTTGCCGCATTTCTTCTTCCACCATCTTTAGCCAAGTCTTTCTCGGTCTTCCCCGTCCTCTACTTCCTTCTACATTCATTTCCATCACTCTTCTCAACCTGTCACTTTCATCCTTCCTCAACACATGACCAAACCATCTCAACCTGTTCCTCTATACAGCATCAATCACAGGCTCTATTCCCATCATCTTTCCCAATTCATCATTTGTCTTCCTCTCTCTCAACGATACTCCGCACATCCATCGAACCATTCGCATTTCCACCCTTTCCAACCTTCGTTGCTGCTCTACGTTCATTACCCATGTCTCGCTCCCATAAATCATAACACTTCTCACACATGCAGCATACAACTTTCCCTTCAGCTTCAACGACACTCCCCTCCTCATCAGTACGCCACTCAGTTCCCGAAACTCCTTCCATGCACATCTCACTCCAGCAACCGTTGCCGAGTCTGATCCACCTTCTCCATTCAGCATGTCTCCCAGGTAGCAAAATGTTTTCACACCTTCCAGCTTCACGCCGTCTCCAAGATCCAACTCAACATTTCCTCCATATGCAGCTCCCTCTGTGCACACCTTACATTTGAATGTAGCTGCCACACTGGTTAATGACCCTCTCAGACCACTACATTTTTGATGAACCCACTCAGCGCACATTGTACATTGAATGGAGTTCACTCCGACACCCTTCCTGCACACAGCACACGACCACTTCCCAGTTCTTTCCACCTCACCACATGCTTTACCACTTGCCATCACCTTCGTCTTTCCGATATTCACCTTCAGACCTTTTGTCTCCATACATTCCATCCACTTGTTCATCTTCTCCTTCAGTCCATCCATACTTTCCGCAATCAACACCAGATCATCTGCATACAACACTCCCACGGTAAACCCTCCTTTACGTTCTGAGCCAGCACCTCCATCACAGCTACAAATCGTAGTGGACTTAGTACCGACCACTGATGCACTCCCACATTCACCTCAAACTCACCACTGTTCCCGTCCTTCGTCCTTACAGCTGTGCGCACTCTTTTGTACATTGCCATCACTACTCTGATCAACCATTCCTCCACTCCTCACTTCCTCAATGCCCATGTCAATACTTTGCGTGGAACCCTATCGAATGCTTTCTCCAAATCAAGAAACCCAAGAAACAACTTCTTCCTCTTCTCCATGTACTTCTCCTGCAACTGCCTCACAATGAAAAGCGCGTCTCCGTTCCTCTTCCTGGCATAAATCCAAACTGCATTTCGTCGATCTTCACTTTCTACCTTATCCTCCTCTCCAACACCCTTTCCAATACCTTCATTCCATGCTCCAATAACTTTATCGCTCAGTACGAGCCACACTCCAGAGGGTCACCTTTCCCCTTGTATAGAGGGATGAGGGTACTCAGTTCCCAATACACTGGAATGCGGCCTTCTTTCAACACCAGATTACAGATCTCTGTCATTCTCTTCACACCCCAACTTCCTGCTGCCTTCAACATATCTCCCACAACTCCCATCGGCCCTCCCGCTTTTCTACTCGTCATTGCTTTTATCACTTCCTCAACTTCCTTCTCAGTTATCTTCTCTGCCGGTCCTAAAACTGGGTTACTCTCTATGTTGCCATCCCATTCATTCTCTGTATTCATCAGCATTTCCATATATCTTTTCCATCTTCCTTTCATTCCATCTGGGTCGACAATGATTTCTCCCACTTCATCCTTCAAGCAACTCACCCCCATCACATCACACCTCTCTTTCGCTATCTGCTTTGCAATCCTGAATACTGCTCTCTGACCCTCTTCCTAATCCAAGCGTTCTCCGAACATTTTCCGACATGCCTCCTGAGCCTTTGCTACCTCTTTCTTTGCAGCCTTCTTGGCTGCGTTATAACTTTCATGCTCTGCTGTTTCTGCTCCCGTACCCTTCGCCTTCTGCCACTCCTTGAACTTCTTCCTCTTCTCGTCAATCCTCTTTCCAACTTCATCATCCCACCACCATGTTTCCGAGTGCCTCAGTGGTCCTTTTGTCCATCCACATACCTCACCAACGACTCCCAACAGACTAGCTTTCGTTGACATCCAACCACTTTCAAGCTCAACCACACCATCCTCTACCCTACTCAGCCTGTCTTTTAATGCCTCCCTTACTGTCACCTCTTTCAACGTCCACACCTTCATTCTCGGTTGGTAGTTCACCCGCCGAGCTCTCCTCGCACCTTTCACCCTTATGTCGCAGACAACCAAATGGTGCTGTGAAACAGCCTCCTCCCCCGGGATCACCTTTGTGTCCCGAAGGTGCCCCCTATCTCACCTACGCACCATCAGGTAGTCAACGGTTGTCGTCGACCCACCTGACGTGTATGTAACAAGCTTATTATCCTCTTTCTGTAAAGCTTACTTCAACAAGCTTACAATATGTAACAAGCTTACTTCAAAGTGCCATAACTTTGTCAACAAGCGTTACGCCTAGGTCCCCCGTCGGTGAAGTGATGCGAGTTGACAAAGTGAAAGACGCAAGGCGGCCATCTTGGATTTTGACGTGGCGACCCAATTTTCAAAAGTTTTCTTCCTTATGCCGAGATACACCCACACACCAAATTAGAAGTTGGTACTTCGCTTATTTTTCAAGATATTCATCTCACAAGGTTCACATATACATGGCGGCGGCCATCTTGGATTTTGACGTGGCGACCCAATTTTCAATGGCGTTCTCCCTTGTGCCGAGATACACCCACACACCAGATTAGAAGTTGGTACTTCGCTTATTTTTCAAGATATTCATCTCACAAGGTTCAGACATACATGGCGGCGGCCATCTTGGATTATGACGTGGCGACCCAATTTTCAATAGCGTTCTTCCTTGTGCCTAGATACACCCACACACCAGATTAGAAGTTGGTACTTCGCTTATTTTTCAAGATATTCAGCTCACAAGGTTCAGACATACATGGCATCAGACATACATGGCGGCGGCCATCTTGGATTTTGACGTGGGTTGCACCCACACACCAAATTCGAATGCAGTCCTTCGCTTACGCATGCACGCACGCACGCACACACGCACGCCCGCACGGACGGACGGAGAGATGGACGGACGGACGGACGGAGGGGAAAACCGTAGTCGCCCTTTCGCTCCGCGGTGCGACGGGGGACAAAAATGATGGAAACGTCGTGAAGTTCGAACTTGATCTGTAACTTATCATGAGAAAACCATGTGCCAGGTTTGAAATCATTAGCATTAAGAGTTTAGAAAAAAAGTCCGGAAAACTGTTCTTTGCGTGACAGACTGACAGATGGAGGGACGGCGTGCAAACCTTTAGTCCCCTCCAGTGTACACCGGTAGGGGACTAATTACCACCCTCTTAATTGCGTTAAGACTGCTGAGACCCCTCAGACCTTTGACGACCCTTTAATTCCCCCAAGACCCTTCAGACCACCAAGACCCCGGAACACCCAAAATACCCTGAAGACCCCCAAAGGCCCAAAACACCCCGAAGACCCAAAACACCCCGAACACCCAAAACACCCCGAAGACCCAAAATACCCCGAAGACCCAAAACACCCCGAAGACCCAAAACACACCACCAAAACACCCCGAAGACCCAAAATACCCCGAAGACCCAAAACACACCGAAGACCCAAAACACACCGAAGACCCAAAACACCCCGAAGACCCAAAACACCCAGAAAACCCAAAACACCCCGAATACCCAAAAGACCCAAAAGACCCCAAAGACCAAAAATACCCCAAAGACCCAAAAAGACCAAGAAGAACCAAAAGACCCAAAAGCCCCTGAAAACCCTGAAGACCCAAAAGACACCAAAGAC
The DNA here is from genome assembly GCF_964187855.1 of Myxine glutinosa. Lineage (NCBI taxonomy): Eukaryota > Metazoa > Chordata > Myxini > Myxiniformes > Myxinidae > Myxine > Myxine glutinosa. The sequence continues at coordinate 127,499,398 of NC_136262.1, read as the reverse complement.
CCTTAAGACCCCAAAGCCTCTGAAGACACCAAAGACCCAAAAGACGCTGAAGACCCAAAACACCTTAAAGGCCCAAAATTCCCTTCAGGGCCCAGAGGATCCAAAATACCATGAAGACCCAAAATATACCGAAATGGTCAAAGATGCCTACCCCTCTGAAACGTGTGGTGAGGCGCACGGAGCGTGCCGAGTCACGCTAGTATTTTCAATGAAAGCTTGGCCCCCTGACCTTTGACCCCAAAAAATAATTAAAACTAAGCATTTTTGACCATTTTATGCCACATGTTATTTTTCGGGAATTGAATAATGAACATTTTGATGTTGGTTAGAAGGGAATCGGATAATATTTGACAGAGTTATTAGTAAAAAAACAAAACAATTTTTGACCTTGAGTTTGACCTTACAAGGTCACTCAAGGTCAAAGGTCATGGTGCCAAATGAAATGTCATATGTGACTGCCTATATGGCAGTAACAGTAAGTGTATGCATATCTCTTGTACTTTTAGAGTTATAGTGGTTTGAAATATATTTTAAATGAAAACTCGACCCCCCCTGATTTCACGTTTTGGGTGACCTTGAGCTTGACCCTGGGCCTAGAGAGTTAAAAATTGGGCACAGTCTATTCCAGGGCAAGGCAAATATGTGTGTAAAGTACGGCGATGCTATGTGCAACGATGTAGATGTAGTACTGCGCACAAACAGACAGACAGACAGACAGACAAACCAACCAACCAACCAACCAACATACTTGCCGGAATCTATTCCGGCAAGTAACAGACAGACAGGGGTGAAAACATAACCTCCATCCACCTTTGGTGGTGGAGGTAATAAACAAACTGTGATTCCAAGTTGTATTGTATCTTGTTTAGCATCATGTGCTTCTTCTAGTTGAATGTTGAGTTTGCTTGCGTGCAGATCTTTTCAAAATCAGCACGGGAAGCGGTCACTGGAAACGGGAGACAGCTGAACGCACAAACACACAGACAGACACCACACTTTGCATTATAAAATGTTGTGCTGTATTGTTGTATTTTATGTTATAATTTTACTATTTTTGCCATTTACCTCTCTTGTCTCCAAAATCACAAAGTTGTGCATGGCTTCACCGAGCAGTCCCTTGCTTCCAGCATTCATTGTTATTGCACCACATCTAGCCTTTCACACATTTTTGTAATATTCTGTTCATTCCACAACCATGTTTGACTGTTTTCCCAGCATGAGAATATCTGCCAATTCCATATTAATTGGGTTGCGCCTCTTTCACCATTCAAAAAGTTTATAACAATCCTATTCTTTATTCTTACTTCTAATGAGTTCAAAAACGAACATAAAAATAACCAAAGGGGATTTGTGACAAGGTATGAGGAAACTGATGACAAAACCAGAACAAGAATAAAGCAAGAGGAACCAGACAACAGGAAAATAAAGATAACAGCTCAATCATCTCCCAGGCCTTGAATGCACTCAGGAGGAAATCCCTGGACATTCAACGTACTTTTCCCTTCAGCCTAATTTGCTGCTGCCTTTTGAAAATTTTGGAGTTCTGATGCCAAGGGGTGAAAACTTCGGCCACTCTGAGGGTTAATACCAGCATGCATGCTCGGCAGGCCTGTCTTCGCAGCACCGTAACAGAGCTTGAAATTTTTTGACAGTTTCTGCTTCGCCCTGCCTCACCGCCTCTCCATCTTGTGGACGTCGAATCAATTCCCACCCATCCTGCCTTCCTCCCTCATCTCTATACTGTAAATGTTAAGTTATCTGGGCAGAGACCAGAAGGTTGCTCGTTTGAATCCTGTGCATTTGCTTGCAGAGCTGCGGCAACATAGCTCGTTAAGTAACGAAATAAGGCCAGGAGCCTCAAGCCCATTTCACAAGCAATGTAATACAAGACAAACATGAGATGGCTACATGCAGGCTAATTAGCCAAAGGACCAACTTACACACATCTCTTCAAAGAAGGATGTCAAATAAGGCCTACAAAATGGAACAGGGCTTTTGATGAAAACTAAAGTTTCCTCCAGAGTTCACCTGAAACTGAGCACACAAAGAGTACATGTTGAAAAGAATAAGCAATGATTGGAACATATTATTGCTTCATTTTATCATTATCAAAATATTATCATTTCCTTCAAAAGGATCAATATGTATCAATCTCCATCTTCTGTGCACTTTTTAAAAACGTTTCCTGTCATATAAAATTATAGTGTCATATTAAGTCTGATAAATGTTTTCTGTGTCCACAGTATAATTGTGAAAGCATAAGTGAAGTGAATACATACTCAAGGGTCGAACTGATGTGAACAAAGAAGAACTAGAAAGCATCTGAAAATGCAAAGCCCAGCCGCACCCGTTTGTATTCAGTCTTCTTCATCCATATGCTTGAAATAACGAAAGCAGTTTTTAAAAAAAATTGATGATTTTATGCAGACTTGACCTTTGAGCTTTAGATCTAAAAAATAATCAGCTTCTAGGTTTGAGCGGTGAACCAATTCAGTAACGCAATATGCAAATTCTTTAAATTTCGACGATTTTATGTGATGCTGAACTCTGACCTTTTGACCTTTTGATCAAATTATTAATTTGCCTTCTCCATATTATCATAATAAAGGTTTGTTGAAAATTTGATGGTAAAACTCAAAATGGTAAATAGAAATTTCACGTCAATTGGATGAAAATTGATGATTTTATGTGACGCTGACATTTAACCTTTTGACAAAATTATTAATACTAGGGCATTGCCCGTACGTGGGTGCCCGTTCCTTGCCAAAAAAAAAAAAAAACGCTACCCGTACGCTCTACCCCGCCCGTACGCCCGTAAACAAAAAATAACAACGCTCTTCGCTTCCGCCCTTCGCTCTGACTGAATTGGGAGAAATAATGCGCATAAGAAATCGAATTACGTACCGTAATGGCGGTCAGCTCGTAACGCGCACACTGTCCGGAAGTTCGCATATCGCATATCTATCTATCTATCTATTAATGCCCATTTATTCAATTATCGCCAACGTATTTTGGCTTTTTGCAATTTAATCGCAAGGAAAAGTAGAAAGAGAAGAGGGAAAAAAAGAAAAGCCTTGCCTTGCTGCAAACAGCTGCTGCAAACAACAACAACATGGAAGGCTGCACTGTCCGGAAGTTGGCATATCGCAGTTACGATTATTTTAGTGTTAATGGCCAATTATTCAATTAGCGCCAACGTATTTTGGCTGTTTGCAATTTAATCGCAAGGAAAAGTAGAAAGAGAAGAGGGAAAAAAAGAAAAGCCTTGCATTAACGCATTAACGCTTGCATTGCATTAACGGTTCGGCACACGTGATAGCTCGCTGCTCTCTGATTGGTTGAAGCGTTTTTTGGACATAGCTCGGTAGGTACTTGTCCGATTAATTACAAACCTTGAAAAGGCACATCCTCGGGTCCCCAGCAATATACCTGGCAAGTTTCAAGTATATCGGACCCGTGGTTGTCGAGAAACAGCGGTCACAGACAAACACACAGACACACAGACAGACACACAGAGATTACTGGCATTATAGATAGATGTCTGAATATTCTCATTAAAAAGCTTGGTGAAAATAGCTCAAATGGTAAAAAAAAAAAAAAGTTACGGCCCAGAGAGACACACACACACACACACACACACACACACACACACACACACACACACACACACACACACACACACACACACAACTGGAACTTGCTCTAAACACGTCATTTTCCTCCATTGCAGAGCTTGAGCTTAGCCTACAAGAGATGTCCAAGCCAGTATTGTGCCAGTGTTGCTAGAAGCAGTGAAGAGGTGAAAAAGAGTGGAAGCCAAACGCGCAATACCGTGAGAAGGTTCTGCTCATGCTTCTATAAATTTACTGGGGGTCACATTTGAAACCGGGGAGCATTAATTAAATCTGGAATGCAGCCTTCACAGATTAACTGCAGACAAATGCAAACCCTTGTCAATCATCCAGACAAAATACAAAAAAGGACATGTGAGAAGATCAGGTGGGAAAGACAGAGCAAGCGAGGAGAAGATGAACAAAGATTGCATTAATCTTCTAATATATAAAGCTCTTTCTAACCACTGACTGACTTATTGACTAACTGATTGACTGACTGGTTGACTGATTGTCTGACTGATTGACTGACTGACTGTTATTAATGTTCGGTACCTTCCAGTGTCACGGATATCAAAGCCTGTACACCGGGGGAAAAAAAAATCACAGAACCATCGGAAAGGGTATGTAAAGGAAAATTTACGTAAATAAACATAAAAGCATACGTAAAAAAACCTCAATCAGCATCTACCATGTGCAAAATTGTAATTTCTATAACTGTAAACTGTCAAATATACATGACAATAATGTCCGTAAATGAAAAAAGAAAAAGCATCCACTAATGGCAATTTACGTTTAAAAAACCATAAATGCTTCCGTAAGAAAAAAAACCTCAATCGATATGTAATATTTGAAAATTGTAATTTATATAACTGTAAACTGTGAAATAAAAATCTCAATGAAAATTTACGTAAAAAACATAAACGCGTCCGTAAAATAAATAAATAAACCTAAATCGATATCTTGCAGCAGGTCGGTGATGCATGCGGAAAATCATAAAGCTTCTATTTATTATGTGCCCACGTACAAAGCACGGTTAGTTATTGCTTACAATGTGTAAGCATACCCCAATAGTAACTTTATAAAGCTCACAGAAGATGAACAAAAAGGAGGTGACATGCATAGTGTATCACCTCAATGAGGCAAGGTCAACACAAGAATACATGAGGGCTCATCCAAGCATCAAAACCAGGAGCTGACAGTCGTGGCTTGAAACACCAGAAGATCAAATTTATGAGGAAGTCATCTAAGCACTACCACAACGACTACGACTACTACTACCACTTTAATGATCCGAATTATTCCCACCTTCATTTGTAATCGGTTGATGAATGTTTTTGGCTCAAGTCTTTCATGAACAGGCAGGCCAGGCCAAGAGCTCGACTGAAGGTTTTTGGGGCACTTTATTCATTATTTTATTCTTTATTCACGTTGGGCATTAGAAATTAGCACTTTATTCAGGATGCTGGTGATAACACACCTACTCTTCACAAAAGACAACGCAAAATATTTAAAGGAACATCCGACTCAATGTTCCTCATAGGGACAGCACACTCTGTGTGTGATGCAATACCCTGCCCACGAAGCAGCAACCCTACGGATATGTGTATGTATCTATGTGTATATTGTTGCGGTTTTGAGAACCCACACAGATAACATCATTAAAGGTTAAAGGTTGCACCCCATAGTTAGGCCACAAGCAACATGTAGGTCACCTTAGAACGTTAGTTATTTCATAGTATGTGTTTAGGATAAGGCCATTTCCAATAGTTGCATCTGCGTTGTGTAAAACAAATAAGAGTAGGCCCCGTTCATCCTGCAGCCCTCCCTCCAACCGACTCCATTGCGCCTATCCAGTCTGCACCCCATTGCCCTTCGCAGTTTGTTACGCGTTGGGCCGGCAGCGTTAGCTGCCAGTTGCTCGCTCAAACCAGCCAAATGCCACGAGGTAAAGCCCGAAAAGGGGCGGAGCGCAAGGGTAGGGGTGTGGCCACGTCAAGCAGCCGTCAAGGGCGGAGCCGGTAAGACCTCAACAGCCAATCAGAGCCGAGGCGACATCGCCTGACAGGGTGTGGCTGGACATTCCAGAGGGTTCGCTGGGCATGGCAATAAAACCCTTCGTGCGAGGCCCCCACCTCAGCTATGAGCAGGGAGAGGCAGGCGCTCGAGTCTTGAACAGTTATGATGGGAGAGGCGCTCGTGAGTTCGCAGTGAATGAGTTAAGAGGCAGGCGCTCGAGGATTGAGAAGGACTGCAGCGTGGTAAAGGACTCACGAGGGAAGCCAAGCACTGGCATTCGTGCAGAAGGACTTTTGTGGGAAGGCGCTTTGGTAACATCATTGGGGGAGGGGCGCATTGTACATAGCCATACCGGGAGCGCGTATAAAGGCGCCGGTACAACTATTACGTACGCATTATAATCGCCAACTTACCGACCTTTCCCCGATATAATTGTCCGCTTCGCACCAACGCCACGCGGAGAGCTTGCCTACCATCACCATCTGCTTCGTGGTACGAGTCGGGGACCGGAGCGAGCTGTGGACGCCATCGGTGGACCCTCAACCCGACCATCTACAGCCCCGTGTGAGTGAGTCTGAGAGTGAGTCTGAGTGCGAACGGGCCCGTGTCCAGGGATAAGTATAAGAGTGTATAAGGCTGCCCTGGTGTATCTGCTTCTTCCTCTTCCCTGTACATTTCTGCTTCTTCTTCCTCTTCTTATTTGTACAAAGTGTGTACTTCTCTTCCTTCCCATACCATTGTAATAAATTCCCTATTCTTCCTGTTTTCCTCTCAATTCGACCGTCTTAGTGATTTCTCAATTGGGTAAGCGTGGCACGATTGACAACCGCTCGTATCGGGTTTAGTACCTGTTAACGGCCCGAATCACGGCTCGCTAATCGCTCGGCGTGTCCACTAATGCCGTGGTTCGGGTGGGGTTATTTCCTTGCTTCCCGGAAGGCGCTGGTACTTAGGTAATAGGACAAATTCGACCAACCACCCTATTCAGCGCTGACCGGAAGGAATGTGATAGCCCCGGGATCGCGTCGGCTGGTAAAAAGACAAGGGGATTAATCCCCCCCCCTTAATAAGGGGAAGGCCGACGTTGGAGATCCGCAACAATATATATATTGTTGCGGTTCTGTGTTTTTACAAATAAAGGTTAATTTCCCCTCATAGTTAGTCACACTACAACATGTAGTCTCGTTTAAGCTGTTATTTCTTAGTAAGTGTAAGCGTCGACCTTTCCTATGTTTAGTTTGCGTTGAGTAGAATAATGAGAGTTAGGTCTCCTTCCAATGCTTATGCCGCCTCGATGCTTTGGGTTTTGGCGCAAATTACCATAAGGGTGGCCTGACAAATCGATCCAGGCCGAAGGAAGGCAGGACAGAAGGAGTGGGGAGTGACCGGTAAGCACGAGCCGTCAATCAGGACTCGAGGGGAGTGGCTTGCCACTGCGTCAAAAGGCGTGGTTTGGAACATTCGAGACGGGCCAGGGTGTGGCAATATAACCCTGTGCCCGAGGCCCCCACCTCATTTATGGGGAGAGGCGCTTGTGAGTTCTGAGAGTGCGCGGTGTTGAATCACGTTATGAGCCGGGGTCCTCTGTTGAACCAAGTTATGAGGGGAGAGGCGCTCGTACAAGTTATGGGGAGAGGCGCTAGTGAGTTCTGAGAGTGAGCGGTGTTGAATTGAGTTACAAGTTGAGTTCGCGGTTGAGCTTGAGTCAGATCCTCCATTGAATTATGAGAGTGAAAGCGCGCTGTTGTATTAATCGCGCTGTGAAGGACCGCCGTGCCGGGCGAGAGACGCGCATATCTTTCTGCCTGCCTTTGTTCGAGATATGCGCCGCGAGGATCTCTCCCGCCTGCCTGCCTGCCTTCGTCGAGGGACGTGTTGTGACCGGCAGAGGGCCACGCCCGGTGAGCTGTTCCTGAACAACAAAGCCGGCGCGTTCAGCGCATTAACATTCCTTCCTTCATCCCCCTGTGAGTGTGAATGGGCCCATTGTCTGGGCGGATAAGTTACGACTGTATAAGATCTGCCCTGTGTCTCTGTTCTTCTACCGATCATTGTAAATAATAATTAAACGTGTTATTTCTTTGATTAGACCGTTTCGTCCCTTCCATCATTGACTGAGCGTGGTACGAATTATATCGCTCTAATCGGGTTCCAATACCAAGGTAATAGCACGGACCACGTGGTGCGCCATCTGCTCGGGTGCACTCAAATTACACGTGGTTCGTGCGAGACTTGATCCCCGCTTCTGCGGCGGCGTGGGTACTTAGGTACGTGCGAACATTGTCCCGAAACCCTGTCCCGCGTCCGACCGGAAGTGGCGACTCAAGTCTCGCGGTTGCGACGACCCAAAAAGAACAAGGGGCTTAATCTCCCCTTGGTAAGGGAATGGGGTCGTGCAAAACCGTAACAATATAAACATACATACATACATACATATATATATATATATATATATATATTTATATATATATATATATATATATATATATATATATATATATATATATATATATATATATATATATATATATATATATATAGTTATTATTTATTACTAGTAAAAAGCCTGGCAAAAATGATGATGGGTTGAAACAGTTTATTCGACAGTGCAGCTTTGTGAGCGTGCCACAATCTGAATCCTCGGCCTAGTATCGGGTGTGCTTATATCTTCTTTATTTATTAGACATCCTACGGATGTAATGACCACTCGTTTTATTTTAAGCGTGTTGCATATCATGTGCAGCGAATTTCACCTCCTTGTGCCTTGTATTATTGTTTTTTTTTTTTAAACGCTTCTGTATAGCGCCGTTGAGGCCTGGTTTCCAAGCCACCGTCTACAATTCCATTAGAAGAGACGTAATTACTCTTTTATGGGAAATGTTTTTCGAGTTTGTTTTATCCTCAAAAACATTGACTGTTGTAAACACACATTTGGGTTAAAAGATTGGCCTTTAAAACCTACCCTTATTAAGGGGGACAGACAACTGCACAAACACAGACACACATTCTGACATTGTGTTTTAGATGGTGGATTCAGTCACCTCATCTCGATTCTCGAAGAGATGAACTTGTAAAATGGGTCATGATGTCCGGATGTCTGTCCGTCCGTCCGTCCGTCCATCCGTCCGTCCGTTAACTTTTTGCTATTTTTGTCACTCCTCCCTTATCGCTCTGCTGATTGTTCTGAAACTTGACACATGAATACAACACAGTAAGTAGCCTGCACAATCGCTTTTGATCTCGGATCATGGAGGTTGTCCGAATAATTCTCTTTGAAAATTGTAATTTGGGGGTTGTCCGGTCATGACTGCAATGGCCGGCTCCATCACTCGTGTCACTGTGCCGGCTCTTCCAGATGGCTTCCTGCACTTTCTATTCGTCCCCTCTCTCCACCGGTTACCCTGTTTGCACAATTGCCCTGTTTGCTGTTAATGGTACAGCGGAGGCCTGTACAGGGACTCTCCATGGGGAGGAATGTGTGTCTGGGTGTGTGTAGGGTGGAGGTCCCGTACAAAAGCCGCTCAATGCCGCAGCACGGGTGTGAGAGAGAACAAGCATGTGAGCGATTGCACGTGTGGATGTTTGATGAGTGGAGTTCGTGCAAGTTGGTATCCCCTAAAAGCAATGGAGGAAAGGTGGGGGAACCAGAAGAGGGGCATGTAGAGACCCCATGGGGAGAGCACGAAGGTCCGTGCAGAGTGGGCAATGCGTAGGGGTAGCCCAGTGCAGAGTGCGTAATTAAGAGGGAAGTGTCAAATAAACAGGTTGATGGAGACAGTAGGATTAGACTGGATTTAGAGACTTTTTTAAATCGATGGGTTTGGAATTATTATATTTAAATGGCAAAACCAGTCGGATAGATGATTTCCGCCATCTACTTCTTCCCATCCTGACAGGATTAGGAATTAATGATGAGATGACTGAGGTGCATGGTCCGAAATTTTTACAAGGATTGATATTGCTTCAATGGTGCGAAGAGGGTGTGCAATGTGGAGAGGAATCCCCGGTGTGAATCATTCTGTGTAGGTCTTAGCAGGACACCCCGGCCCTTGGTGCACTCCTTCCTGGAGCAGGCCATTGAGCCCAGAGGAGCAAGTGAAATACTACGGCCACTACCGGGAGGAAACATCCATGGACATGTGTTGAGAGATTTGCGGACTCTCCCAGGTGGACTGGTCTATAAAATTGAGAACTAAACTCTCTTCCTGGTATTGGCTGCAATATAATCCTACAGAGATGTAGGGAGCTCAAGTTCTGCTAAGCCCATGCTTAATATGCGGAGCTTATGCAAATGTTTAGGCAGAAGAGTCTTTTTAATATTTGTATTGGTCCTGGCCGCTCCCAGAACTGTTTTGTGTACCACACACAGGTTCATGTGTGGCAGTCATTTCCTGTTGGTCAGGATGCCAGCAGCAATAGCTGGTGTGGCACTTGCTGCCTGGTACCCACTATCGTGATGCGGCCTGATCTTGATATGATATCATGGATTATGAGTGGAGGGAATGTTTACATTAAAAAAAAACTATGATAGGGCACAACATATGAAGGAAGCATTCTCTTATGTGAGGTCACAGTGGGAAGTACAACTCAACAAATATTTGTTGAAATTTAAAACTAAATTGCCTATTAATTAAATATTCTGATGCAAACTGTATCGTGGCATGAAATGTGGAACCAGGATAAGCACTGGTGCCTTTTCAGGAACTAAATATTTACTCATGCATAAACTGGTGTCATTGTGTCACTAATTGAAAGCAATTGAAAGCACAATTACATTAAAGAAATTTAATTTTGATGAATTGAAATAATGTATAAAAACAAGGAAAAAAGATAACATGTCAGCCCTCGTGGTTTTAGTAATTTTGATGTACGGCGTTAAAGGCCGACAGTCAGCCATCTTTGGTCGGATTACAAAACAAAATCTTCTGCATATGTATACTCTCATGTGTTGTCTTTGTGTCAAGTTTTAACAAAATCAGTCCATGCATGGCCGAGAAATGTTTAGGGACATGTTTAACTAATGAAATGGCCGCCAGTCGGCCATCTTGGATCTAATCCTGAAAGAAAATGACGTGCATATGTAAGCCGCCATTCATTATCAGTTTGACAAGTTTTAACACGATCAGTAAATGCATGTCCGAGAGATGGTTGAGGACATGTTCAACATCGGGTTTTTTACAAGTAAAATGGCCGCCAGTCCGTCGCATTGTGAAACAAAATGATGTGCACATTGTTGGATACTGCAAAACCCTTTAGTATTACACATGACGTATTATGTAAATCTGTTTCCGTTTCCGGGTAGGCGGAGTCAGTGGCTCGATGATGCCCTGCAGCCGAAGCCTTGCGTGTTCGGTCACTGTGTTGTTTGAATAAACTCACATGTTCATCTCTGCCTCCTTGAACTTTTCACATGGCGTAGTCGGCAAAAGGAACATTCTGCGCAGCTCTGGGTGTCATCATCGGTTCCAATCCAAGCTGATAACGGTGGATGGCAGCGGATTGACTTTCGATTTCCGTCCGTCGTCATCGTTCGTGTCTGTTTCACTTCTCAGTGAGTACGTTTAACACACAGACATGCCTCCCAAAGAGAAACCTACGGAGCACTCCCAGGATGTGACCTCGTTGGTGGTTATTATGAAGGACATGATGGCGATGCAGCAACGTGCTATGTTGAACCAACAACAGGCCGCGACCGATCAACAGCAGGCACACATGCAGGAAATGAAACTGCTACGTGAGGCCACGGCAGGCCGCCCGCCCACTGGTTCTGGTGACGTCGGTGACGATGGTGTTCCAGATCGTCAAAACACCCCTGGGACATCATCTTTATCTGCTGCAAAATTATCGGTTAAACAACCACCGGTGTTATCCGAGTCTACGACCTTATGGGATTTCAAGGCATGGAGAGAACAAGGGGATGATTACTACCTCATCACACGTCTCGATCGCATGTAAGCTCGTGAGCAGTTAGCAACTCTCCGGGACTGTCTGACATTGGGCATGAAATCAGTCCTCAAGAATGCCATTGATATCGATTTCACATCGGACATACTTTCTGTCAGGGATGTTCTCGCCAGCATCGAAGCACATCTACGAGGACAGCGGCACATCATCCACGATCTGGTTGATTTTCATGAGCGGCACCAAGGGGATGGAGAGACCCCCGACTCATTTTATTGTGCACTAAAGGAGATGGCTGCCAATTGTGATCTCTCAACCATGACTGTTGAACAACAGTTTGTTATTCGGATCATCACTGGCATACCTGATTCAGAGGTGCGTCGTAAGCTTATGGCTGAGAGAGATCTCACACTACAACGTACTCTGGACATGTGCCATAGCGAGGAAGCCAGCAGGAAGGCTGATGATATGATGGCCGGACGTCAGTCCCGGGCTGTCATTGCTAAAAACTCTCGTCGACCATTTTATCGTCGCAGTCAGTCCCGACCCGAGACCACCAATTGTGGAAATTGCGGGGGCGATGCCCACAAGAACTCAAAGAGCTGCCAGGCTCATGATAGGAAGTGCCAGAAGTGCGGCACTGTGGGCCACTTTGCACGTGTATGTCGAAAATCGAAGGGGGACAAGCCTGTATGGAGAGCTAGACAGCACAATGACAACAAGTAACCACCAGCTGTTTGGCGGATTGTCTTGGTCGCGAATGTGCTTTGCACATTGTAGAGGAAGCAACATTCACCATGGATTCGTGTCGATGTCGACGACTTTGAGGGTGATTATATTGGTACCTTGGAGGCGCTCCCGGAAACAGGAGCTGAGGCAACTATCATCGGTCCAGGACACCTGCAGCAACTTGGCATGCATCCAGATAACTTGGATGATGAGGGCGACCTCCGAGTGGTGAACGCTGATGGTGCTTCAATGAAGTGCATGGGCACTCTTCACGTTTGTATCCGTCATGGAGGTAAAACTGTCTGTGAGACTGTATACGTGTGCGATGGGGTCCGAACACCTTGTCTGGCATTTTATTTGTTGAACGACTTGGCGTGGTGCAATTGTGGGTTTTCAACAAGTAAAACAAGTAAGTAAGTAAGGTTGTTTTTTTTACAAGTAAAATGGCCGCCAGTCCGCCATATCGTGTAACAAAATCGCATAGTGAGACAAAATGATGTGCACATGTATACCATCATGCATTGTCTTTATGCCAAGTATGAGCAAAATCGGTCCATACATGTCCGAGAAATGGTTGTGGACACACGCACGGACGGACTGACAGACAAACAAGACCCAATCCATAAGAGGCTCTCATGACAGTGACATCACTTTAAGGTGTGTGTGTGTGTGTGTGCGTGCGTGCGTGTGTGTGTGTGTGAGTGTGTGTGTGTTTTGGATAACATTATAGGTTTGATATGCTGCACCTCAGTACACCAAATAAAAACCTCCAATGCTTCATTGTCATCATGAGACCAAAATACGGTGATCAATCTTACTATAATTCACCAAATGTCCGTCTGTCTGTCTGTCTGTCTGTCTGCTCCCAGGTACCACAAAAACGGCTGAACCGATCGCAACAAAATTTTGGGTGGGTAATCCTGGGATCCCCTGGAGTAAAATAGGCCATATTGTTTTTCCAATTTTCCAATTTTTCCAATTTTCCAGTTTTTCCAAACACCATGTAATAATATTTACCGATATGAACAGTGATGTGGCTTTTATTGAAATTCTACAAATACTGTTTAGATTTTGATGATTTGCGTGTGATATGATTTAACGGATGTTTATATAAATCGTTTAAAATTAAAAAAAGCCTTCAATTTCCGATATTTTTCCTTTTCATTTGGGCCTCCCAACTGAAGCCCAGCCCATAGGGCGGGTACCGTTGCTAATATGAGAAATGAGAAATGGCTTATAAAACGACAATAATCAAACTCATCACGATGATCTTCGTGTATTTTTTTCGTGTATTCATGTATTTTTCATAGTCACACACCATCAGAGGGTACCAAATTCGGCCTTCGGATTATTCTTCCTTTCTCCATGATATGATACGCATGGACACACACACACTTGTGATGAAAAAAAAAAGCCATTGCTGCTCATTCACTCCCCCTACCATTGCCTCCGTCCACTCCCCATTACTAACACCAGTGGCACGAATGTAGGCCATGTGGGAATTAAAGTGAAATGTGAGCAATTTAGTTCGTTCATTTTGAATGGTCATTCAAGCACGCTACCTCAACTGAAAGTCAAATATGCTCTTACATAATAAGTGCATTTGTTCTAGCATCAAATATATCTGCATAAAATTGACTGTTCTCATTGGTCCGAGTGACAATGTCCAAAAACCATGCGGCAGATGCAGTCAGAAAAAAATATGAGTCAAATGTTATCTTAAAGCGACCCCACGAGTCTTCAGGTATTGGACAAAAAGAGAAAGAAAAACCTGAGAGGTTAGCGGGGGCTGAGGGTGGGACGGCATTAGAATCTGTTGTGGTGTCATGGAGTAACATGGACAGAGATGCAAACTCTCCAAAAGATATGTTCAGCATCTCACATTGCGTTTGTTCCATTATGGATGATGGTTGACTATGTATGTCGCTGTGAAATGCAAGTGTGAATATCTTCAAACAAGATCCGCATCCGCATGAAATGATCTCGGTGAATTTGTAAGTGCTCAAAAACGGTTGTTGCAAGCAGGTAACCAAGCTAACTGGTGGAAATAAGCAATCGACCAGAAACAACTTGTCGAGCAAGGCTGGAAACTTGTGCTCTTTACTAATGAATCAAAGTTTGAATCAACTGGGGATTCATCTTCCAGCAACAATAGGAAGCAGCAATGTGCTGAAACGTTATTTTGACAAAAACAAGACCAATAGTCTAACAACGGGCGCCCCGGCTCTATGGAATTGCATCCGCAGCTCTATGGAATACTGCTCTCCCCTCTGGTCTGGTGCTCCTGCCTCACACCTAGCCCGTCTTCACGCTGTTGAAACCAAAGCGTTCAGAATCATTGGAATCTCCCGCGATGAAGCTAACTCCAAGGGCCTTTCACTCACTCACCGCAGGCAGGTTGGTGGTCTTTCCGTCTTCTACCGACTCCTCTCTGGCCTTGCCCCCCCAGCCCTCTCTGGGCTCTGTCCCCCAAATATTCCTACAGGTCGCACAAGATCTGCCTGCAACCCTCTTATGGTTAAACTGCCAAAATCAAGACTTTCTGCTCACCTTCACTCCTTCATTCCTCTTTTCTCCCGCCTCTGGAACAAACTCACTCACTCTCTTCAATCCCACTCCACCCTCCAGGTCTTTAAAACAGCTGTTCACCACCATCTCTTATCCTCCCCCATCCAAAAGCTTGATCTTTTCTACCCCCGCTAATTTCGGTCCCCTTGTGTTTTATACCTCTCCCCGCCCCCCCCTCCCCCTCCCACGCCTCCTGTCCCCAAGCCCTCTCCCTCCCACACTTCTCCCTGCTCTCAAATGTTGTGGTTGTGTGCTTCCCCTTCTCTCCCCATCTTGTCTTCCACTCCCTCTTTTTGTATATTTTGTTTGTCTGGTTGATTTGTTTGTGAAATAAATGTTAGCTCTTTCACGAGCCTCGATTCAGTATACAAAAAAACAAAAAAAAACAAAAAAAACAAAAAAAAACGGCATAATCGGGCTTGTATCTGCTGAGTGGAGAATATGCTCTCGCCCTGGCATGTGACCAGATCCTCAGCTCTGATTGGTGGACGGTAATGAGGGACATATATACATACACCAGACAGACAGGCAAACACTGTTCCAGACAGCATTGCCCTACGGGCTACGCAGTAAATATGGCTACCGAACCACGTGACTGATGACGTCATTAAAAAAATTGTCGACAAATTTATCCCCAGATCACGCTCAAGAAATTTCATAATGATCGGATCAAGTGTTCTACTTGTCGATTTATGATGTCATAATGAAGGAACTTATGACATCATCATTAACCGATGTTATTCCCCATGCGGGGTACTTTACAATGAGCTGCCTTTCAATATCTTCCATGGAGCGGTTTTGGAAATATAAAGGTGCAAAGTTTTTCGGTTTTTCCAAGATGGCTGGCAACTGTAGCATGTGACCTATGACATCATAATTATCATTAGAATATTCTACAGGAGGAGACGCTCCTATGGTGAAAATTTATTGTCCATCAGAACAACAGTTGCAGAGAAAATAAATTCATACTGATCAGATGAAGCGTTATACTTGTCAAATCATGACGTCATAATGAAGGCACCGATGACATCATCATTAACATATCTTATTCCCCATGGGGAGTACTTGACAATGAGCCATATTTCAATTTTTTTCCATTGAGCGGTTCCAGAGATATAGAGGTGTGACGTTTTTCCAAGATTGGCCTGGTAACGTCCAAGCCTGGTGTTGGCTTAGCAGTTAGGGTGCCGGCTTGGGATCCGAGGATCCTGAGTTTGAATCCCGATCGATCGCTGAATTAACACCAGGGGGGTTGACTCAGCCTGTCATCCTTCCGAGGTTGGCAAATTGAGCACCAGCTTGCTGGGATGAATGATCCCGGTGTGTACCCTGGCTTCGAATAGGTACACCGTATCCCTGCGCATCGTAAGAGGCGACGAAGGGTTGGCGTCAGGAAGGGCATCCGGCCATGAAAACATTGCCTCAAACAGGGAACCATGATCGTCATGGGGCCCGCAAGGCTAACCCCCGCTCTAGCGGGAAAAATGGCCTTAAAACGATCATTCATTCATTCATTCAACGTTTTTCCAAGATGGCATCCATACCACGTGACCTATGACATGATAATTATGAATAAAAGATTATACAGGCGGAGGCGCTCCTATGATTACTTTCGTGTCAATTAGACCAACAGTTTCCGAGAAAATGTGTTTTTAAAATGCAGACATGCACGCATGTACGCCACACGTACGCAGTCGATTGCTTAACCCTGCTTTTCGCTTCGCGAGCTCAGGGTAATAATGACCCAATAATGAGGGGGAATTGTGGAAGGTAATACAGGACATTTGGAACAATATTCCACAATTAAATATCGATAAACTGTATCGTGGCATGAAAACAATGTGTGAATGTGTGATGCTCTATGTGAAGAAAGTGGCTCACATACAAATTAATAGTGGGATTTTTTTTTAAACAGATGTCAAGGCTGATTGTAGGAGCGTTGTACAACTCATTTGCTTTTCTTTGTATTTGCTGTGATAATTTATAGGAGAAATATATTCACTGTGTTATATGCAATTACTTCTTTTGTGACTCTTGTATGACGATCGCTTGTGTGATTACATACCTATTTCCAGGTGTGTGTGTGTGTGTGTGTGTGTGTGTGTGTGTGTGTATGTGTGTGTGTGTGTATGTACCTATTTGTACAATTTTTTTTGTACAATTTGTATTTTGTATTTGTACAAATTGTACAATTTTGTACAAATTTTTGTAAAATTTTTTTTTACAAATTTTTGTAAGATTTTGTACAAATTTGCATTTGTACAATTTTGTATTTGTGTGTGTGTACCTATTTGGGTGTACCTATTTCCAGGTGTGTATGTGTGTACTGCCTGGACGCAACTGAGGTTGTGGATCTACTGATGTACCATCTATTGATGTGGATCCATGATCGAGGTTGTGGATCCGCCGTTTGGAGAGGTTCTGGGTTGAAAGGTTCGAAACCTCGAGGGAGAACGGTGCCCAGCTGATGATCCATGCAGTCGGGGAACTAGTCAATTGCTTACAGGTTAAGGTTCTTGCTTTAGGTAGGGGAACTATGTTTGAGGTTTACAATTTAAATAAAGTTGAATATGGGATGTTGTGAAATTAACATCATTTACAGAAATCCTTTAAATTATTTATATTTAAGTTTAGGAACAAACGATACTGTACAATTAATTGTGTGTGTGTGTGTGTGTGTGTGTGTGTGTGTGTGTGTGTGTGTGTGTGTGTGTGTGTGTGTGTGTGTGTGTGTGATTGTGAGGAACAGAAATGAAAAAACGAGTTGTGTGTGTGTGTGCGTGTGTGTTGGTTGTCGATATTTAAATAATTAATCAATTAATTGATTAATCAAAAAATTAAATATATAATTTTTGCCGGTGCTCACTATTGTGCCCAAATTTAATCTTCCTAACTCAAAGGATGGCTGAGATATCCCGGACAAACAAACCAGAAGACGTCATGCAGAGTACGATAACTTGAAAAATCCACACCCACTCCCCCATCCCCCCCGGCTCCACTCCCCAAAAACGGTTTCCACTGATCCATCAACTTGTCCATTTCATCAGGATTTAAATTGACGATCTTGATCAAAGCTCGGGTCAATAGGGGGAAAAGTGACGATTTTTCAGAAGAAAATTGATGATTTTAGAAGTTTGACCTTGAGTTGACCTTTGACCCTTCGACATCAAAAATAGTTGGTTTCCCTATTTAGTGACTCGATGTGCAAATGCTGTTCAATATTCAAGTAAATTGGATGGAAATGCCGATTTTAGAAATCTGACCTCCAGACGACCTTTGATCTCAAAATCAATACACTTCTCAATTGTGACGACCTCTACAACTTGGTGAAGTTTCCTGATGATCGGTTTAGAATTGTGACCTGTAGGCGAGTGACAAACAGACAAACAGACAGAATAACAAACTCAGCTGACCATTATACTTGAAAAATCTTCGATTTTGCAAGAAACAAGAAAGAAACAAGAAAACAAACAAACGGAGTGAAAACAGGAGTACTCCCTTTCAGCACGCGTCATCGCCGGGCCCCCTTCGGTTCCCGGCGATGACGTCATGCAGCGCCTGGGAATGGAATAGGAAAGGAGCGGTGTACAAAATTACGCTGTTCAGAATTAACTTGAGCCCATGCAGCAAGAAACTGCTTCGTACTTCAGAGTGGACCTGTACATGTGGGACGCCTGACTCTCAATTCACTTGAAGCCATAAAATATCCCGTGGTATCGATTCCAAGACAAAGTTCCTTAAAACTAGTAAGAGAATGAAATGGATTTGGCTTAAAAAGCAAGGTTCATGCAATGTGGCATGTTAACCTTATACAATCATGGCAGAAGTAAACATATAAAGAAAGCAGGATATTGAGGTTATGTGAACTTTGTGAGCTGGATAACTTATTTGTCAGTCTAAGTGTTAATGGCCTTGCACTGATTATGCTTGTATAAGCATTCCATGTCCCTTTGGGAATGTTTATTGGCTGTTGACGTATTACTCGTAATAAATGGCAGTTTATTTT
This sequence comes from Myxine glutinosa, assembly GCF_964187855.1. Classification (NCBI taxonomy): domain Eukaryota; kingdom Metazoa; phylum Chordata; class Myxini; order Myxiniformes; family Myxinidae; genus Myxine; species Myxine glutinosa. The sequence continues at coordinate 127,480,564 of NC_136262.1, read as the reverse complement.
TTTGCAGTTTTTGTTTACCTTCCACCATTCCCCACCATTCCCCACATGACTCATTCATTCTCAGTCTCTGCCTTTCCAATCCCAACCTTTTCCCCCATTTATCTCCTCTCTCCCCCCCATTTGTCTTCCCTCATCTCTATGTCTATTACATACTCAAATTCTCACCTCATTAACCTTACCAAAATGTAACCTCATTTAACACGCACTCCTGATGCGTACGTAATAAGTCCATCGTACATAACCACCGATTTTATTTTTTTCCAAGCACAATTACTGTTAATGGGTTTTAATGCTGTTTAAGGTTTTCAATTTTACCGGTGTGTACCCCGGTTTAGAATAGGTACACCGTAGCAATGCGTGTCGTAACAGGCGACTAAAAGGGTTGGCATCAGGAAGGGCATCCAGCCATAAAAACATTGCCTCAAAAAGAGAACCATGACAATTTCAACTACATATGGGCAGGGTACAGCCCGAAGTACCCCGTGGGGGACCCCACTCCCTCTCGTCAAAACTCAAGGTGGGGAACCCGATCGAAGCAAGGGTGGAAATCACTCCATTTATGACGACGAAACGTCTGATGCCCGACGTGGAGATCGGTTTCGGAGGTTTGGGACATGGAATGTAGGGACAATGGCAGGGAGATCAGGAGAAGTAGTGGAAGTATTGGTCAGAAGAAGAGTGGACATATGTTGTGTGCAGGAAACGAGATGGAAGGGAAGTGGTGTGAGAATGGTGAAGGGTAGGCAGGGACAGAAATACAAGTTTGTGTGGCAAGGGTGCCCAGATGGCGTAAATGGTGTTGGTGTCCTGTTTTCTGAGGAGTTTGTAGACAGTGTGGTGATTGTGACGAGAGTGAGTGAAAGGTTGATGATGGTGAAAATGATAATTGGAAAGCTCTTGGTGAACGTCATTTCGGGATATGCTCCGCAGGTTGGTCGGAGCGATGAAGAGAAGGACAGGTTCTGGTGTGCGATAGAGAAGCTGATGGAAAACGTGAAAGATGAGGAAGTTGTTGTGGGAGGAGGAGACCTAAATGGACATGTGGGAAGGAGTATGGACGGTTTTGAGGGAGTTCATGGGGGTTACGGATATGGTGTGAGAAATGGAGAAGGTGAAAGGATTTTGGAGTTTGCTGATGGAGCTGATTTGTTGATTTGTAATTCTCAGTTCCAGAAAGAGGATAATAAGCTTGTTACATACACGTCAGGTGGGTCGACGACAACCGTTGACTACCTGCTGGTGCGTAGGCGAGATAGGGGGCACCTCCAGGACACAAAGGTGATACCAGGGGAGGAGGCCGTTTCACAGCACCACTTGGTTGTCTGCGACATAAGGGTGAAAGGTGCGAGGAGAGCTCGGCGGGTGAAGTACCAACCAAAAATGAAGGTGTGGAGGTTGAAAGAGGTGACAGTGAGGGAGGCATTAAAAGAGAGGCTGAGTATGGTAGAGGATGATGTGGTTGAGCTTGAAAGTGGTTGGATGTCAATGAAAGATAGTCTGTTGGGAGCCGTTGGTGAGGTATGTGGATGGACAAAAGGACCACCGAGGCACTCGGAAACATAGTGGTGGGATGATGAAGTTGGAAAGAAGATTGACGAGAAGAGGAAGACATTCAAGGAATGGCAGAAGGCGAAGGGTACGGGGGCAGAAAAGGCAGAGCATGAAAGTTATAAGGCAGCCAAGAAGGCTGCAAAGAAAGAGGTAGCAAAGGCGCAGGAGGCATGTAGGAAAATGTTTGGAGAACGCTTGGATTTGGAAGAGGGTGAGAGAGCGGTATTCAGGATTGCAAAGCAGATAGCGAAAGAGAGGTGTGATGTGATGGGGGTGAGTTTCTTGAAGGATGAAGTGGGACAAATCGTTGTGGACCCAGATGGAATTAAAGGAAGATGGAAGAGATATATGGAAATACTGTGTAATGCAGAGAATGATTGGGATGGCAACATGGAGAGTAACCCAGTTTTAGGACCGGCAGAGAAGATAACCGAGAAGGAAGTTGAGGAAGCGATAAAAGCAATGAAGAGTAGAAAAGCGGGAGGGCCGACGGGAGTTGTGGGAGATATGTTGAAGGCAGCAGGAAGTTGGGGTGTGAAGAGAATGACAGAGATCTGCAATCTGGTGGTGAAAGAAGGCCGCATTCCAGTGGTTTGGGAACTGAGTACCCTCGTCCCTCTAAACAAGGGGAAAGGTGACCCTCTGGAGTGTGGCTCGTACCGAGCGGTAAAGTTATTGGAGCATGGAATGAAGGTATTGGAAAGGGTGTTGGAGAGGAGGATAACGAAGAAAGTGAAGAATGACGAAATGCAGTTTGGATTTATGCCAGGAAGAGGAACGACAGACGCGCTTTTTATTGTGAGGCAGTTGCAGGAGAAGTACATGGAGAAGAGGAAGAAGTTGTTTCTTGGGTTTGTTGATCTGGAGAAAGCATTCGATAGGGTTCCACGTGAAGTAGTGACATGGGCATTGAGGAAGTTAGGAGTGGAGGAATGGTTGATCAGAGTAGTGATGGCAATGTACAAAAGAGCGCGCACAGCTGTAAGGATGAAGGACGGGAACAGTGGTGAGTTTGAGGTGAAGGTGGGAGTGCATCAGGGGTCGGTACCAAGTCCACCACTATTTGTAGCTGTGATGGAGGTGCTGGCTCGGAACGTAAAGGAGGGTTTACTGTGGGAGTTGTTGGATGCAGATGATCTGGTGTTGATTGCAAAAAGTATGGATGGACTGAAGGAGAAGACGAACAAGTGGAATGAATGTATGGAGACAAAAGGTCTGAAGGTGAATATCGGAAAAACGAAGGTGATGGCAAGTGGTAAAGCATGTGGTGAGGTGGAAAGAACTGGGAAGTGGCCGTGTGCTATGTTCAGGAAGGGTGTCGGAGTGAATTCATTTCAATGCACAATGTGCGCTGAGTGGGTTCATCAAAAATGTAGTGGTTTGAGAGGGTCATTAACCAGTGTGGCAGCTACATTCAAATGTAAGGTGTGCACAGAGGGAGCTGCAGATGGAGGAAATGTTGAGTTGGATCTTGGAGATGGCATGAAGCTGGAAGGTGTGAAAACATTTTGTTACCTAGGAGACATGCTGAATGGAGAAGGTGGATCAGACTCGGCAACGGTTGCTCGAGTGAGATGTGCATGGAAGAAGTTTCGGGAACTGAGTGGCGTGCTGACGAGGAGGGGAGTGTCGTTGAAGCTGAAGGGAAAGGTGTATGCTGCATGTGTGAGAAGTGTTATGATTTATGGGAGCGAGACATGGGTAATGAACATAGAGCAGCAACGAAGGCTGGAAAGGGTGGAAATGCGAATGGTTCGGTGGATGTGTGGAGTATCGTTGAGAGAGAGGAAGACAAATTATGAATTGCGAAAGATGATGGGAATAGAGTCTGTGATGGATGCTGTGAAGAGAAACAGTTTGAGATGGTTTGGTCATGTGTTGAGGAAGGATGAAAGTGATTGGTTGAGAAGAGTGATGGAAATGAATGTAGAAGGAAGTTGAGGACGGGGAAGACCGAGAAAGACTTGGCTAAAGATGGTCGAAGAAGAAATGCGGGCAAGGGGGTTAACAAGGGGAGATGCAGAAAATAGGGCAAAATGGAGAAGATTGTCATGGGGACTACAAGGCTAACCCCCATTCTTTCAGGGAAAATTGCCTTAAAATGCCTGTTGTTGAGGTTTTCAATTTTAAATAAAGATTTGCTCAAAAACAAAACGTTTTTGGTGATATTGTTAATCACAAAAAAAAAAAAAAAAATTTTTTTATTCATTTATTGTTATTAGAAATCACAAGTGATATTCTTGACACCAAAAAAAACATCCACCTCTACACGAGTGCCATTATCGGAAAAATTCAACTCGAGCGACTAAATCGGAACACCGAGGGCAAACGCAGTGTTCGGAACAACACGGCCGCAAAAACAGTCGTTTACACCAAAGAGCACAATGTGGATAAAGTGCTGTTCTTATGGTTTTCAAAAATGGGACCAGGAAATTGTGAGAAATTGCCCCAACTCAAAACCCAACCCTGCGTGCGTCTTTTAACTCCGCACATAAAAGAGTAAGAGGTCAAAGAGGTGAATTTCAGTGCGCACGTCAATTTTGATAGAGCAGAGAAAAAAAATATTCCTTCAGACAGGATGTTGCTGAAATGTTTCAAACCACAAAATATATGGCGTGAATAGTCAATAACTAATTGAAAATTAAATAACACGATGGCATTAAAGAATTAAATAAATAAATAAAAACTTATAACATTCCAGCCAAAATGTCTTTTAATGGTGTCAAGCCTTTCCTCCTTTCCTCTCAGTTATCTTTCCTACAAATCATATTTCAGTTGATGAGAATGATGATGATGACCACTCCTTTTTGCATCTTCAGATGCATATAGACCGAGCGCCAGCGAAATTTGTTCAACCGGAAAGAGACAGAAGGTTTCATTACATGAGGTGGTTGATCGTCCATCACTGACTGAAGGTCGGGATTGCTGCCGGGTCATAGCCTGTACCTTAGGCCTACAGGTGACCTTTTCGGGTCACCAAAAATGCACTTATTCAACCCAACAGCGACAAGGAAATGAATTGCACCATGACATTTGGGAGGGACCGTAGTTCACCAAAAGTACCGTGACAGCAATTTTATACTGTACATTTTCGAGAACAGCAGCTTTTTTAATAGGTCACGTGACCACATTTATTCAACCTAAGAGCGACAAGCATCAAACTTGGTTCATATAATGCAATGGTTATTGCAAAACACGAAAATACCAATGACAGCAATTTTCTCCTGTACTTTGACCTTAACAGCAACCTTTGACCTCGACACACCCACAACGCAGATGCTTATGCAATCCAAATGCGACAAGTATCGAACTTTTTAAAACGCGATATGGAGATATTTTCAAATACAAAAATACCAATGACAGCAATATGTTCTCCTGTAGGCCTAATTTGACCTTGACCCACTTGAGCGACCCGGATGCGGGCAACCTACTTCCGGATTTCAATCGCTGGTCAACGTCTGTAACATGACATACATATCCTAAAGCGATTCAACTCTCACTGGCCGTATTGAATAAGAGGAAAGAGGAAGTGGTTTGAATCAATTACCAGTGACCAATAATCAAACAAAAACAAATAGCGAGTACCGTTAACCGTCAATTTTAAATGCTAACCCAAAAATATGGAAATATTATGTGGCGATACCATCAACGAGATATACCGATGGCCTCACTGAGAGGGAGATGTCCATGTCGCTGGAAGGTTCTTTCTGTTTTCTTTCCAGAACTTTCGTGAGCGCTGACTTCGTCGCGCCGGATTTGACAGTAATCACGTCGCGCCGGTAATCACGTTTACCCAAACCACGTTTACCCAATGGAGCTTTGGGGCTCGCAGTTTGTTATGCTTTGGCTGCCAGCAGCGTTTGCTGCTCTTGGTTTGCTGGTTTGCTGGAACTAGCCCAGTGAGACGAGGTGGGCCCAAAAAGGGGGTGGAGCGGCAGCGAGGCTGAGATCGGGGTCGGCAGGGGGACGGTAAGGTCCACCAGCCAATCAGGGCTGAGGCGACATCGCCTGACAGGGTGTGGCTAGAGGTTCCAGAGGGTTCGCTGGGCGTGGCAATAAAAACCCTTTGCGCGAGGCCCCCACCTCAGTTATGAGGAGAGACGTGCTGTGACAATTTATGAGAAGGGAGAGGTCTGAAGGATTGCGCTTACCAGAGGACTTGCCCTTCTGATTGAGAGAATTGAGACCCACCAAGGACTGTGCGGAAGGGACTGACGCCGCGGCACTCATTACAAAGGGCTGATGCGCTTTACAAAGGACTCGCTGGAGGAACTTTGATGGTGAAAGGACTCGCAAGTGAAGAGCGTCAAAGGACTATTGGGAAAAGCGCTTTGTGAAAGGATTGTCACGTTGGCACTGGTGGAAGGACTCGATGGGTGTTTGGCTTTGGGGCTTGCTGAGACCGCCAGTATAACCGCCTAGCCGGTTAGTTTATTATGTACGTGGCCGTGAGCCATGGACTAACCGCCCAGCCTAGCTCACCCCACCCCCCCCCCCCCCCCCATATAATTGTCTGATCCGCGCCAACGACACGCGGAGATCTTGCCTGCCGTCTACCATCTTCACCGCTGTATGAGTCGGGGGACCGGAGCGAGCTGTGGACGCCATCTGTGGACCCTCAACCCGACCATCTACAACCCCCCGTGTGAGTCTGAGTGCGAACGGGCCCGTGTCCAGGGATAAGTTAAGACTGTTATAAGGCTGCCCTGTGTATCTGCTTCTTCTTCTTCACTGTACATTGCTTCTTCTTCTTCTTCTTCTTCATTGTACAAAGTGTGTAATAAATTACTTGTTCTTCCTGTTTTCCTCTTATTTCGACCGTCTTCGTGATTTCTCCATTGGGTAAACGTGGCACGATTAGGAACCGCTCCAATCGGGTTAGTTCCTGTTAACGGCCCGAATCGTGGCTCGCTATCGCTCAGCGTGTCCACCAAAACCATGGTTCGGGTGGGGTTATTTCCTTGCTTCCCGGGAAGCGCTGGTAATTAGGTAATAGGACTAATTCGACCTACCACCCTATTCAGCGCTGACCGGAAGGAACGTGATAGCCCCGGATCGCGTCGGCTAGTAAAAAGACAAGGGGATTAATCCCCCTTTGGTAAGAGGAAGGCCGACGTTAGAGATCCGCAACAATATTATTAGGCATTATCCTTCAGCATGAGTCCTGGCAAACCATAGTATAACTAACAGTCTGATCAATCGTTCATGTATTTCATTACCAGAGAGATATGTGCTGCTCCATTAACGTCCAATCCAATAATTCAGGAGAGAGAGTGAAAGATTGGCTGGAGGTAAATGAGTGGAGAGGTCATTATGGGTGCAGTTGTTCAATTAGATGAGAATGTCGATAAAACACCCAATCAGGAAAGTCCATGTTTTTTGTATACATAGTTCAGGCTCTTGGAAAAGCTAGAATTACAACAGACTGAACCAGGATGTAACAGGAGAAAAGGAACAGCCGAATAGGAAGGGGGGCACATAAGGCCAAAAAATAGATGGAGACTGCCAACAAAGGATACCTGTAAAGATGAGGAGTAGGGGAGAATGCAGGTGGTGAATAAGATGGATGAAGAAGCAAACTCTCATGGAGGAAAAACTGGGGAAAAAAATTGGAATGGGGGCGAGGGTGGTTTAATGGAAGTATAGAAGATCGTGGTTTGGGATGGGGATTTATCTGAGTATGGTGGTAAACAAATCTCTTTAAGACCTGGAGGGAAACGCCACCGAAGAACATGTAGAAGCTGGTTTCACAACCAGAAGAGAAAGAGGAAGGAATAATGGGAGGTGAGTAATGATTCTCGATTTTTGGAGTTTCATCAGAAGGGGTTTTATGGTGGACCGTGTGCGCCCTGAAGACACCTGGAGGGACAAAGCATGGAGAGGGCAGAGTGTGTCAGACGGAGAGACCATCGAGCTATCTGCGATGGGAAAGTGATACGCCCATCGACGCGGCTTCATCACTGGTGATTCCAATGATCTGCCTCTCCCACCTCTCTGTGGCCAATGATCCACTGTCCAATGACCTGTCACGCCGTGGCCAATGATCTCTCGAACCCCCGCCTCTGGAACAAACTCCCTCACTCACTTCAATCCCACTCCTCCCTCCAGGTCTTTAAAACAGCTGTTCACCACCATCTCTTATCTTACCCCAACCAAAACCTTGATCTTTTCTACCCCCGTTAATTCACCCCAGATCCACTTTTTTGAAATACCGACTTTTTTCCTGGAAGTCCTAGCAGTGTCCATGTGTTTTATACCTCTCCCCCCCCCCCCCCCCTTCCCATGCATCTTCCCTCCAAGACCTATCCCTCCCACAGATCTCCTGATGTCCCTGCTCTCCATCTTGTTCTCCCGCTCCCTTTATCATATGTTTTATGTGTCAGTTTGTCTTTTTGTGATCAATGTTAGCTCTTACACGATCCTCGATCTTGTATTAAAAAAAAAACCCCAAAAAACATAAAAAACTCGAAGATTTTGGTTTCCACAGCATCAAACTGAACAGGGTGTGAGGCAGGAGCTCCAGCCGAGAGGGGTACTTCATCAATCTGCGGACAAAGGTCTTGTATGTGGATAACAGTTCAGGAGTGCCAACGAAGGACTTTGCATGACGGAGGATGGCGGCGATGGCTTTGGAGGTCAACCTAGAATGTGATTTGCTCAAGAAAGATCATGGCTGATCATGGGAAAGAATAAAATTTGGGGCCCATTATGTGGAAGGCAAGGGATAATAATGTTTTCGCAGCATCTTGCACAGTGGTTTCTGTCCTGTCACATTCACAGGAAACTCTGAAGAAGTTTTTATTCTTAACCCATCAGATTATAAATGATGCCGAATAATATGAGCACATCCCAGCTATCCTGACTGGCAGATTTGGCCTATTATGGCTGTGCGGTGACATCTTTCACCATGTTGTACATTATGTCTCAAACATGGAAATACAAAGCAAACTTTGTCATTAATGTGTAGGATCACAGATACTACTGTGGTATACAGAAGTAAGTCATCTGATTTACCATATAAATACAATTACCAGAAAATACCGATTAGTGCTCTGATAACATTTTTTTGAAATGTAATGAAATCTAAAGGTACATCTTAATTGGAGTCTTGAATGCGGTTGTATCTTTCATAGTGTGGTCTTATTAAACAAGAGGCCTACATTACATTTTAAGTGGTGGTGGTGGGTTAGGAGTGGTGGTAGGTGAGGGGTTGCCGGAAGTGTATTTTGTTTGTTTGTGGTTTTGTTTGTTTGTATGTATTTTTGTTTGTTAATTTTTTGGGTTTTTTGTTCGTGTATGGTTTTGTTTGTTGTTTGTGGTTTTGTTTGTTCGTTTGTGGTTTTGTTTGTTTGTGTTTTGTTTGTTCGTGTGTGGTTTTGTTTCTCCGTGTGTGGTTTTGTTTGTTCGTTTGTGGTTTTGTTTGTTTGTGGTAGTGACTTTGTTTGGTTGTTTGTGGTTAGTAGCTATGTTTGATTGTTTGCAGTAGTGGCTTTGTTGGCTCTTTTTTGGTTCGTAGCTCTGTTTGATTGTTTGTGGTTATTGACATTGTTTGGTTGTTTGCAGTTAGTGGCTTTGTTGGCTCGTTTGTGGTAGTGGCTTTGTTTGTGGTAAGTGACTTTGTTGGTTCACTTGTTGTTAGTGGCTATGCTTGTTCATTTTTTGTTAGTGGCTTTGTTTGTTGGTGGTTAGTGGTTGTGTTTGGTTGTTTGTGGCAGTGGCTTTGTTTGTTTGTGGTTTCATTTGGTTGTTTGTGGTTATTGGCTTTGTTTTTTCGTTTGTGGTTTTGTTTATTTGTGGTAGTGACTTTGTTTGGTTGTTTGTGGTTAGTAGCTCTGTTTGATTGTTTGCAGTAGTGGCTTTGTTTGTTTGTGGTTAGTGGTTGTGGTTGGTTGTTTGTGGCTGTGGCAGTGGCTTTGTTTGTTTGTGGTTTTATTTGGTTGTTTGTGGTTCATGGCTTTGTTTGTTCGTTTGTTGTTAGTGGTTTTGTTGGTTTGTGGTTAGTGGCTTTGTTGGTTTGTTTGTGATTAGTGACTTTGTTTGGTTGTTTGTTAGTTTGTGGTTAGTGACTTTGTTGGTTCATTTGTTGTTAGTGGCTTTGTTGGTGGTTAAAGAACGGGTTCTCTGCTTCCATACAAAACATAATATGGGGTCATCTATTTATTATGTACACATATATGGCAATTTTTGGAAATTCCCCCCTCCGCAAAATACATTCCATACGCCCCCTGTGGTTCTCGTACCCCCCTGATATCCTGCCAGCCTTCCTTCTCTTCTCACTCCTCCCACACTCAATAAACTTGTCTTTCCTATCATCCTCTTTCTCATTTGCACATATCAAGAATTACCGCACTGTGGTCACAATCAGTGACAAAATCCGGTCAGGGGCTGATTGGGAAACGCGCATTTAAAACATTCTTAAAAGATGAACAGCGCAATTGGGAAACGCACATTTAATGTGGTATCAAAAGATTAACTCGACATCTCATCCATGTCAGCCTCCACCACGGTTATATCAGAACGAGCCAATTCATCACACGGTCATAGATTGTTTAACCTTAATACGGGGCCGGTCAAAAATTACATATCGCTATATTTTTGGGCGGTGCGTACCATGTGTGCTGATGGGATCTGATTAAACCTTACAAATAAGTTTTATTCGACATTGATTACATTTTTTGAGTCCCTCATCGTGAGTAACACTCGACCCAAACAAAACACTAAATCTGACGCAACAAACCCAGGCAGTATATAATCAGCAGAGTTCTACAGGCCTGATGTCTGAGACCCATCATAAAACCAAGATGATGGCCATATTTTGTCTGGGTGACATGGTGGTGTAGTCAAGCGACAAATGTGGGTGGGGTCTGGCAGCTGTCTGACCAATGGGTGCACATAAAAAAAAAAAAATAGACCCCACCAATAACCACAACAAACACGAGGTGGTCTTGTTGACCTGCGACATATCGCAGGTAAAAAGATGGCCCCTATGTTTTTGTGCAAAGACCATGAAATACTCATACACACCTTCTGACAGGTTTATACGAGGGTTCACAGTTCAACAAGAAAATAGAAAAACAACAAAGAATATGGTTCCTCTTAACCTTTACGATCAATGTAAAACAATAAGTGAAGTAAAGAGATACACGTTTTATTTTTGTCAATACTGAACAACAATGCATATATGGGGACTTTAAAGAGATGGTAATAATTCCACCCACCATGGATGCCAACACACACAGGGTTTGCCAATGCTCTATCCTCTAAATTGCGAGCATCAGGCAAGGCAGCATCATGTACCATTTTATCATCCTTGGTGTGACTCGGCAATGGTTGGAATTGAACAGTTGCCCTCCCAGACTGGGGGAGATGTTTTAACCCCTATGCCACATTCATCTTTTATTTGTATTGTGGAAAAGTAAAAGTGGCTTATTTCTTCTCCGCAAAAGGTAAACTGGAGAGTTTGCTTAGTTGAATGTCGTGCACTCTCGAGAAATGGTTTAATGTCACGGAAATCTTGTGCAAGACAAGGCTCGCATCACCTTACCAAGCCTCAGGTACAGTGCATGATCCAGAGGCTTTGTGAAAATGTCTCTTGGGTAGTGGATTTTTTTTTTTTAATCTCATGTATGACCACAAAGAGCAAAATAAAGAGATGCAAGACTTTATAACATTAAAAATAAAAATAAATAGTAATAAAATAATAAAAGGAAGGTCAAATAGGAAAAATAAGACATAAATCTACCAGTACATTTAGTAGATTAAAAATAAAGGCACCAAAGTTGCAAAAGGGATTTGAAATGAAGGCAAAAATATTCTTAATTAGAATTAAAGTTGAAAGAATCCGGAGACAATTGACCTTTTCTTGAGCAGCAGGCAGTGGAACAGACATGAATTAACCCATTATTGGAAAGCCTAACAAAATCAGAATGCAGGAAGTTGTGCATTCAGATTTATAATAAACTGATTACAGACATTGCTCTTCAAGCCCCATGTGCACCAAATGTGGCAAGATTCAGGTTTCTGTCAATTGGAAGTGAAAGATGATTCAATATAGATAAGAGGGCAAACAGACAAGCATTAATGCCAAATGACTGGAGGAACCCTGGGGGTTAGGAAAATGGGAAAAACCTTTGTGGCTGTCAACCAATCTGTCATTTACCTGCGTCAACAACTTGGTTCCCTTTAAAGTAAAAGGCGTGCCCAAAGTATCAACCCTCAAAAACATTCCAAATACAGTCTTTATGAGCAAACCAATGCTGTGCAAACATTCTTCAGGAAATGGAATACTTTCACTGTAATGCAAACAAAACAAGAAAGCATCTGAAAATGAAAAGCCCGTCCATGTCCGATTGTATTCAGAAGTCTTCTTCCATATGCTCAAATAACAAAAACCGTTTAAAAAATACAAAATGAAAATTGATGATTTTATGCAGCCTTGACCTTTGAGCTTTAGATCTAAAAAAAAAAAAAATCAGCTTCTAGCTTTTAATTGGTGAACCAATTCAGTAACCCAACATGCAAATTCTTACAATTCCAGGTCAATTGGACGAAAATTGATGGTTTTATGCAACCTTGACCTTTTGATCTAAAAAAAAACAATTGGCTTGCAGCTTTTGATTGGTGAACCAATTCTGTGACCCAATATGCAAATTCTTACAATTCCAGGTCAATTGGATGAAAATTGATGGTTTTATGCAACCTTGACCTTTTGATCTAAAAAAAACAATTGGCTTGTAGCTTTTGATTGGTGAACCAATTCTGTAACCCAATATGCAAATTCTTACAATTCCAGGTCAATTGGATGAAAATTGATGGTTTTATGCAACCTTGACCTTTTGATCTAAAAACAACAACAATTGGCTTGTAGCTTTTGATTGGTGAACCAATTCAGTAACCCAATATGCAAATTCTTACAATTCCAGGTCAATTGGATGAAAATTGATGGTTTTATGCAACCTTGACCTTTTGATCTAAAAAAAACAATTGGCTTGTAGCTTTTGATTGGTGAACCAATTCTGTAACCCAATATGCAAATTCTTACAATTCCCGGTCAATTGGATGAAAATTGATGGTTTTATGCAGCCTTGACCTTTTGATCTAAAAAAAACAATTGGCTTGTAGCTTTTGATTGGTGAACCAATTCAGTAACCCAATATGCAAATTCTTACAATTCCAGGTCAATTGGATGAAAATTGATGCTTTTATGCAACCTTGACCTTTTGATCTAAAAAAAACAATTGGCTTGTAGCTTTTGATTGGTGAACCAATTCAGTAACCCAATATGCAAATTCTTACAATTCCAGGTCAATTGGACGAAAATTGATGGTTTTATGCAACCTTGACCTTTTGATCTAAAAAAAACAATTGGCTTGTAGCTTTTGATTGGTGAACCAATTCTGTAACCCAATATGCAAATTCTTACAATTCCAGGTCAATTGGATGAAAATTGATGCTTTTATGCAACCTTGACTTTTTGATCTAAAAAAAACAATTGGCTTGTAGCTTTTGATTGGTGAACCAATTCTGTAACCCAATATGCAAATTCTTACAATTCCAGATCAATTGGATGAAAATTGATGAATTTATGCAACCTTGACTTTTTGATCTAAAAAAAACAATTGGCTTGTAGCTTTTGATTGGTGAACCAATTCTGTGACCCAATATGCAAATTCTTACAATTCCAGGTCAATTGGATGAAAATTGATGGTTTTATGCAACCTTGACCTTTTGATCTAAAAAAAACAATTGGCTTGTAGCTTTTGATTGGTGAACCAATTCTGTAACCCAATATGCAAATTCTTACAATTCCAGATCAATTGGATGAAAATTGATGAATTTATGCAACCTTGACCTTTTGATCTAAAAAAAACAATTGGCTTGTAGCTTTTGATTGGTGAACCAATTCTGTAACCCAATATGCAAATTCTTACAATTCCAGGTCAATTGGATGAAAATTGATGGTTTTATGCAACCTTGACCTTTTGATCTAAAAACAACAACAATTGGCTTGTAGCTTTTGATTGGTGAACCAATTCAGTAACCCAATATGCAAATTCTTACAATTCCAGGTCAATTGGATGAAAATTGATGGTTTTATGCAACCTTGACCTTTTGATCTAAAAAAAACAATTGGCTTGTAGCTTTTGATTGGTGAACCAATTCTGTAACCCAATATGCAAATTCTTACAATTCCCGGTCAATTGGATGAAAATTGATGGTTTTATGCAGCCTTGACCTTTTGATCTAAAAAAAACAATTGGCTTGTAGCTTTTGATTGGTGAACCAATTCAGTAACCCAATATGCAAATTCTTACAATTCCAGGTCAATTGGATGAAAATTGATGCTTTTATGCAACCTTGACCTTTTGATCTAAAAAAAACAATTGGCTTGTAGCTTTTGATTGGTGAACCAATTCAGTAACCCAATATGCAAATTCTTACAATTCCAGGTCAATTGGACGAAAATTGATGGTTTTATGCAACCTTGACCTTTTGATCTAAAAAAAACAATTGGCTTGTAGCTTTTGATTGGTGAACCAATTCTGTAACCCAATATGCAAATTCTTACAATTCCAGGTCAATTGGATGAAAATTGATGCTTTTATGCAACCTTGACTTTTTGATCTAAAAAAAACAATTGGCTTGTAGCTTTTGATTGGTGAACCAATTCTGTAACCCAATATGCAAATTCTTACAATTCCAGGTCAATTGGACGAAAATTGATGAATTTATGCAACCTTGACCTTTTGATCTAAAAAAAACAAACAATTGGCTTGTAGCTTTTGATTGGTGAACCAATTCTGTAACCCAATATGCAAATTCTTACAATTCCAGGTCAATTGGACGAAAATTGATGGTTTTATGCAGCCTTGACCTTTTGATCTAAAAAAACAAAAAACAATTGGCTTGTAGCTTTTGATTGGTGAACCAATTCTGTAACCCAATATGCAAATTTTTACAATTCCAGGTCAATTGGATGAAAATTGATGGTTTTATGCAACCTTGACCTTTTGATCTAAAAAAAAAGAATTGGCTTGTAGCTTTTGATTGGTGAACCAATTCTGTAACCCAATATGCAAATTCTTACAATTCCAGGTCAATTGGATGAAAATTGATGGTTTTATGCAACCTTGACCTTTTGATCTAAAAAAAAACAATTGGCTTGTAGCTTTTGATTGGTGAACCAATTCTGTAACCCAATATGCAAATTCTTACAATTCCAGATCAATTGGATGAAAATTGATGGTTTTATGCAACCTTGACCTTTTGATCTAAAAAAAAACAATTGGCTTGTAGCTTTTGATTGGTGAACCAATTCAGTGACCCAATATGCAAATTCTTACAATTCCAGATCAATTGGACGAAAATTGATTTTACTTGATGCTGACCTTTGACCTTTTGACCAAATTTATTTATTTACCTTCTCTATATTCTCATAATAAAGCTTTGTTGAAAACTTGATAACAAAACTCAAATGGTAAATTCAAATTTCAGGTCAATTGGATGAAAATTAATGATTTTATGTGATGCTGACCTTTGATCATTTGACCTTTTGACAAAATTATTAATTTTCCTTCTCCGTATTATCATATTAAAAGGTTGGTGAAAATTTGATGACAAAACTTAAATGGTAAAAAAGTTACGGCCCGGACAAACACATACATACACACAGACAAACCGACACACAGAAGTGATTGCAAAACCCCGTCTCCTGCTGTACTGTGCAAGGGACGGCCTGACTATTCTCATGATTTACAGTTCGGATATTTCCTACTCATCTGTACCTAAATAATTATAAACGGGACGGGCTAATTACAAAGCATTTCACCTGAGGTCAATAATTGCTGGATTGTCACAGGTGACCTGGCCAAAACGACAAAGCCACATATATCCAGGGCAATGATCTTTCCCATGAAGTAAAAGAGTGCCCACCTGCTGCATCAATCAGGAAAAATAAATTCCTCAAGGTGGATAGGGAAATTAATCACAAAAGTTATGGTCAGCAACATTGAGCATCAATTAATTATAACACAAGGATTTCCAAAAGTTAATTGGAAAATAGTATTAAAAAGATTTATTGTGAACAAGACAGTTCTCTTGCAAATGCATGTTGGAATCTGATTCAATTACAAATTCAGCCCACTGGTTGCATCTATACTGTGCCAGTGATGCATTGTGAAAGTGATGCATTGTGAAAGTGATGCAGTGCCCCTGCATAATTAGGACAGTAATTTGTAACTTCGCTAGACTGTCAGTACATGATGGCTTACATTTATGAAAGAAAGTATGGAATATGTAACGTCCACCAGCATATACAAGCAGACAAGGACACCCGGTTTAACGTACAAAGCAATAGACAGCACAACTTTAGATGCGAAACACAGCAAGTAGTTGGGTGGAAATCAAACACAGATCAGTCGGAACTCGTGAAATTTAAAATCGCAAAAGTATGCCCGTGCCACTGCCCTTTCCAAGACGTTTCCATTTTGTATCAATCAAGCAGTTATTGCAAGATTTATCAGACAGAATATATATATACTAGCGGGGTCACCCGTGGGAATCCCACGGGCATGGATGTGTGTGACGAATTTTTAATACATGTCGACTGTTATTTTAGGCGGTGTATTTTCGTTTATCATTATATCTCTGCATTTTCCTCTCCAATACCTCCTCACACTTTACACACACACCGGCGAATGTTTACATATATATACACACACACACACACACACACACACACACATATACACCCACACATATACACATACACACACACACACACACACACACACACACACACACACACACACGTACAGACACATATACACATATGCAAATATGTATACACATATGTATCCACATATACACATATATGCACATTATACACATATATACATCTCCACACACACACACACACACACACACACACACACACACACACACACACACACACACACACACACACACACACGTACACATGTCCCACATGTATATATCCCACATCCCACATGTATATACATGTTTAAAGTGTACGTGCCCTTCCCCCCTCCTCCACCCGGCAATGCTGGGTACTTCTGCTGGTAACTAATAAAATAAAAACGAAGAAATATCTCTCGGTAATTTCATGAAACTCGGTGGAATTGGATGAAATTCGCTCGGTGAATTCACTCGGTGTATTCGGTTCGGCTCGGTTCACTCGGTTTAAAGAAAAAGCGATCATGTCGACATGTTGCCCTCTGTGTCATGTTGGGCGGTGTATGATACTTGTTGGCTGTTGGGCGGTGATATGGTGTATTTTTTAAAATATACTCTGCGTTTTCCCGCGTTGCTGACACCGAGTCTAAAACCATCAATAAAAATGAAATCAGATGGTGAGTTAGATTGGAGATAAAGGCGTGAGAGAGACTCAAGATCCGAAGGATCGGATCGGATTTTCTTCCCGTTTTTTTTCAACCGAGTCTAAAACTATGTTAGCGACTGCGAAAAATGAAATGATATATCGAATTAGAATTGAAATAAATCTGTGTGAGAGAGAAAGACAGCACGGGCCTAACTAAACAGGCCTCAAAGCTATTCGAGAAGGAGTGGGTGGGTGGAGCTACTCTGCAAACCGAGTAAGCCACACCCCCGGACAGACGTCCAACAGAATCACCGTAGCCTATTATAATATAGATATATATATATAGTATATACAGACTTGGCATTTAATATGGAATTTTTTTTTTTTTCTTGTCTTGGGTTTACTTTCTTAACTCAGCATATCAATCTGGTGAGTTTCTTTTACACTTTGGTGATTTATTTGTTAAAAGAACCATGTCACTGATTGTCTGTCGCAGCAAGAAGTCAACAACAGGATTATATCACAGGCGGCGTGGCAAAATGTACGGACAGGTGCATTTGATGATTGGCTTCACAGTCGGGTATACAAGGGTTGTTGTGTTATGTATTCGTGGAAAACAACTGCTGCACGTCTCCAAAAGTAATTGCCGCTTCCTCTGGAGATGGTCCGTCAACTCGACAATGCTGTTTGTCATGGAGTGATGGCTTTACGAAATTACGGCATGAAACAGCGTGCTATTGCTCGGCAGTATGGCATCACTCAAGGTCAGGTGTCAAAGATCCTGAAACGAAATGCTCAGAGGGGTGTCCCTACTCCAATACCTAGGCTAGGACGTCCCCGCAGAACCATAAGGAGGGATGATTTCCAGCTGTACCGGTTAATCCGCAATGGCCGTACCAAGTCAGCTAATCGGCTTAGGGCTGAGTGGCAGCAACTGACAAATGTGCCTGTATCCAGAAGGCTAGTCAACCAACGACTGGTTCAAGCAGGCTATCGTGCCAGGCATCCCCTGAGAAAGCAACGCCTGACCAGACAACACCGCCAGCGCCGATTGCAGTGGGCCAGAGAGCACCGTCAATGGCAGCCAGGACACTGGAATCCCATGATCTTCAGTGACGAGTCTAGATTTCTGGTCTATCGTCAAGATGGCCGCGTCCGAGAGCGCAGACAAGATGCATGAAGCCTACAACAAAGATTGTATAGTGCCAAGAGTCCAAGCTGGAGGTGGTGGGGTGACCGTTTGGGCTGCTTTTCATGCAGGGGGCAAAACTGACCTGGTTGTTCTGAATGAAACCTGAACCAGTTCAAGTACAGGGCCATTCTGGAAGAAACATTGCTTCCATTTGCTCGTGCAGCCTTTCGAGGAAACTTTGTCTTCCAAGATGACAATGCACGGCCTCATCGTGCTCGCATGATCCAACACTTTCTTGCTGACCATGGTGTAGAGCATATGGAGTGGCCTGCCATGTCCCCGGATTTGAATCCGATAGAGAACTTGTGGGCAGAATTAACGCGTCAAATCAACCACTTGGACCAGCAGCCGCTCTCTGTGCGTGAATTGCAGCAGGCTATTGTCACTGCATGGCAAGCGATTCCTGTCCAAACCTTGGCAAATCTCGTGAACAGCATGCCTCAACATGTACGTGCTCTCCTGAATGCTCGTGGGGGTTACACGAAGTACTGAACTGTAATTTTACTGTCCGTAATCCCAGTCGTAATTTAACTTTTGTTTTTGTTAAAAAATTTTTTGGCTCATGTGCAAAAGAAATACTTCTGGAAAACGTACAGAAGTTTAACACAGTACTGTCCATGAATTGAGTTCGATATCAGTTTACATCACTTTCAAGGATCAATTTATTTTCTTCGAAATGTCAAATGTGGTTTTTGTTTCTTTTAAAGGTCACATTAACAAAATCTAGAATAATTTCAACATAATTCCAATGAACTTTTGGTAATAAGACACCTTGAAAAGTAAGTTCACCCCCACAAAAAAAAAAATTCCATATTAAATGCCAAGTCTGTATATATATAAGCCTGGGCGATAATAGAAAAGTCTATATCACGATAATGGACCTCATTATCACGATTATCGCGATAATATCGTGGTAATATAAACAAGAGGAAGATGACATAAAATGTCATAGTCTTTCCCGTGGTTTTAGTAATTTTGCTGTACGGAGTTAAATGCTATTCGTCGGCCATCTTTGGTCAAATTACAAAACAAAATGTTGTGCATATGTATACTACTCATGTATTGTATTTGTGCCAAGTTTGAAGAAAATCGGTCTTTTCATGTCCGATAAATTGTTGGAGACACGTTTAAGTAACAAAATGGCTGCCAGTCGGCCATCTTGGTTCTCATCTCAAAAAAATGACCATCTTACATGAAGCATATGTAAGCAATCATTCATTAATTATCTGTGTGCCAGGTTTGAATAAAATCGACAAAAGCATGTCTGAGAAATGGTTGAGGACGTGTTCAACATCGGTTTTGTTTTACAACTAAAATGGCCGCCAGTCGGCCATCTTTGATCGCATCGCAAAACAAAATGATGTGCATGTGTGTACCATCATGTATTGTCTGTGTGCCAAGTATGAACAAAATCGGTCCATACACGTTCTCCGAGATATGGTTGCACACACGGACGCACGAGACCAAATGCACAAGCCCTGTTTCATACCAAGTTCAATGGCGGCTAATAATGTAATTAATCCATGTAGCAGACAATAACAATCCACATAAAAACAAACTGAATAGCCAGAGTTACCTGTGTTAAAGTCAAACCTTATTTTACCTGGACGAAATCGCTTTTCTCCTTTGCTGAGTGACTGGGCGAGCAGTTTTTGCAAGGCGGTTGATATGGAACATCTGGCTTGGCAAGCGATAGCAAGCTGCTTGCTAACGGAACACACCGAGCAAGCTGCTTGCTAACGGAACACACCGAGCAAGCTGCTTGCTAACGGAACACACCGAGCAAGCTGCTTGCTAACGGAACACACCGAGCAAGCTGCTTACTAACGGAACACACCGAGCAAGCTGCTTGCTAACGGAACACACCGAGCAAGCTGCTTGCTAACGGAACACACCGAGCAAGCTGCTTGCTAACGGATCACACTGAGCAAGCTGCTTGCTAACGGATCACACTGAGCAAGCTGCATGCTAACGGATCACACCGAGCAAGCTGCTTGCTAACGGATCACACCGAGCAAGCTGCTTGCTATCGGAACACACCAAGCAAGCTGCTTGCTAATGGAACACACCGAGCAAGCTGCTTGCTAACGGATCACACCGAGCAAGCTGCTTGCTAACGGAACACACCGAGAAAGCTGCTTGCTAACGGATCACACCGAGAAAGCTGCTTGCTAACGGATCACACCAAGCAAGCTGCTTGCTAATGGAACACACCGAGCAAGCTGCTTGCTAACGGATCACACCGAGCAAGCTGCTTGCTAACGGAACACACCAAGCAAGCTGCTTGCTAATGGAACACACCGAGCAAGCTGCTTGCTAACGGATCACACCGAGCAAGCTGCTTGCTAACGGAACACACCGAGCAAGCTGCTTGCTAACGGATCACACCGAGCAAGCTGCTTGCTAACGGAACACACCAAGCAAGCTGCTTGCTAATGGAACACACCGAGCAAGCTGCATGCTAACGTAACATATCATTTGTGAAGAAAGTCAGAAATGACTATGTTCAATCTTCGGGCATTAAAATTATGACTTTGTTGTTGAACTTTGCGGGCTGACAGGATGGCCTCGGCCCTGGCGCACGCTCGCCTCTAAGTTGTCTAGCCCGGGTTTGAATCCCGACCCAGCTATAAACTCATCCCGGTGTTTCACAGGCAGAATGATTCATCAATGTGTGTGCCGTCCCTCGGATGGACGTCAAAATGGAGAGTCATATATGCCAGCATGGGTTGGTGGACATTAAATATCCCATTGTGTCCTTAGCAAAGAGTAAGCGAGTATCGCAGGCACCATGGGCAAATTCCAAATTCCTGCCTTAACTCGGCGAATGTCAGGCCTCGCCAGCCGGTTCGTGAAAGACTTGGGCCAAGCTTCCCCCGCCCGACCCCACAAAGTGCGATAATAGTGTCCGTAAAAAGAACAACAATTTGATATTGCACTGAACTTTGCGATTTGCAAAATGAAACAACGTCGCCATGTTTGCCGCTTGTTCGTTCCATCGCGAATGGTGAGAGGAGCATAACGAGATTACCTACTTTTCCTTGTCCTCAAAGCCCAAACTCCACACCCCGAGTACGCTAACCTTGTCGACCTTTAACGACATGTCACCTTTTGTGCTCAACCTGGTGCACACACAAAGCAAACCCAAACGGATCGGCGATTTCGACATCTGGTTGTTCATTAATTGGATGTTTGTTATTTGGCAAAAAGAGAATGTTTTTTTTTCCAAGTGTGTTGATCACTCCGGTTTGTGTGCGTGTTTGTCCGCTCACTTATACTTGCCTACAGGTCACAATTTTAAACAGATCCTCACGAAACTTCACCAAATGTTAGAGTTCATGGTCCGACAAAATCCTATATATTTTTGAAGTCAAAAGGTCAACATAGGCCAAAGGTCAACCACTTTTTTAAAATTCCTAAAATCCTCAATTTTCATCCAATTGACTTGAAATTTGAATAGGATTTTCACATCAGTTAACTGAATTCAACCACCAACTATTTTTGAGATAAACATAGGCCAAAGGTCAACCACCTTTTTCAAATTTCTAAAATCCTCAATTTTCATCCGATTGACTTGAAATTTGAATAGGATTTTCATATCAGTTAACTGAATTCAACCACCAACTATTTTTGAGATAAACATAGGCCAAAGGTCAACCACCTTTTTCAAATTTCTAAAATCCTCAATTTTTTTTACGATTGACTTGAAATTTGAAAAGGATTTTCATATCAGCTAACTGAATTCAACCAACAACTATTTTTGAGGTCAACATAGGCCAAAACGTCAACATAGGCCAAAAGGTCAACATAGGCCAAATTTATAAAATTGTCAATTTTCATCCGATTAACTTAAACTTTGAAGACCATTTGCATATCAGGTCACTGAATAAAACCACTAATTATTTTTGAGATCAAAACGATGCTCTACTGAGTGCCATTCTACTTTGTTTTGTTTTGCCAAGTGTCGCTCCATTAGTGATTTTTCATTTTAATGTTTATTGTTTGATGATAGACCATTTAAATGACATCTTGGAGAATATACATTCCATATTATATCATCTGCTTTATTTATAGAGCTGCATTTAATACACGTATATATTTGGAGAGAAACTAAACACACAAACCGCTCAAGGCAGTCAATACGCCATCAATATCCGGGTTCAAGGTGAGTTGTACCAACTGCACATGCACAGCACCTCCCGTGATAATAAATCTAGATTATTGTTATCGCGATAGTAAATCTAAAGCAGGATTATTGCCCAATCACGATTTATATATATACAGTATATACATACATACATATATATATATATATATATATATACATATATATATATATATATATATGTATGTATATATATATATATATATGTATGTATGTATGTATGTATATATATATATATATATATATATATATATATATATATATATATATATATATATATATATATATATATATGTATGTATGTATATACTGTATATATATAAATCGTGATTGGGCAATAATCCTGCTTTAGATTTACTATCGCGATAACAATAATCTAGATTTATTATCACGGGAGGTGCTGTGCATGTGCAGTTGGTACAACTCACCTTGAACCCGGATATTGATGGCGTATTGACTGCCTTGAGCGGTTTGTGTGTTTAGTTTCTCTCCAAATATATACGTGTATTAAATGCAGCTCTATAAATAAAGCAGATGATATAATATGGAATGTATATTCTCCAAGATGTCATTTAAATGGTCTATCATCACACAATAAACATTAAAATACATATACATATACATATATACAGTCAAGTGAAAAAGTAAGTACACCCCATGTAAAGTTTTGACTTTTTCAACATATTTCAACATACAGCTATTTGATCTTCATTTCAACAATATTGATAGATAAAGGTGATATAATATAACAAATATCATGAAACATTTACATTTTGTAGTCCATTGTATAATTTAAATAAACATAAATGCAAATTTAACATGTGGAAAAAGTGTGTTCACATTCACCACATACTTGTGTCCCAAACCCATCCCTCTCTGTACCCACCGTACCCAGTCGTACGCAGCTGCTCCTGGACTCTGTATCCTTTCCTCCTGATAAGGTGGAGAAGTTTTTCTCAAACCTCGACTCTGATTCTGCAACTGGACCAGACGGCATCAGCCAACGGGTCCTAAAATCCTGCTCTGCCGCTCTATCTCACCCTCTCTCTGTTCTTTTCACCCTCTCTTTTGTTCAAGGTCATCTGCCAGCATCTTGGAAATCAGCAAACATTACCGCTTTACACAAAAAAGGTGCAAAAACAGATCCTTGCAACTACAGACCAATCAGCCTGCTTCCAATTATCAGCAAAGTCATGGAATCCATCATTGCTTCGGATATCAAATCCTTCCTCTTCTCCAATGGCTTGATCTCTGATCATCAATTTGGATTCAGACCAGGTCATTCTACTCTGGACATGTTGCTTGTGCTGTCTCAACAATGGATGGAGGTCCTCAATGCCAAACAGGAAATCAGAGCTGTCTCACTTGACATATCACGTGCCTTCGATACGGTCTGGCACCCAGCTCTGCTCACCAAACTCTCCTCCTATGGTATCCATGGAAATCTCCACTCATGGCTTGCGGACTTCCTCTCTGGTCATAGGCAAAGTGTGGCCCTGAATGGATTTCTCTCATCTCCCCTTCCTGTTCTGGCTGGAGTTCCCCAAGGTCGTGTTCTGGGCCCTGTGCTATTTCTGGTCTTCATCAATGATCTCTCCGACTCTCTGGAAAATCCTCTCTATCTCTCTGCTGATGACTCCACTATCTGCCGCTCCATTCCTAATCCCTCAGATCGACAGTCTGCAGCCTCCTCACTCTCTGCAGACCTGGACAAAATCACAGACTGGTCAAACAAGTGGAACTTGTCTTTCAATCCTGACAAATCTCACACTCTTACAATGTCTCTCCGAAAGGACCGACTGAAAAACCCTCCCATCTACTTTCTCAACAATCCTCTCCAAGAAGTTCTGTCGCTCAAGCTTTTGGGTCTCACTAGCTGCCATGATGTTTCTTGGGAAAACCACATTTCCAAGCTGGCCTCCAAAGCCAGTCGCCGACTGGGCATCCTCCGTCGTGCGAAGTCCTTCCTTGGCACACCTGAGCTCCTCACCACATGCAAGGCTTTCATCCGCAGCTCAATGGAATACTGTTCCCCCCTCTGGGCTGGTGCTCCTGCCTCACACCTAGCTCGGCTTCACGCTGTTGAGGCCAAAGCTTTCAGAATCATTGGAATCTCCCGCGATGAAGTTAACTCCGAGGGCCTTTCACTCACTCACCGCAGGCAAGTTGGTGTTCTTTCTGTCTTCTACCGACTCCTCTCCGGCCTTGCTCCCCCAGCTCTCTCTGTGCTCTGTCCCCCCAATATTCCTTCAGGTCACACAAGATCTGCCTGCAACCCTCTTATGGTTAAACTGCCAAAATCTAGGCTCTCTGCTCACCTTCACTCTTTCATTCCCCTTTTCTCCCACCTCTGGAACAAACTCCCCCACTCCCTTCAATCCCACTCCCCCCTCCAGGTCTTTAAAACAGCTGTTCACCACCATCTCTTATCTTCTCCCATCCAAAACCTTGATCTTTTCTACCCCCGTTAATTCACCCCAGAGTCCTTGCAGTGTTCATATGTTTTATACCTCTCCCACCTCCCCCCAAGCCCTCCCCCTCCCACATTTCTCCCGATGTCCCTGCTCTCAAATGTTGTGTTTGTGTCCTTCCCCTTCTCTCCCTCTCCCCCTCTCCTCTCCCCCTCTCTCCCCATCTTGTCTGCCGCTCCCCTTGTTTTTTGTGTTTTGTGTGTCGGTTTGACTTTTTGTGTGATTAATGTTAGCTCTTTCACGAGCCTCGATCTTGTATACAAAAATAAGAAAAAAAAGAAGAAAAAAAAAGTTTTACCATTGTAGAACAATAGCACTTTTTATGTTCAGTCTCCCCATTTTAGCTAAGTATATATATTGGGACGGATTAGTTAGTATTTGGTTAAATATCCCAAGAATGCAATAACTGCATCGAGCTTGTGACTCATCAACATCACCAAACCCTTCCTTTAAGATGATTTGCCAAGCCTTTACTGCAGCCATTTTCAGTTGTTGTTTCTTTTAAGGGTTTCTGACTTTAGTCTCCTCTTCAGCAAGTGAAATTCAAGCTCCATTGGATTTAAATCAGAAATTGACTTGGCCAATCGAAAACCTTCCACTTTTCCCCCTGATGAACTCCTTTTGGATATGTTGACAGTGTGTTTTGCGTCGTTGTCTTGCTGCATGGTGAAGTGCCACCCAATGAGTTTGAAGGCATTTTCTTGTACAATGAATGAATATGAATATGAATGATCGTTTTAAGACCATTTTCCCCGCTGGAGCGGGGTTTAGCCTTGCGGGCCCCATGACAATCATCATGGTTCCCTGTTTGAGGCAATGTTTTTATGGCCGGATGCCCTTCCTGACGCCAACCCTTAGTCGCCTCTTACGATGCGCAGGGATACGGTGTACCTATTCTAAACCGGCGTACACACCGGGATCATTCATCCCAGCAAGCTGGTACTCAATTTGCCGACCTCGGAAGGATGACAGGCTGAGTCAACCCCCTGGTGTTAATTTAGCGATCAACCGGGATTCAAACCCAGGATCCTAGGATCCCAAGCCTGCACCCTAACCGCTAAGCCAACACCAGGCTTTGTACAAAGGAAGACAAAATGTTTCTGTACACTTTAAGCTCATTCTGCTGCTGCCATCACCATCATCAATAAATATGAGTGAGCCAGTTCCAGAGGCAGACATACAAGCCCAGGCCATGACACTACCTCCACCATGCTTCACAGATGAGGTCGTAAGCTTTGTATCACATGCAGTTCCTTCCTTTCTCCACATGTTCACCTTTCCATCTCTTTGGTAAAGGTTTATCTTGGTCTCATCTGTCCATAACATTTGTTCCAGAATTCACTGGCTCACCTCTGTATTCTTGGCAAATTCTAATCTGGCCTTTCTATTTTTGTGCTGATGAGAGGTTTTCATCTTGTGGTGTATCCTTTGTAATTCTACTGTCGAAGTCTTCTGCAAACAGTATTTGTGATACTTTCACCCCTGCTCTCTGGAGGTTGTTGCTGATGTCACTGAGAGTTGTTTTCGAGTTTTTCATCACAGTTCTGATGATTTTTCTGTCTTCAACTGCAGTTGTTTTCCTTGGCTGACCTGGCATGCAATAACTGCATCGAGCCTGTGACCCATCGACATCACCGTTGTCCATTGTTAAGTACCCTAGTGGTTTCTTTTCTTTTCAAGACATTCCAAATTGTTGTATTTGCTATGCCCAATTTTTGTGCTCTGGTTCTTATTTTGAATTATTCTGTTCTTTCAGCTTCTAATTTGCTTTATCTTGGTCTCATCTGTCCATAACATTTGTTCCAGAATTCACTGGCTCACCTCTGTATTCTTGGCAAATTCTAATCTGGCCTTTCTATTTTTGTGCTGATGAGAGGTTTTCATCTTGTGGTGTATCCTTTGTAATTCTACTGTCGAAGTCTTCTGCAAACAGTATTTGTGATACTTTCACCCCTGCTCTCTGGAGGTTGTTGCTGATGTCACTGAGAGTTGTTTTCGAGTTTTTCATCACAGTTCTGATGATTTTTCTGTCTTCAACTGCAGTTGTTTTCCTTGGCTGACCTGGCATGCAATAACTGCATCGAGCCTGTGACCCATCGACATCACCGTTGTCCATTGTTAAGTACCCTAGTGGTTTCTTTTCTTTTCAAGACATTCCAAATTGTTGTATTTGCTATGCCCAATTTTTGTGCTCTGGTTCTTATTTTGAATTATTCTGTTCTTTCAGCTTCTAATTTGCTTGTTTTTCTTTCACAGGCCCCATGGTCTTCATGTTGGTCTTCATGATGTTCTCTGGTCTCTGGTCTTCATGTTGGTTTATGCCTACTGACTCGAAAGGCAGACTCCCAAGGAAAAATCAAAGGCTAAAACCAAAACTAGACATTCACAGCTCTTTTATGTGTGAATGATCAACAGAAACACTGGAGCAACAAGAAACACCTGTCAGTTTTCTGTTTCAATACTTATGCTTACCTAAAATAGAGGGACTGAACATTAATAAGTGCGATTGTTCTACAATGGTAAAACAAATGAGTATATACATATAAATACCAATATATAAAAGCTGACCTGTACTTTTGCCTCCTATTCATCGTTTGATCTGAAATCCAAATTTCTTGAGTATAAAGCAATCATAATAAATTTGACTTCACTGTTCCAATACTTATGGAGGGCACTGTATATATTTGTCTCAAGTACAAACTGGTGTTTGCTCCACATTGCAACAACAGTGTGAAGGACAGCCTGAAGGGATGGCAGTGTGGGGTCCCATCCCATACAGTGATTCACCCTGAAAGAACACCTTAGTGAAGATATGACTCTCTGTTGTAAGGCATTGCTGCAATTGGAGGGCACTGTGGATTGCTGCAATTGGACACCGCCCAGGATTCTAGCACCTCAACTTCAATCTTTATCAGAAACTCTCTTCCTCACTCTCCCTGCACTGCCCTCTCTCTCTCCACCTCACCCCCAGGAGTACCTCTGACTACGGCTTCCCCTTCGCTCCCACCTTTTGTGCTTATGTGTGTTATACAGTCCACCAAACAGTGATGACTCCATCTACATCTCGCTGTCTGATAAAAAAAACCACCTTTAGAGGCCATTTTTCCCCGCAAGCGGGGGTTGGCCTTTTTCGGGAACCATGGTTGTTGTCGTTTTTTGGTCCCCTTTTTGAAGCAATGTTTTACGGCCGGATGCCCTTCCTGACGCCAACCCTTTTTGCCGCCTTTAACGACAAACAGGGAATTACCAGTGAACTGGTACTCAATTAGCCGACCTCGGAAGGATGACAGGTTGAGTCAACCCCCCTGGCGTTAATTCAGCGATCGACCGAGATTCGAACCAAGGATCCTAGGATCCTAAGCCGGCACCCTAGCCACTAGCCCAACACCAGGGTTGTCTGATAACATGGACCAAATTCGATAGACTCATCCCAACTCTCTCTTCCTCATATGTGGTGATTTCAACTGTCACCATGCCAGTTGGCTGGGTGTGGGTACCTCTCACACCAGCCATGACACCTCAGCAAAGGACTTCTGCGACCAACTGGGACTGACACAATCTGTCAATTTCCCAACCCGGATCTCAGTCAACGGAGCATCTTCTCTCCTCGACTTGGTTATGGCTAACTTCCCTGCAAATGTTTGCTGTTCTTCTTCTGCTCCAATCGGTTCACCAGTCCCCCAAGCCCTCTCCCTCCCACAGATCTCCCGATGTCCATGTTCTCTACTGTTGTACTTGTGTGCTTCCCTCTCTCTCTCCCCATCTTGTCTCCCGCTCCCTTTATTATATGTTTTTTATGTGTCCGTTTGTTTTTTTGTGATTAATGTTAGCTCTTACATGAGCATCGATCTTGTATACAAAAAACAATTTTCTTTTGTTCCAGTGCAACGTTTTTTATTTTGATCTGTGAACGTATTTATCCAGCACCTATTGTCGCATTTTGGTAAACAATTAGCTTCCATAGCAACCAGGCTCCACACAACAACATCTTCCTTGTCGCCAATTAGATTTCCACCTTATCAAATACATTTGTGATTTTCAATTAAAGGAATTTGTCTCAAGATACATGCTCAAAAATTGTTATTCATCTGGTTTGTTTGTTTGTTTGTTTATTTATTTATTTATTCATTCATTCATCAACATTACAATCCAGCCATCCAGAAAACATTTCCAGAATCCTTGACCAAGCTGACCATTTCTCCTCTGAATACAGAAATATTTGAATCATGGAGGGAGAAATTATGTGGCAGGTGATGTTTTTTAACCTTATAACATGGCTAAAAGTAAAAGATGCACAATAAATTCAAAAGTAGTAGGCTGTTGGTGACATTTTCAGAAACTATTAATCTCAGACGGTGACACAAAAGCATGATTGTGATGGGGTATGGAACACCGATGGAACTCAAAATAGTGGGAGAAAGGTAGGTTGTTTGATGAACTCAGAGCTTGAGTCATGAAATAAACACCGAGTCATTCAAACTTTCTTGAGTTCCAGCTCTCTCGGCTGTTGGAGGCAGCGTTACATTGCGAAGCATTTTCTGCTGGTATAATTGGAATACATTGAACGTGCCAGGATGTTGAGTGAATGTTGCCACCTTTGTGGATCAGATCTACTCAGACATTGTGCAATTCTTTTCCAGAAAGCTGTTCAAGGTATGTATTCATACACTACCAAAAACGATCACAGTTGCGTTTTAAGACTCACCACAGAAACTTTCCAAGTGCATGTACAAAGTACACTGATCTGTTGAGTCAATGCGTGAGATCTTTATCTAGTGCTTGAGAATGTGAGAGATCACTGCATGGAGTGAGAGAGCAAAATGTTTCAAATTTGAACGGTCTGTATCTCTCAGGAGAGAACTCGCAGCATCTTGTGCTACCCATGTTCAAGCAGCTATTAGGCCCTAACATGACAATTATTAAGTGCAGGCCCAAAATAAATAGGCAGGCCAATGCAAATTATTTCGGTATATTTTTAAGAGTATCTACTATATGAGAGATGTCTGTCTGTGTGTCACCATCTTTCTCAGAGATGGCTGGACGAATCTTCGTCAAACTTTCAGAGGTTCATCAGTGAGTGCCTGGGAGAGTTTTAGGCCAAAAAAAAATTGAAAAAAAAAAGTTCGTTTTTTTGGAGTTTTAAAATAAATAAATAAATAAAAATCGCTCGATCGTGCCTAAGCTTTTAAAAATTAATTACAGTTCTATACAAGTACACATTCGCATAAATAAATACAAAACAATCACCAGACATTTGAACACAAATAAATCAAACAATTCCGGAAGTGTACGAAGTTGGTAGTACGGCTTCTTCTTCTTCCTGATCGGCATCACACTTAACTCAGAAACGTCATGAACGCCACATTCACCAACATATATTCAACGAAAAGATGATGAACCCCCTTCCTCTCCTGCCTCCCTCCCCCTTTTCCCCCCCATCCCCCATTCCTCCCTCCCCCCCCCCCCTCCCCTGCCCGGCAACGCCGGGTACTTCTGCTAGTAATGAATAAAAAGATGCAACATCAAATGTAAACAAATACCCTACCCTGGTCGACAAAATCTCTGTCTATGGCATCCAAGGCTAAGTCCACACATGGCTTACTGACTTCCTCTACTCTTGTAGTCAACGTGCATCTCTCAACGGAATATTTCCATCTCCCTTCCCTGTTAAGGCTGGAGTCATTAAGGTAGTGTCCTGTGCCCCGTCCTATTCCTAGCATGGACTTATCACTTTGAGTGTATGTGGGCCAGCTGGTCATATCACTAGTATGGGCCAGCAGAGTCTATGGGCCTATCACTTTCCCATCACAGACAAGTCGGTGGTCTCTCTGTCTTCTACCTTCTCCTGCAACGTTGCACCCTCTGAACATTCCGTGCTTTGTCCCCCGAGGTTTCTGCAGGGTGCAAGTATTCCAACATCAACCCCCTTCTCGTGAAACAGAAATCCAGGATCAATGCTCACCTCCACTCATTTGTTCCTCTTTTTTTCCGCACCTGTGGAACCAACCTCCACATTCGCTTCAATCTCATTCTTCCATTCAGGTCTTCAAGACAGCTGTTTACCACCATCGCAGATCATCCCCAATCCAAAACCATTATATTTTCTACCCCTGTAAACCCCCAAAGACCACCACCTTCCAAATTTCCAGTTTTTCCTTACTGCTGTATCCATCTTGTCCGCCCCATGGATCCTCCGCTTCCTGTCATTTCTCCCCACACACCTTATTTTTCCAATCTCCCTCTATTTTGTCCTTCAACCCTGCTGTTGGTGACCCGACTGTTCCTTTTACTCTGTTGTGTTCTGATCCGTTATATGCTCTCATCCGAGCCTCGACTTTGTAAACAAAAATAAAAGAAAGAATAAAAAAGGATATTGAGGGCATCAAAAGGGTTCAACATTATGAAGCCTCATAAGGGTGCCACAGTTGTTCTCGCAACGATCTAGGTTCTTCATGGGGTTATATAGCAGTTTATAATTATATTCCTGATCCAAGCAGGAATTAAAATTTCACCAGAAATATTGGCTCAAAGGGATATGCGAGCAAAAACAAAAAAAAACATTGTATTTTGAATCTTAAGGAGTCCCCTGAGGTTTCTGCCCCCCTGAGGCTTAAGGAGTCCCCTGAAGTTCTTCAGTCACAGCTGAGAGGTAAGCTTGCTCCCGCTGAGCTATGTAGCCAGGTGTGCATAATCTAGGAATACAGATTACGTAGAACTGCCTTGGAAATACACTTCTATAAGCGTTTTGATCATCCCATGCATTCCACAAGCACCACAACTAACAACTGAAAATGTATACATAGTCCGACCTAATATACTGGACTACAGCCAACTCAGTGCGCATCATTTAGAACAATTTGTGTAAGTTTAACAAATCTATTGTTGAGTAGCAAGTGTTCGATCACTTCCTTGGATAAATCAAAGCTCTCCAGATGATGGTTTATTTTATTTTATTTTTTAAAAAGAATATTGTCTCCATCTTACTATAAATCACCAAATGTCTGTATGTCTGTCTGTCCGTCCATCTGTTCCCAGGTACCGCAAAAACGGCTGAACCGATCGCAACAAAATTTGGGGTGGGTAATCCTGGGACCCCCTAGAGCAGCGGTTCTTAACCTGGGGGTCGTGACGTATGCGCATACGTGAACAAAATACTGTGTGTGCTATGTACCTTTGTTAGGTTCCTAAAAATGGGCTCAACAAATTGATGTTATTTATGACCCCTTCATGACCCCCGGAAAACCCCAAACGACCCCGATGGGGGGGTCACGACCCCCAGGTTAAGAACCGCTGCCCAAGAGTAAAATAGGCTATATTGTTTTCCCAATTTTTCCAATTTTCAAATTTTCCAGTTTTTCCAAATACAATGGAATAATATTTACCGATATGAACAGTGATGTGGCTTTTATCGAAATTCTACAAATACTGTTTAGATTTTGATGATTTGCGTGTGATATGATTTAACGGATGTTTATATGAATCGTTTAAAATAAAAAAAGCCTTCAATTTCTGATATTTTGCCTTTTCACTTGGGCCTCCCAATTGAAGCCCCACCCATAGGGCGGGTACCGTTACTAGTCTGGCCAATACAATAACAATTAAACGTATTCGACTTAAATTTCCAGGTCTCCAATATTTATACTGCATTGAAAAAAGAGTGCCCATTGACTGCCTGTTCCCTAAAAAGAAAACTACTTCAGTGTGCTTTGGCAAAAAACAGACAGCTGTCCCCGTGATGGTGGAAACAAACTCATACTTTCCATTCTAATCAATCTTCATTTCTCAGAGTGCCATTTTTATTTTTTTCTTTACCCGAGTGAGGCTCATCGAAGAGAACCTGACAGTGGGCCAAACATCAAGGAAATGAACGACCAGGAAAAGGAAAGGGAGGAGGGGAGGAAATACTGAAACTAGCAAGTGAGATGGTTGGTTTAGGAAAGGTTAATGGGGTCTGAATTGGGGATGGCAGCTCCTCTTTACTGTGGTTTTCTGTCCAGTACTGTATTCTGATTGCACAGGCTACCTGGCGTCTTGCCCTTTGCAAGTTCACCTACATTCTCTTAATAGCAATGCCAAGTGAAAACGTGAAATAAATTCAGGCCTTCTATATATTTTGTAAGCTTGGTGGTGGCTTAATGCTCAAAGCGGTTGGCTTGGGGTCTTAAGGTCATGAGTTCAAGCCCTGGACGTGCCGAATTATCATCAGGCAACTTGACTCAGTGTATCATCCTTCTGATGTTGGCAAAATGAGGACTAGCTAGCTGGGGATGAGTCTGTCGAGGATCCCATGTCGAATGACGACCCATACAGGATTGTGCCCCTTTTTGCCAATGAGACGGCCACGGCAGCATAATGTGCCTGGCACATGAGGATCATCCACACATCCGTGCAATATGTACATGCTCTGCAGTGTGAGCACTGTGACAACTCACAGAAACAAGATGACAATACGGCGTTTTGGTAGAAAGTAGCGCAGTTTTGAGTCTGAATATGCTGAATCGTTTTCATTTTGCAACTGCAACCCCAAAAAAAAAATTGTGTAAATTTTATAGCAAAAACTTAAGTGACGAGTGATAGAAAATGCCATTTTAGTCTGTTAACACAGTGCTTTTTCATCAATCAAAAATATACATATATGGATTCAGAGGAAAATAAATAATTTCTCCAGCAAAAGGAATCTGTGCATCAGTGTTGTGCTTGACGCTAGATCCAAGCAACCATAATCTGAGCGATTTGTTATGCA
Organism: Myxine glutinosa; assembly: GCF_964187855.1. NCBI lineage: Eukaryota > Metazoa > Chordata > Myxini > Myxiniformes > Myxinidae > Myxine > Myxine glutinosa. Next base: position 127,447,102 of record NC_136262.1, on the reverse strand, counting down.
AATCACATCTGGTCAACAGCCAAACACAACAAAATAATTTCTCCTGGAAGCCCTTCTGACAGTGTCTGCCCAGCAACAGGGCACACCATAAACATACCCGACTGGCACACAAGAACACGTCAACAGATGCAGATGTGCAAACAATGACAGCATATTATCAGTTGGCAACATGTATAATAACTGCGGAAGTAATACCTATGCTGAATGCCTCACCTTTGTGTACAACCAGCCGAGCGATCGCAGTGATGTGGCCCAGAGTGTTGACAGCCGAACATTCATATGTAGTCTCATCTCTCTGTGGCCGCAGAGGCTGAATTCGGAGTACAGACCCAGAGCCTCCATCAAATTCTATAACCTGCAGAAGACAAATTGGGGCAAAAAGATGATGATGGGTTGAGAAAAATAGACCAATATAAATAAAGTAAGTGATAAGTTGGTGAACAAAATGAGCAAACAATGAGCTTTTTTTTTTTTTTTTGCATACAAGATTGAGGCTCATGTAAGAGCTAACATTAATCCAAAAAAAAAACCGACACATAAGACGAAATAAAGGGAGCAGGAGACAAGATGGGGAGAGAGAGGGCAGCACACAAGTACAACAGTAGAGAACAGGGACATCGGGAGATCTGTGGGAGGGAGAGGGCTTGGGGGGAGGAGGTGTGGGAAGTGGGGTGGGAGGGGTAAAAAAAACACATGGACACTGCTAGGACTTCCAGGAAAGAAGTCGGTATTTCAAAAAAGTGGATCTGGGGTGAATTAGCGGGGGTGGAAAAGATCAAGGTTTTGGATGGGGGAAGATAAGAGATGGTGATGAACAGCTGTTTTAAAGACCTGGAGGGAGGAGTGGGATTGAAGAGAGTGAGGGAGTTTGTTCCAGAGGCGGGAGAAAAGGGGAATGAAAGAGTGAAGGTGAGCAGAGAGCCTAGATTTTGTCCTTTTAACCAGTAGAGGGTTGCTGGCAGATCTTGTGCGACCTGAAGGAGGACTTGGGGGACAGAGCACAGACAGAGCTGGGGGAGCAAGGCCGGATAGGAGTCGGTAGAAGACAGATGATAGAGTCGTCAAACTCGAAAGTGAAGGGCAGGATGGATCAAAATGATTTTAGAAAGAAACGCTGAGAAGAAACGTCGAAGAAAGTATCCAAAGAAGGTGGTGGGAAGATACAAGCTATAAAGTTGATGGTGTAGGATTGAGAAGGCTCAGAAGCAGGCGACTTGACTAGTTCCTGAACTAAGATGACTCCCAAATGAATGGCGTTTGGGAACCCTAAATCCTCACTCGCCGTACTACAGGCGCTACTGGGATGATATGATCACAGTCTACAAGCTCCTCTATGGGAAATTATGAGTACCGATAAACGTCGTTTTCTCCGACACAAAAAACACTGCAAATGCCAGGACACCATTTTAAATTGTGGAAGCAGTCAATATCCAAACTTGATGTCAGGAATACGTTTTTTAGCCAGAAGGTGATCCATGAATGGAACAACCTCTCTGCAAATGTCATGATGGCAACTACAGTAGATTTTAAAATAATCGAATATCGAGATATTACGTCAATGGATTGATGAAAGATGCTGAAGAAAGCCATCTGTGAAGTGTTGATGAAGGCAAGTGAAAAAATGTTGGAGATAGTAACATGAAGTAGCTGTAAATCGTGCAAAGGAAAGGGGAAAGGGTGGAATCACATGGAATTTCTGAGGAAATTGAATGAACATCATAATAGTGATGGTAGCAAGATTCAGTATTACTTCATTCAACCTTTTTGCTGTTAGATTGAAATCAAACTTTGGAGGAGAAACAATAAAAAAAGAAACAAAATGGCTGCTTTTTCACACAAAGATACCTGCTTAAAACTCAAGGAAATTCCAATTGGGCCCAACCGTTGGCGAAGCATCAATATAATGTAAAGCCATCAACATGTCTAATGTGTGATCACGTGCAAAGTATTCTTTTTGGTCTTGTGTGTCGAGAGTGGCTATAAGCAGTTTCACAAACAACTCCTACAAAAAAGTGGTGCACGACACTGCTACCTCTCAATCGATCAAATCTATCTGTATTTATAACACTTAATTTGCTTGAACAAGCTCTGCCCTTCTCACCAATATTATGGGGCAGAGTAGGATAGGAGAAAATTTGGGGCAAATGCGCATGCACAGTCCAAATGCGCATGCACGGTCCAAATGCGCATGCACGGTCCAAATGCGCATGCACGGTCCAAATGCGCATGCAGTCCAAATGCGCATGCACAGTCCAAATGCGCATGCACAGTCCAAATGCGCATGCACAGTCCAAATGCGCATGCACAGTCCAAATGCGCATGCACAGTCCAAGTGCGCATGCACAGTCCAAGTGCGCATGCACAGTCCAAATGCGCATGCACAGTCCAAGTGCGCATGCACAGTCCAAATGCGCACGCACAGTCCAAGTGCGCACGCACAGTCCAAGTGCGCACGCACAGTCCAAGTGCGCACGCACAGTCCAAATGCGCACGCACAGTCCAAATGCGCACGCACAGTCCAAATGCGCACGCACAGTCCAAATGCGCACGCACAGTCCAAATGCGCACGCACAGTCCAAATGCGCACGCACAGTCCAAATGGGAATGCACAGTCCAAATGCGCATGCACAGTCCAAATGCACATGCACAGTCCAAATGCGCATGCACAGTCCAAATGCGCATATAATAACCACCTTTAGAGGCCATTTTTCCCCGCAGAGCGGGGGTTGGCCTTTTTCGGGAACCGTGGTTGTTGTTGTTTTTTTGGTCCCCTTTTTGAAGCAATGTTTTACGGCCGGATGCCCTTCCTGACGCCAACCCTTTTTGCCGCCTTTAACGACAAACAGGGAATTACCAGTGAACTGTTACTCAATTAGCCGACCTCGGAAGGATGACAGGCTGAGTCAACCCCACTGGCGTTAATTCAGCGATCGACCGGGATTCGAACCCAGGATCCTCGCATCCTAAGCCGGCACCCTAGCTGCTAGCCCAACACCAGGGCACAGTCCAAATGCGCATGCACAGTCCAAATGCGCATGCACAGTCCAAATGCGCACACACAGTCCAAATGCGCACGCACAGTCCAAATGCGCACACACAGTCCAAATGCGCACACACAGTCCAAATGCGCATGCACAGTCCAAATGCACATGCACACTGCACAGTCCAAATGCGCATGCACAGTCCAAATGCGCATGCACAGTCCAAATGCGCATGCACAGTCCAAATGCGCATGCACAGTCCAAATGCGCATGCACAGTCCAAATGCGCATGCACAGTCCAAATGCGCATGCACAGTCCAAATGCGCATGCACAGTCCAAATGCGCATGCACAGGTCCAAATGCGCACGCACAGTCCAAATGCGCATGCACACAGCACAGTCCAAATGCGCATGCACAGTCAAAATGTGCATGCACAGTCCAAATGCGCATGCACAGTCCAAATGCGCATGCATAATCCAAATGTGCAAGCACAGTCCAAATGCGCATGCACAGTACCTCTTCTCAGCAAGATGATGTGGAGGACCAACCAATTATTTTTAGTACTAGTACTATAGATTTGTAAGTTTACTGACGAGTTTGTTTAATCAAGCTCCACCCTTCACACCAATAGTGGGCAGAGTGGTGTAGGAGCTAATTTTGGGCAAATGAGCATGCACCGTCCAAGCTCCACCCCTCTCCTCAGCAAGATGATGTGGAGGACCAACCAATTATTTTTAGTACTGGTACTATAGATTTGTAAGTTTACTGACGAGTTTGTTTGATCAAGCTCCACCCTTCACACCATTACTGGGCGGAGTGGTGTAGGAAGTAATTTTGGGAAAATGAGCATGCACCGTCCAAGCTCCACCCCTCTCCTCAGCAAGATGATGTGGAGGACCAACCAATTATTGTTAGTACTGGTACTATAGATTTGTAAGTTTACTGATGAGTTTTCTTGAACAAGCTCCGCCCTTCTCAGCAATAGGGGGCGGAATAGGATAGGAGAAAATTTTGGGCAAATGTGTATGTGCATTCCAAGCTCCGACCCTCTCCATAGCAAGATGATGTGGAGGATCAACCGAATATTTTTTTAGTTCCGGTACTATAGATATATATATATATATGTTTCCTGACCTCGGGACATATACTGTACACTTGCATTGTCCCATGTAAAATGTACAAGGAAATGGCCACTCCATCGCACTATCCTCACATAGGCTTACAATTTCTGGGTGTGCAGATCATTCATGCACTGAAATGGGCATAGTAAATGTATTTGTCTATTAGATACGTGCTTATTGCCTGTCTCCCGGGTGTTCTTTTTACTTGTTTTTTTTTTTTTAAATTAAATCATTATTAATTCTTCATTCAATTATTTGCAGCTGAACTTTCTAAACCACATGTAAGGTGGTTTAAGACTTAGTTTGTATAAAATGGAAAACTGGTCTTTATCATGAGGACAAGTGTCGATTTGCATCAGCAGACAGGTACAATAATGGATGTATTCAACGGAACGTTATTAGATGTACCAGTGAGGCACCCGTGCATAGCACGGGTGGGAGGCCAGAAGCAAACAGACAATGCAGATACGGCGAATGCTAAAGCATGAAACCAATACATTCCACATTCCTGTAGCACCTTAAGTCACACGTCAGACATGGACAGCAAGTTCGTGAAGGACTTCCATGAAAAACGTACCCGTTTGCAAACAAACGTGCTTATTGCTTATTGCAATAACGATTTAACGTGCAAACAAACGGGTACGTGTGTTCCATTCCCAGTCAATGGCGAATCTGCATATGGCGATCTGCGAATTCACATTTAGAAAGTAGAAACCGTCACGGCATTTCGTCATTCACTTGAACTTGATATCTCTTTTTTTCATTCCAAACAGCATAACTCCAATCACAAATGAAATGACATAAATATTTTAAAAAACTTTTAACAACATTCGTGACATAAACAAATATTTAACTCCTGATGTGAAGTTCCGTATGGTTGGGTGAATACAATCACGAATTCAAAATCGTACTTGTATTCACTCAATTCCAATCATCAATTGATACTTTAACAAAACGATTAACACGATTAACGTTTAACGATTTAACATTACGAATGAATGACGGTTGTATTTGGATATTATCAAACCCACGCATTGCCATCATCTGTCCACTTCCACATTCGCGGCAGGTTCATAATTGTCATCAAAATCTAAACAGTAATTGTAGAATTTCAATAAAAGCCACATCACTGTTCATATCGGAAAATATTATTCCATCGTGTTTGGAAAAACTGGAAAATTGGAAAATTTGGAAAAAACTTGGAAAAACAGTACAGCCTATTTTACTCCCAGGGGTCCCAGGAACACCCACCCAAAATATCATTGCGATCGGCTGAACCGTTTTTGCGGTATCTTCAAACGGACAGACAGACATTTGGTGAATTATAGTAGGATGCTAAGCACTGTTGGAAGCAAGGAGAAGCTGACGATTCCGGCATTAACCATTCGTTTGTAGCATTGGAGGTCCCCTAGCCAAGGAGAGCTATTTTGCTCTGATGAAAGGTTAAAAACGGAAAAGTCACCTTCTCCTGGGCTTCCCACACCTTGATTGATCAATATTCAATTGATTACATCCACTATTTATTTCACGGTGCTATTCACTTCGAAGTAAAATCTCAAAGCGCCTTCCAAAAAAAGAAGAGGAAAGAAGCTGAAATCCTACTACATAAGGCAATTCTCGATATATGTTATATATACACATATATATCTATACACATATATATCATATATATGTGTCATATACAGTCACGTGAAAAAGTAAGTACACCTCATGTAAAGTTTTGACTTTTTCAACATACAGCTATTTGATCTTCATTTCCACAATATTGATAGATAAAGGTGATATAATATAACAAATATCATGAAACAATTACATTTTGTAGTCCATTGTATAATTTAAATAAACATAAATGCAAATTTCGTGTGTGGAAAAAGTAAGTACACCCCTACATTTATCACGACTTCAAATACCGAAAATTAGAATCAGGTGACCAGCTCAGGTGCAAATGATTAGAACATCGTTAGAGAGGATCTTGGAGGAACCTGTCTTATTTAAACCTCAGACATTTAGTTTGGTTTGCTCTTTGTTGTTGAAGTGTGCGGCGTCACCATGCCGAGATCAAAAGAGCTCTCTGAGGCCTTCAGAAAGAAGGTTATAGATGCCTACGAGTCTGGGAAGGGATTTAAAAAGATCGCCAAACATTTTGAAATCAATCATTGTGTCCGGAAAATCATCTACAAGTGGAGAAGATTTCAAACAACTGCCAACTTGTTCAGGCCAGGCCGCCCCAGCAAGTTCAGCCCGAGAGCAGACCGCAAGATGCTGAAAGAAGTCTCTAAAAACCCCAGAATGTCATCACGGGACCTACAGGTAGCTCTTGCCACTGTTGATGTCGAAGTGCACGAGTCTACCATGAGAAAGAGGCTGCACAAATTTGATCTACATGGGAGGTGTGCCAGGAGGAAACATTTGCTGTCCAGAAAGAACATCAGGGCAAGACTAAAGATTGCCAATGAACACCTAGGCAAGGACCAGCACTTCTGGAACAATGTGCTCTGGACAGATGAGTCAAAGGTAGAGCTATTTGGCCACAGTACCAGAAGACATGTTTGGCGAAAACAAAAGACAGCATTTGACCACAAGAACCTGATACCAACTGTAAAGCATGGTGCTGGAAATATTATGGTTTTGGGCAGCTTTGCTGCATCAGGGCCTGGGCAGCTCACCATCATATAATCCACTATGAATTCTTCATTGTACCAGAGGGTGCTTGAGGATAATGTGAGGCCATCTGTCGGAAAGTTTAAGCTCAACCGAAGGTGGACCTTGCAACATGACAATGACCCTAAACATACCAGTAAATCCACCAAGGAATGGCTGAAAAGAAAGAAATGGAGTGTTCTGGAATGGCCAAGTCAAAGCCCGGATCTAAATCCCATCGAGGTGTTGTGGGGGGATTTGAAACGAGCTGTGCATGCAAGAAACCCCTCAAACATCGCACAGCTGAAATAATTCTGCATGGAGGAGTGGGCAAAAATTTCTCCCAGTCGATGTCAGAGACTGGTAGACAGTTATAAGAAACACCTACTTGAGGTTGTCTCTGCCAAAGGGGCAATACCACCTGTTAGAGCCATGGGTGTACTTACTTTTCCCACATGCGAAATTTGCATTTATGTTTATTTAAATTATGCAATGGACTACAAAATGTAAATGTTTCATGATATTTGTTATATTATATCACCTTTATCTATCAATATTGTTGAAATGAAGATCAAATAGCTGTATGTTGAAATATGTTGAAAAAGTCAAAACTTTACATGGGGTGTACTTACTTTTTCACGTGACTGTGTATGTATGTATGTATGTATGTATGTATGTATGTATGTATGTATGTATGTATGTATATATATAATATATATATATATATATATATATATATATTTTTTTTTTTTTTTTTTTTTTGTATACAAGATCGAGGCTCGTGAAAGAGCAAACATTAATCACACAAAAAGACAAACCGACACACAAAACACAAAAAACAAGGGGAGCGGCAGACAAGATGGGGAGAGAGGGGGGAGGACACAAAAGAGAGGGGGAAGAAGGGGAAGGACACAAACACAACATTTGAGAGCAGGGACATCGGGAGGACTTGGGGGGAGGTGGGAGAGGATTAAAACATATGAACACTGCAAGGACTCTGGGGTGAATTACCGGGGGTAGAAAAGATCAAGGTTTTCGATGGGGGAAGATAAGAGATGGTGGTGAACAGCTGTTTTAAAGACCTGGAGGGAGGAGTGGGATTGAAGGGAGTGGGGGAGTTTGTTCCAGAGGTGGGAGAAAAGGGGAATGAAAGAGTGAAGGTGAGCAGAGAGCCTAGACTTTGGCAGTTTAACCATAAGAGGGTTGCAGGCAGATCTTGTGCGACCTGAAGGAATATTGGGGGGACAGAGCACAGAGAGAGCTGGGGGAGCAAGGCCGGAGAGGAGTCGGTAGAAGACAGAAAGACCACCAACCTGCCTGCGGTGAGTGAGTGAAAGGCCCTCGGCGTTGACTACATCGCAGGAGATTCCAATGATTCTGAAAGCTTTGGCCTCAACAGCGTGAAGCCGAGCAAGGTGTGAGGCAGGAGCACCAGACCAGAGGGGGGAACAGTATTCCATTGAGCTGCGGATGAAAGCCTTGTATGTGGTGAGGAGCTCAGGTGTGCCAAGGAAGGACTTCGCACGACGGAGGATGCCCAGTCGGCGACTGGCTTTGGAGGCCAGCTTGGAAATGTGGTTTTCCCAAGAAAGATCATGGCAGATAGTGAGACCCAAAAGCTTGAGCGACAGAACTTCTTGGAGAGGATTGTTGAGAAAGTAGATGGGAGGGTTGTCCAGTCGGTCCTTTCGGAGAGACATTGTAAGAGTGTGAGATTTGTCAGGATTGAAAGACATGTTCCACTTGTTTGACCAGTCTGTGATTTTGTCCAGGTCTGCAGAGAGTGAGGAGGCTGCAGACTGCCGATCTGAGGGATGAGGAATGGAGCGACAGAGAGTAGAGTCGTCAGCAAAGAGATAGAGAGGATTTTCAAGAGAGTCAGAGAGATCATTGATGAAGACCAGAAAAAGCACAGGGCCCAGAACACTACCTTGGGGAACTCCAGCCTGAACAGGAAGAGGAGATGAGAGAAACCCATTCAGGGCCACACGTTGACTACGACCAGAGAGGAAGTCCGCCAGCCATGCGTGGAGATTTCCATGGATACCAAAGGAGGAGAGTTTGGAGAGCAGAGCAGGGTGCCAGACCGTATCGAAGGCACGTGAAATGTCAAGGGAGACAGCTCTAATTTCCTGTTTGGCGTTGAGGACCTCCATCCATTGTTGAGAAAGCAGAAGCAGCATGTCCAGAGTAGAGTGACCAGGTCTGAAACCAAATTGATGATCAGAGATCAAGCCATTGGAGAAGAGGAAAGATTTAATATCTGAAGCAATGATGGATTCCATGACTTTGCTGATAATTGGGAGAAGGCTGATTGGTCTGTAGTTGCTGGGATCTGTTTTTGCACCTTTTTTGTGCAAAGCGGTGATGTTGGCTGATTTCCAAGCAGATGGCAGATGACCTTGAGCAAAAGAGAGGGTGAAGAGAACAGAAAGAGGGAGTGAAAGAGCAGAAGAACATGATTTTAGGACCCGTGGGCTGATGCCGTCAGGACCAGTTGCAGAATCAGAGTCGAGGGTTGACAGAAACTTTTCCACCTTGTCAGGAGGAAAGGACACAGAGTCCAGGAGCAGCTGGGTACGACTGGGTATGGTGGGTACAGAGAGGGATGGGTTTGGGACACAAGATTTAGAGGCAAACACAGAGTTGAGGCATTCAGCTTTTTCACGTGCGGAGTCAGCCGTTAAGCCGTTTGAGGTGAGGGAGGGGATGGAGGGGGAACAAACACCAGAAACAGATTTGACCAGACGCCACCAGGATTTGGAAGAGGGAGACAGATAAGAGAGTTCGGTCTTGAGAATGGTGAGATATTGTTTCCTGGCTCTCCTGAGGGTGGAGACACACTTGTTTCGGGCTTTGTGAAAGGAAATGAGATTTCCTTCCGTTGGATTTGCTTTCCAGGAGACGAAAGCAAGTTGTTTCAGGGCAACAGCCTCACCACAAGATTCCGTGTACCATGGACGGGAGGAAGGGTATGACAACTGAAGACGAGATGGTATAAATCTGTGCATGAGAGAGAGCAATTTACTTTGAAAGAATTCCCAGGATGAGTTGATGTCAGAGGCGGTAGAGATGGGAGACCAGTCCAGATGATTGATGGCTGCTTGAAGACCGTGCCAGTTGGCCTGAGTGAAATGCCAGACTCGTCGACGCTGAGGAGGCTCTCTGAGAATGGTCAGAGAGATGTCCACTTTGACAAGCACATGATCAGATGAGCCGATTGGAGCAGAAGAAGAGCAGCAGACATTTTCAGGGAAGTTTGTCATAACCAAATCCAGAAGAGAAGAAGCTCCATTGACTGAGATCCGGGTCGGGAAATTGACAGATTGTGTCAGTCCCAGTGAGTCGCAGAAGTCCTTTGCTGAAGAGCCATGGCTGGTGAGAGAGGTACCCACACCCAGCCAACTGGCATGGTGACAATTGAAATCACCACATATGAGGAAGAGAGAGTTGGGATGGGTAGATAGAAGTTGGTCCATATTATCAGACAGTGAGATGTAGATGGAGTCATCGCTGATTGGTGGACGGTACAACACACATATGAACAAAAGGTGGGAGCGAAGGGGAAGCCGTAGCCAAAGGTATTCCTGGGGGTGAGGTGGAGAGAGGGCAGTGGAGGGCGAGTGAGGAAGAGAGTTTTTTATAAAGATAGCAACCCCACCTCCAGGACGAGGCTATATATATATATATATATATATATATGTATGTATATATATATATATATATATGTTGTTGCGGTTCTGAGAATGTACATATACCATCATTAAAGGGTAACAATTTGCCCCCATAGTTAGTCCACACGCAACACGTAGGCCACCTTAGAACATTAGTTATGTCATAGTATGTGTGAGGATAAGGCCATTTCCACTAGTGATACCTGCGTTGTGTAAAATAAATAAGCTTAGGCCCCGTTGATTTTGCGGCCACCCTCCGATCGACCTCGTTGGGCAGCATCCATCCAGTGCCCTGATTCGGCTAATCCACCTCGTTTGCCAGCAGCGTTCGCTGTCCTTGGGTTCGCCCGAAACCAGCCAAATGCCACGAGGTAGGCCTGGAAAGGGTGAGGAGCGCGAGGAAGAGGTGTGGCCGCATCAAGCAGCATGTCAGAAGGCGGTGACGGTGAGGGCAACCACCAAACAGGGCTCGATGGGCATGGCTTAAGAAGGCGTGGTAAGGGCGCATCGAGCAAGTGCTGGAAGGTTCGCTGTAAAGGCTATATAAGCGCATGCACAAAGCCCTTGAAAGGACTTACAGAGGGAGCTTGTGCTGAAAAGGACTCGCTGTGGAAGGTATTTTTTTTTTTTTTTTTTTTTTTCTTTTTTGTATACAAGATCGAGGCTCGTGAAAGAGCGAACATTAATCACACAGAAAGACAAACAGACACATAAAACAAATAACATCGGGAGCGGTAGACAAGATGGGGAGAGAGGGGGAAGGACACAAACACAACATTTGAGAGCAGGGACCGAGAGACATGGAGACATCGAGAGATCTGTGGGAGGGAGAGGGCTTTGGGGGGAGGCATGTGAAGGGGGGGGGGGGGGGGGGTGGGAGAGGTTGAAACATATGGACACTGCCAGGATTTCCAGGAAAGAAGTTGGAATTTCAAACAAGGTGGATCTGGGGTGAATTAGTGGGGGTAGAAAAGATCAAGGTTTTGGATGGGGGAAGATAAGAGATGGTGGTGAACAGCTGTTTTAAAGACCTGGAGGGAGGAGAGGGATTGAAGGGAGTGTGGGAGTTTGTTCCAGAGGCGGGAGAAAAGAGGAATGAAAGAGTGAAGGTGAGCAGAGAGCCGAGATTTCGGCAGTTTAACCATCAGAGGGTTGCTGGCAGATCTTGTGCGACCTGTAGGAATATTTGGGGGACTCATTGGTGTTCATCCTCAAAATAGGAATTTCGTACAAGTGATTAGAAACTCAAAATGGCTGTATTTAATCATATGGGAGGCATGGACGAATTGCTTGAAAAATTGCATTTTACTGTCCCTTCAAATCGTATTACTATGCTTCACACAACAGTCTTTCCCAAGCATGTCATTTTCAACTTCCAAATCAATGCACAAAATGAAGAAACAAATGTGAAAAAGGCCGACCTTCCGATTCTGGACCTGTGATTTCCATATTCCTCTTTGTACTGACACAAAAACACAGCAAGTCAAAGTAGGTTGGCTTTGTGAGGTTGGCTTTGTTGGCTTTGTGGGCATGGTTGGCTTTGTTGGCTTTGTGAGGTTGGTTGGCTTTGGTTGGTCTTTGTTGGTTGGTTGGTTGGCTTTGTTGGCTTTGTTGTTTGTTGTTGTTGGCTTGGAAGGTTGGCTTTGTGAGGACTCGTTGGGAGAGGGCTTTGTGAAAGGACTGTCGAGGACTCGCATGTTTGGGCTTGCGCATGGTAAAGGATTCGTTGAAAGAGAGATTGCAGATGATATGTGCTTTGTATGAGGACGGTGCTAAAAGGACTTCTGCGGGAGAGGCACTTTGCCATTGAACTGTATTGGGAGCGCATATAGCGCCGGTTCTCCTATTACGTACGTGGCCGTGACCGCACGTATAACCGCCAACCCCGGTTCATCTATTACGTACGCGACCGTGGTCGCAAGTAACCGCCCAGCCAGCCTTACCTTTCGCCCCGCATTTAACCCCGTAATTGTCCGATCCGCGTCAGCGAGCCGCGGGGAGCTTCTGCCGCCCTGACCGTCTTCTTCGTGGTGCGAGTCGGGGACCGGAGCGAACTGCCTGGACGCCATCATCCCTGGACCATCTGCAATCCCCGTGTGTGTCTGAGTGTAAAACGGGCCCGTGTCCTGGGATAAGTTAAGACTGTATTAAGCTGCACTTTGTATTCTTCTTCTCCTTCCTGTACAAATTGTGAATAAACCAATCTGTTCTTCCTGTCTTTCCTGATTCGACCGTATCAGTGTTTTCCTCCATTGGGTAAGTGTGGGACGATTCGGAACCGCTCAGATCGGGTTTAGTCCTTGTTAACGGCCCGGGTCACAGTTCGCTATCGCTCGGTGTTTCCACCTATAACCGTGATTCTGGCGGGGTTTATTTCCTTGCTTCCTGGCAGGCGTTGGTACTTAGGGAATAGGAATTCGGCCTACCACCCTATTGAACACCGTCCGGAAGGAACGTCATAGCCCCGGATCCCGTCGGCTAGTAAAAGACAAAGGGACTTACCCTCCCCTCCCCTTGGTAAGGGGAAAGGCCGACGAGGAGATCCGTAACAATTGGTAGTCTGAAGTGGGGATTTGGAACCTGGGACTAAATTTTTTAGACCAAATTTTGGACACCAATTGTGCATACTGGCCGCAACATTTGGTGTCGGGGAGTTGGGATTTGGAACCCTAACCAAATTTTTTTTGGACAAATCTGGCCAAAATTACGAGCGACCAAAATTTAGTTTGAACATCCAAATTAAAATCGTGCCATGGATAGCCAAGACAGTCGGATGCCGGTGGGGGTAGAAATAAATGAAGAATTAATAACCCAGGACCCCCGGGAAGAATTGGGAGAAATGGAGGAGAACATTGATGAGGGTGCGGCAGCTGGGAAAGAAAATGGCGGCCTCCCGTATGTGACGGCAATAGCCGGGCCCGCAGTGCCAATGGACTGGGGCCTTTTTATGGTGCATTTCAGCGCATCTATGGAGGGTGATAGTAAGGGATTGGATGCAATGATGGCTACCCAGGGGATCGACATGGAAAAAATGAGGAACGAAGCAAGGTACAACCCGGATGGATTTCAGGAGCAAATAAACACCACGATGAAAAGAATAGAGGAGGACATGAGGCGCAAGTCGAGCGGGAAGGTCGCAAAGGTACGCGACGGGGTAGCGAGATGTGAGAAGCGTGGGAAGAGCGCGCCTGAGCAAGGCGCAGTTAAAATGACCGGAATAGAAATCGCGACACGGGTGCAAAGTCTGGATTCACATCGTGACGTCGTGCTGCCTAACCCCAATGGAAGTTTGCAGATGCGGTTGGAGGAGAGGAGAATCCCGAAGGTGAGTAGGGTTGTGTATGGCGCGAAAAGGTTTGGCGCGAAAGTGTTTGGCGCGAAAAGTTTTTTCGCGCGCTTGGGATCCCGACGTCACCCGGGCGCTTGTGGAAGGTCCGTGGTGCGCTGTGTGAAAGTGAATGGCGCGTGTGCGCCCGGCGCCGGAGCGAGAGTGTGAAACCGAGTGAGAGTGAGTGCACAACGGAGTGTATGTGTGAAGAGTGTGACACAGAGTGTGAGTTGGCTGAGGAGAATGTGCGAGGATGCACACCGGAGCGTGTTGTAGAGAGTGTGCGGAAGTGCACACCAGAGCGTGTGATTGGGTGTGCAACAGGGGATTGCACACCCGTGAGTAGGTGTGCGCTGATTGGGTGTGTGCAGGAGTGCACACCCATGGTTGTTACGGAGTACGTAACGGGAGAGTGTACGCGAGGGTGTGCGATGGCTAAGTGTGTAACAGAGTGTGCAAGTGGTATGAGTGCGCCAGGGTGTGCGCGAGGATGTGTAGTAAGGGAGTGTGTGAGTGGCGTGAGTGCACCTGAGTGTGCAAGAAAAGAGTGTGCACGGGAGAGTGCAGTAACGAAATGTGTGGAGTGTATGAGAGGCGCTGGAGCGCCTCGGTGTACGAGTGAGAAACGGGTCGCGTGGTGTGAGAATGCGACTCAAGCATCGACGCAGACCGGGGCAGCGTTTACGGCGACGGATAGCCGACGCGAGCTCTCGGGGCGTGGTGCGCTTTGTGTGCTGCGGGGGCCGGCGGGGATCGTTGACGCGGCGGCGTGCACGATTCGTGCCGGGCTCCGCCCTGTATGGTCAGTGCCGTGCCGTGGCGAAAGGGGAAAACGGCACGATTCCAGGGGGGTAGGCCATGTCGGACCTTCGCCCCCTGGCGGGCGCGGTGCTCCGACCGGGGGAGGTTGGGTCATCGTACTGGAGACCGAAAGGCTCCGTGCCGAGATGGTGCCTGGAACCTCGGCCCAAGTATGCCTCCTCCCCAGAATCTAAAATGCCGGACGGACCCAACCAACAGGAGACTGACCATCCGCATGCATTGCTCGGCTTTGCGAAGCCGAGCTGTGGAAATGTATTCCCACCCGACGAGGCTCGAGAGTAGTGGACTAGTAGTAATGGCGTTGGCGAATGGCAGTTGTACCATTCGTTGGGGCACATGAGCTTTAGTTTATGGGGTTGGCAGTGAGAACGAGCCAGGGCGGGCTAGGATAATTCGTAGGGATTTAGAGAAATGACAATAGGAGACTGAGAGTTAAGTAGTGACTTTTGTACCAGTAGAGGGGCCGTAGTCAGATTAGATGGATGTTAATGACGAGGGAAGTGCTTAGTGTAAGGGAAGACGGGAAGCACGAGTATTAGGGGAAATAGTTAGTTAGATGATGCTGTGCGTGTGAGTATGAGCGTGAGCTTTTGGAGCAAATGAGGAATTGAGTGAAATTGTTTGTGGATGAACTTGGTGAAATGGGGCATTGGTCGAGAATGGTTGTTTGTGTGAGGATCTGGTTATTGGTGAACTTGGTGAAATGAGGCATTGGTCGGGGATGACCCGAAGTGATGTATGAATGGAGTATTGAGGATGTGTGTAAGTGTGTTGAGTGATTGACTTGCATGGGGTGCAAGTGAGAATACTGAGTGGTGTGGAATAAATGATGTGGAGTGAGTAGTGTGGAATGAGTGGTGTGGAGTGCATGGTGTGAAGGAGTGGATGGGGGAAGATGAACCCCTTCACGAATACCCGGGGAGGGTAGTTTAAAGTCAGGTAGAGGGAGTAGTTAAATTGCTTGGATATTGACACCTGTGGTGCAGGTAGTAGCAAGTTGTTGCTTTGAGGGGTTCATGAGTGAGTGGAATGGCTGGGCGTGTGGGCTTAATTGGTGAGTGTGGTTAAATGGGCACTCCGCCACTGGTAGTCTGTCAGCCAGGTGAGGCCGCAGGTAGGCTCTGGGAGCCAGGTAGCGTTCAGTGTAGAGTTCATTTGCGCCCGAGTTTCCTAAGAGAGGACCCGGGTAGCCCAATGCCAGAGAGGGCATCAGAGGGGTGAGAGAGCCAGGAGGGCCTTCCCCAAGTTAGGGTAGTTGTGAGGAGCTAGGCAAGCTCGGGTGGCGACTTCAGTGGTGGAGGTGCGCAGGTAGTTGTACCTGCTGGTAGAGCCACACGACCCAGCCCCGAAATTGTGCGAAGGCACAGTAGGAAAAAATGGGGGAGTGAGACCCCAAATTTGGGAGGCACCACAGGATGGTCAATGGGTATTGGTTTCTAGAACCACATAGTTTAAAGATGCCAATTGGCAGGGCAAGACCCCGGGAAGTTTAAAGAGTTAATGTTATTAGAAGGATAGTTCGGATGAAATCTCTTCGCACCATCCACATCCACTCACCAAGGTGACAGGACTCCACACCAGGTTTCCCAAATGTTTGGAATGAAAGACGCATCATGACGTGGGTGAGACATTGTGTGTAATTCCATCCCTTCCTTCTTGGGAGGGATTGGACGCCGAATTTGGAATTAGAGGATATGGGAGACAAGACGGTAGAGACGGAATTTGTAAAGTGTAAATACGGGGAGGGGCAAAGGTAGTGTAGGTTGACATGGGGGGTGACGAACGGCTAGGGACGAGCTTGCTCCGCTCGCTCTCCCGCGCCCCTCATGTTGCATTACCTCGTATTGATGTGTACCCTTGCGCCCTTTCCCCTGCTGACTCTCTCTGCTTTGTTTTTCCTACCCCACCCATGGACCCATTTTATTTGTTGAGGGGAGTGTGCAGGAACCCTGAGCTGTGCGGCTGCACTTTTCCGCTGCCCCATGCTACCTGTTGCCTGCACCGATACACCTATGGACCACACGTTCTGTGGCCTGGCACCTTTGCTGGGGCAGACAATCGCTGCAAGCATTACCTTGTGCCGTGCGGACCACTGTTTTAAGTGGCATCAATGCCATGCAGTCGGACCACCTAAGTTGGCCCTGCTGGCTGAAATAAAAACGGACACGGTTTGTGCCTTTTTATTAATTCCTTTGGTGTGTCAGGAAAGAAGACTTTAAGTTTTGATGATGGCACACCGAAGACGAAGACACAAGACGCAGCCAAAATGCAGCAGCCCAGCAGCCAAGCACAAGATATCATGGATTTTTGAAATGTGATTGTGCATTTATTGATGACTGTGCATTTTTATGATTGTGCATTTATGGTGTCATGATTTCGGTGCATATTGGTGTATGGTGTATTGGTGCAGTGCATTCTGTGTTTCTCTCCAAATTTCTCTTCTCTCCCACAAAAAGAACAGGTCCTGGGTTGTAGTGTTGTAAATAATTAGGGTTAGTCTTGTAAATAACATGCTCCCCACCGGCTTTATGTATAGTTTGAGAATTCTTTCCGTTATTCGGTTAATTGTGGGCGTGAGTGATAGTTAGTACACAACGCAGTAGGTGGGACATATCTAGTGTTTAAAACTGTCGCACACAGGGTGATGGAGTAAATGTAGAGGGAAACCACACCTAAGTGTCACACTAAGCTAAAAAGTAGTCCTGACCCTTGCATCAGAACCGGTCGTACTCACTTGTGTGGGTTCGGCTCAGGGACGAGCCTGGCGAAGGAGGGGAGAAGTGTTACGGTTCTGAGAATGTACATATACCATCATTAAAGGGTAACGGTTTGCCCCCATAGTTAGTCCACACGCAACACGTAGGCCACCTTAGAACATTAGTTATGTCATAGTATGTGTGAGGATAAGGCCATTTCCACTAGTGATACCTGCGTTGTGTAAAAGAAATAAGCTTAGGTCCCATTCATTTTGCGGCCACCCTCCGATCGACCTCGTTGGGCAGCATCAATCCCGCGCCCTGATTCGGCTAATCCACCTCGTTTGTCAGCAGCGTTCGCTGCCCTTGGGTTCGCTCGAAACCAGCCAAATGCCACGAGGTAGGCCTGGAAAGGGGGAGGAGCGCGAGGAAGAGGTGTGGCCGCATCAAGCAGCACGTCAGAAGGCGGTGACGGTGAGGGCAACCACCAACCAGGGCTCGGTGGGCATGGCTTAAGAGGGCGTGGTAAGGGTGCATCGAGCAAGTGCTGGAAGGTTCGCTGCAAAGGCTATATAAGCGCATGCACAAAGCCCTTGAAAAGACCTACAGAGGGAGCTTGTGCTGAAAAGGACTCGCTGGGGAAGGTTGGCTTTGTGAGGACTCGTTGTGAGAGGGCTTTGTGAAAGGACTGTCGAGGACTCGCATGTTTGGGCTTGCGCATGGTAAAGGATTCGTTGAAAGAGAACTTGCAGAGGATATGCGCTTTGTATGAGGACGGTGCTAAAAGCACTTCTGCGGGAGAGGCGCTTTGCCATTGAACTGTATTGGGAGAGCATATAGCGCCGGTTCTCCTATTACGTACGCGGCCGTGACCGCAAGTATAAACGCCAAGCCCGGTTCATCTATTACGTACGCGACCATGGTCGCAAGTAACCGCCCAGCCAGCCTTACCTTTCGCCCCGCATTTAACCCCGTAATTGTCCGATCCGCGTCAACGACCCGCGGGGAGCTTCTGCCGCCCTGACCGTCTTCTTCGCAGTGCGAGTCGGGGACCGGAGCGAACCGCCTGGACGCCATCATCCCTGGACCATCACCCTGACCATCTGCAATCCCCGTGTGAGTGTCTGAGTGTGAAACAGGCCCGTGTCCTGGGATAAGTTCAGACTGTATTAAGCTGCACTGTGCGTTCTTCTTCTCCTTCCTGTACAAATTGTGAATAAACCAATCTGTTCTTCCTGTATTTCCTGATTCGACCGTATCATGGTTTTCCTCCATTGGGTAAGCATGGCACGATTCGGAACCGCTCAGATCGGGTTTAGTCCTTGTTAACGGCCCGGGTCACGGTTCGCTATCGCTCGGCGTTTCCACCTATGACCGTGATTCGGGCGGGGTTTATTTCCTTGCTTCCAGGGCGGCGTTGGTACTTAGGCAATAGGAATTCGGCCTACCACCCTATTAAACGCCGTCCGGAAGGAACACCATAGCCCCGGATCCCGTCGGCTAGTAAAAGACAAGGGGATTAACCCCCCCTTGGTAAGGGGAAATGCTGACGAGGAGATCCGTAACAATATATATATATATATATATACATATCCTCACTGTATGTATATGTATATATATATATATATATATATATATATATATATATATATATACATACATATATATATATATATATATATATATATATATATATATATATATATATATATATATATATATATATATATATATATATATATATATATATATATATACATATATATATATATATATATATACTGTATATATATATATATATATATATATATATATATATATATATATATATATATATATATATATATATATAAATATATCTATATATATATCTATATATATATATATCTATATATATATATATATATATATATCTATATATATATATATATATATATATATATATCTATATATATATATATATATATATATATATCTATATATATATATATATATATATATATATATATATATATATATATATATATATATATATATATATATATATCTATATCTATATATATACATCTATATATATATATATATACACAAAGAATTAAGTTAAGCACCCCCCCCGTTTTTTTACAACCTCGCACATTACAAGTTTGTTGTCGTCAAAACAGTGTAATATACCCATGATATTGCTATATTTTCTGGAGAAGTGATATTATGGTCACATAAAAACATAACAATCATGCCGTTTTCAATATTTTATTCTGAATAATTTAAGGTGAAATTTTTTGGGAATTTTAGACATATTTTCACCTCAATTTAAGTATGGAGCTATAGGTCCATCACGGACAGTGTGGATGACGTTTATGTTTTCTAATGTACAGTCATTGTTCTGAGAAGACCTCTAGCGATCTTTGCGTCAATAACGTGTGTAGGACCCACGTGATCGGATCACTGACTCAACCAATCACTTTTTTTCACTTTGATCACTCAATTTCATCAATGGATAATTGCTAATGTCATACCAATCATTATTTGATCTCACATACCTTAGAATATATGCCAATGTATACATATACACAAAGAATATATATTAGGGGGTGCTTACCTTAATTCGTTGTGTAGGGGTGCTTAACTTAATTCTTTGTGTATATATATATATATATATATATATATATATATATATATCTATATATATATATATATATATATATATATATATATATATATATATATATATATATATATATATATATATATATATATATATATATATATATATATTGTTATGAATTTGGTAGAGCAACATCTAGAGCTAGGTAGATCTGAATAGGTAGGTATTCGGCTGTCGTGACAGGGACTCTACATGTAATAAGTTCTTGATGTTTAGGCGTTTGTCGGGGGAAGATGTATTATTGTGGACCTACCTGGAGGTTCGAGTGTTAAATAGTGAGGGATTAAAGGTAACGCCCCTGTGAGTCTCACCTAGTAGTCAAACCTTTGTCCATTATGGCACTGCAAACCACATAAACATTAGTTAGGTCCTTAGCGCAACATTAAATAATTCCTTTCCCTGACAATGACTTCGGAATAAATGGACAGGAAACCAGGCCAAAAACACCGCCACAATTGGCCGCCACCGTTTACACCTCCAAGGCCTACAAACCTCGCCTGGCACGTGTTATAACACAAGGACCGCGGGGTCGGGGACGGGAGATGTCAAGAGTGGAGCATGCCGCAGAGGGCGTGACCTGGGCGAGCCGGCGAGTTGGGAGGCTATGATTGGCTGAGGAGTGCGCCAATGTGACGTCATCGGCCAGAGATATTAGCGACGGTCGGACGCCATTTCGGAGAGAGTTCGTTGAGAGTTGGCACGGAGAGTTGGCAGAGGCAGTTCGCAACAGTTCGTGGGCAGTTCGCAACAGTTAGTGAGCAGTTCGGAGCAGTTCGTCGGAGTTGGCAGTTGGCACCGAACAGTTGGCACTTGGCTGTCCCAAAAGAGAGTCGAGTCAAGTGGAGTTCGCTTGCTTTGTGCAGCTTACGTTGAACCTTTGGTGCACGGACCTTGTGGAGATCGACCTCGTGTGGAGCCGCTGGCCTGCGTCGGACGCGTGGTGCTTGGAGCGAGGCCTTGTGGAACTTGGAGCGAGGGACCTCGTGGTGTGCGATCGGGGCTTGTGGAACTTGGAGCGAGGCCTCGTGGGTACATCGGGGCCGAAAGGAGCCGGGTGTTGGACGGCGGTCACCAAGACGACAAGGACGAGATAAGGCCGTACCCGCGAATACACTGTGCAGAAACCAAAAAGACGTGTTATTTTCGTATTCACCTCCCTCGTATCGTGTTTGATATCTGTTGTGTCTGGGATCCCAATTTAGGCTTATTCGATTTATTAGTACTAGGGCATGCCCGTACTATATATATATCTAAAATTATATCCCCCCCCCTCTATTTACATGAAATGGTTTGGTCCAAAGCGAACGGCTTGCGAGTACGGTGACAATCCCCCCCCCCTCTATTTACATGAAATGGTTTGGTCCAAAGCGAACGGCTTGCGAGTACGGTGACAATCCCCCACCCCCCCCCCCCCTCTATTTACATGAAATGGTTTGGTCCAAAGCGAACGGCTTGCGGAGTTTGGTAAAGAAATCGCCATAGCGTGCACAAACGCGCAGGAAAGCGAAAGAATCGCAAAGTAGTTTTAATTAGTTTTAAAACATAGTTTAACGCCAACATAGTTTGCCAACGTGAAATAAATGAATACGCTCTCAAATGTGCCGTCCGAGGCAGAGTCTGTTCGGTACGTTCGGCACACGTGATAGCTCGCTGCTCTCTGATTGGTTGAATCGTTTTTTGGACATAGCTCGGTAACTACTTGTCCGATTAATATGAAACCTTGAAAAGGCACATCCTCGGGTCCCCAGCAATATACCTGGCAAGTTTAAAGTATATCGGACCCGTGGTTGTCGAGAAACAGCGGTCACAGACATACATACATACATACATACATACATACATACATACATACATACACACAGAGATTACTGGAATTATAGATAGATTACCGGCGCGGGCTTTTTCACTGTCTTTACTTATAAATAATAAATCCTTATATTATTTTCTGTATATATCTGAACGCAGTTTTCCTGGGTGTTTCATTTTAGTAGATAAGGCGGCGGGCGGAGCTTTGCTGTGTCCGCCATTCCGCGCGTTTAACTTTGTGTTGAGCTTTAATCCGCCATTGAGTTTTCGCCTCGGGAGTGTAAAGTCTCGCAAATCGGCCATCCGTAACTGTGGTGTTAATCACGGTTGCGTAACAATATATATATATTGTTGCGAATATGGAATTTGACCTCCATATCCGCTTGTAAATATTCCCCTATCTTCTCCGATACTCCCCAACTCTCCCCTTACCCCATTCCCTAGTCCCATTGTCTGTAAACAACACCCATTAGAGCCGATCTTCCCCTTCATTCCCCCATTAAATGTCGTGCCCAGGTCCCCCGCACCACACGTAGACAATTATAGGACATCTTGCTAGTTATTCTTAATCTATGTCAGTTAAGGACTTGTTTCCATTAATTATGACTCTTCGTTGCACCAGAATGTGATGATATGGCACCAGTAGGAGTTTAGGACCTTCCCATACCTCCCCGCATCTCTTCCCATCATCTCAAGCTCCAACAACAACCACAACAACAGCGGCTTTGCGTCCTCACTCCGGCTCGGTTGGCCGCCATTGAACATGTGCTCGACGGGGTTACCCAGAAGGGGGCTCCCTGTCGGCCCCTCGTCAAGGGCGGAGCCGGTAACCCCCGCACCCAATGAGAAGCCATGGGCCGATGCCATCTGGGGCGGCGCTAACGAGCCGAGGGCGTGTCACTCCCCGCCGGATATACGCGGCCCCGCGCCGGACGTGACGTCAGATGCGCCCCGAGCTTGGAAGGACAAGACGCCACCCTCCCGAGCGCTGAGCGACCTCCCCGGCATCTCCACCAAAGTCGCGACCCACGAGCGCTGAGCGACCTCCCCGCATCTGTTGGACACCACCGTACGTGATTCTGTCCCTGAGCCAGGTGCACCTGAGCCATCGACTGCCGCTTTCCTGGCCATCAAACCCCGTGTGAGTGAGCCTTGTCCCGTTTATCTGTGGTCTGTCTAGGGTTAATATAAGAGTGTGTTTAAGTGCCCACCTTCCTATGTTTCCCTCTTGTCCTTGTAATCTAACCTTTTTCCGTACGAATATACTTGAGAACTGAACCCCTGGTGTCGTATTGTGTCATTATAACCCAGCCGGGTGTCTTCTCTTTCCTATTGAGCCAGCGTAGCGCGATTAGTCAACATTCGGGCACAATCGGGTAACTTGTACGGATACGGCGGCCATCCCGCTCGGCCCACCATACCATCAAAGTCGTATCTGTAACAATTGGTGTCGGGAGTGAGATTCGAGGCCCGACCAAATTTTGAAAAAAAAAAAAAAACGAATAGAGGAAAAAAAAAAATTTGGTCAAAATTTGGAGCGGCCGAAATTTGTTTTGTTTTACGAAACTCGAATTTTGCAAGTCGCGCTATGGCGGATCAAGACGGCTGGGGTCCGGTAGGGGAGAGTGAGGTAGGGTCGATCCAGGACCAAAATGAGGGACAAGAGGAGAGCGAAGCAGTGAGGGCGGCAGGTTCGCAAAATAGCGCCGTCACGCACGAAGTAGCGGGCGCGCAAAAAGGCGCCTCGCACGAGCGTGCGGTAGCCGAGCCGGCTGTATCAGCGGGCTTTAACATGCAGCCGATTGACATGCAGGCCCTCATTGCGCAGCTACAGGCAGCTGTACAGATGAGTATGGGAAGCCAGATTGAGCGATTGGGTGAGCAAATGAGGGTTGATAGTGGGCGATTAGAGGGCCAAATGAGGGGTACCGGTGAGAAGTTAGACAATAATTTTGAGGAGTTAGACAAGAAAATTGGGAAGTTAGACAATAATTTTGAGGAGTTAGACAAGAAAATTGGGAAGTTAGACAATAATTTTGAGGGGTTAGACAACGGGATGAAAGAGGTGAAGCATGGGTTAACGGGGGTAGAAAATAGAATGGCTGCCCAGGAGAATCAGATAGAGGGAGTGAAAAAAGGGTTAGAGGGGTTAGAAAACAGTATGGAAGGCAAATTGAGGGACATGAGGGACCAAGCGGAAAGGGAAGTTAAACAAATGGAGCAGCAGATAGAGGGGGTCAGAATGGGGGTAGAAACCAAACTGGATGCTCACAGGGAGGAAATGGAGCAGATGAGGGTGGCATCTGGGCAGGAGATGCAAGTGATGGGAGAGGAGATCAGAAGAGGAGTGAGTGAGGAGGTCGGAGGAGTGCGCGAGGAGGTGAGGCACTGTAAGGAGCGCATGGAGAAAGAGGTGAGAAAGGGGACTGTAAAATTGCAAGGTGGTATAGAGGAGTTGACGCTGGGAGTAGAACAACTGACAGTGGGACAAAAGGAGTTGGGGGACCAGGTAAAGAAGAACACAGCGGTAATAGAGGGTTTAAAATCGACACAGAAGGAGATGAAAAAGGACGTAGGGGTAATTAAAAAAGAGTGCCAGACGGTACATGAGGACCTGACGAGGAAAATGGACAAGGTGGTAGAGGTAATGGAGGTTAAAGAGCGGGAGGTGCGGGAGCACATAGAAAAAAATAAAGTGGAGTTAGAGGAAGAACTTAAAGGGGCGCACGAAGAGATGAAGGAGATGAAGCAAAAATTAGAGGAAGTGGAAGAAGGGGTGAGCGAAATTAAGAAGCGACGGAGAGAGGATAAGAAAGAGATAAAGGAGGAAGTAAAAGAATTGGTCCAAAGTCTGTGTTCGGATCGTGATGATGTGCTCATTAACCGGATGAGGGATTCGCAGGTGATGGAGGAGAAGCGAAGAGAAAGAGGACCCGGTGTAAGTGGTGACCAATATGGTCGTGCGTATGATGCGCCAGGTGATTTAATAAGCTTGGGGGTCGAGATAGACCCGGATGTTCGTGAGAGGCCAAGAGTGAGGTGTATGGCTGGTCCGGAGGGTATGGAACGAGAGGTGCGAGGTGTGGGTGAGCAAGGTTGTGGTGGTATGGAATGGGTAGCGGGTTGCGGAGGTGTGACCCATGCATCGACACCAACAGGGGTAGTTGTTGGAGGGACCGGGGAGGCACGAGAGCCCCTTGGGGGTAGTGTACTGTGGGGGCCCGGCCGGTTCGGCCCCGCGCTGACCCCGCAAGGGGCGACGCACGGGGTCCGGCCGGCGGGCAACGACTCGCATACGAGGTGGTCCCACAAGGTCCCACTCGCGCCGTATGACGGCAAGAGTGATCTACGCGCGTACCTGGCGCAGTTCGACTGTGTGTGTAAGGGTAACGGTTGGGGTGAGGACGAAGGTGGAGTACACCTGGTGGCCGCATTGCGCGGCGCGGCGGCGGAGGTGCTGACGGCATTACCAGCGGGTGCTCTCACCCTGCCAGCCCTCCGCGACGCCCTAATTAATCGATTTGGAATAGAACAGCAGAGCGAGCTTGTTAAAGCTCAGCTCGCGCTGCGAAAGCGCAAGCCCCAGGAAGCCATCGGGGAACTTGCCCACGACATTCGCCGCGCAGTGGGGATCGCACATGCTAGCATGGCAGCGGATTCCCGGGAAAGCCTGGCGCTGGACCATTTTATCCAGGCCCTCCCGGATATTGAGCTCCGGCAACAGCTCGCCATGTGGCGCCCGCAGACTCTGAGCCAGGCGGCTGACGCTGCGGCCCGTTGGGAAGCAGCGAGGCCCCTGGCCCGGGGGGGCGAGCGTCTCGCAATGGCGGTCCGCCAGATGGGACCCCCGATGGAGGGCGGACCCCTTAGGGGGCCCGCCCCCGACGTGGGTCCTGACCTGGCGGGCATGGTCCGGAGGCTGGTGGACCAGCGCCTGGCAGGACCTGGACCATGGCAGGCGGCCCCGGAGGTGGCCCGCGGTGGACCACGAGCGGGTAATCCAATTCGGACCTACAGGGGGGGGAATTTGGAATTCCGGAGGCAAGCACCTTATCAGGTGAGGTGCTATACCTGCAACCGCCTGGGTCACCTGGCGCGGCACTGTCGAAACGCGCGCCGGGATGATCCCCGGCAGTTGAGGTCCTCAACTCCGCCCAGGGGGGAGCGGGTTAGCCGACCCCAGACACCCCCCCGCCAGACCCCGGGAAACTAGAAGGTGTCGGGCACGTAGGGCGGTGTTCGGCAGCAGAGGATGGAGGAGAGCCCTCATTGACGCGACAGGTCATTTATTGTGGCCAAATTGGAACCGGTAGCCTGACAATTAGATGCAAAATTGCCGGCGTGGGGGTAGACGCCGTCGTGGACACAGGAGCTAGCGCCACGATCATCAGCCCTGTGGTCCTTGATTCGAGCGCAGGTGGCTGGGATAAGATCCAGCGCCTGCAAAATTATAGTTTGCAGCTTGCTACCGGGGTAACGGCCCCGATCATAGGGCGTGGTTCTGTGACCCTCAAGTTAGGGTCGGTAAGGAGGGAGATAGATGTTTGGGTGGCGGAGGTGTGCGACCCATGTTTAATAGGGTTGGACCTGTTGACTGCCAGCGGTTGTAAAATCGACTTGTGCCGGGGGATCCTGCAGGTGGGAGTAGAAGAGCTGCCGTTAGGGGGAGTGAGCACGGCCGAGAGAGCGGAGCTGGAGGCTTCCGAGGCCGTGACCATCCCCCCCAGGGCCGAGGCGATAGTGCCGGCCCGGTGGGCAGCTCGCCCAACATGGCAGGAGTCCTGCGGCCTGGTCGAACCGGTGGCAGCGCAGTCCATACCGGGTTTAATCGTGGGCCGCACCCTTGTAAAAACGGACGGACCGGTAGTGGCCGTCCGAGTAGTAAATGTGAGTACAGAACCACGCACTATAGTAAGGGGCACGA
This sequence comes from Myxine glutinosa, assembly GCF_964187855.1. NCBI lineage: Eukaryota > Metazoa > Chordata > Myxini > Myxiniformes > Myxinidae > Myxine > Myxine glutinosa. The sequence goes on along the minus strand of NC_136262.1, from coordinate 127,420,444 downwards.
GGGTAGCTGGCTGCACCCCAGTTGAGGAAGTCGCGACAGTGAGGGGCGAGAACGTCCAGCCGAGCCGACCCCGGGGGGAGCCTTCAATAACAAGTAGGAATTGGCCCGATCCCATTTGCGAGATGGTAAATCGTAGTAGCGTAGAGTTGGGAGGTACCCAGAGGGAGGCCTTACACAAACTGGTTGGGTCCCATTTGGACCTCTTCTCCCTGTCCACCGAGGATATTGGACGTACGGGCCTGGTGAAACATCAGATCCACACCGGTGAGGCCCGGCCTATTCGTCAGGCCGCCCGACGGCTCCCTTGGAGCAAGAGGGCGGAAGCTGACGAGCAGGTTGCAAAAATGCTCGACGCAGGTGTGATCGAGCCCTCGGGAAGTCCTTGGATGTCACCTGTTGTGCTGGTCAAAAAGAAGGATGGGACCACGCGGTTCTGCGTGGACTATCGCCAGCTAAACAACGTGACACTCAAGGACTCATATCCCCTGCCAAGGATTGATGACACCCTCGATGCCGTTGCGGGCTCAAATTGGTTCACAACTTTGGACCTCAAGAGTGGGTATTGGCAGGTGGAGATGGATAGGGCAGGGAAGGAGAAAACGGCATTTTCCACAGGTAAGGGACTGTATCAGTTTACTGTGATGCCGTTTGGTTTGTGTAACGCCCCCGCCACCTTTGAGAGATTGATGGAGCATGTACTAGGCGGCATGCCATGGCAGTCATGCCTGGTGTACCTGGATGACGTCCTGGTACATGCCCAAACGTTCCCCCAGGCACTAGCTAATTTGGACCAGGTGTTCGGGTGCCTCAGACAGGCAGGGTTGAAGCTGAACCCGAGTAAGTGCACTTTGTTTGCAAGAGAGGTGGCCTATCTAGGTCACGTGATTGGCCGCGAGGGGGTAAAAACAGACCCAGACAAAATTAAAGCGGTAGAGGAGTGGCCCGCACCACGTACCATCAAAGAGGTGCGGGGATTTTTGGGACTCTGCTCCTACTACCGGCGCTTTGTGGCGAAATTTGCGGAGTTGGCCCGTCCCCTCCACCGGCTTACGGAGAAGGGGACGCGATTTAATTGGACACGGGAGTGCCACGAGGCCTTCCAAAAATTGAAGGGGTGTCTAACATCCGCACCCCTTCTAGCTTACCCCACTAGTGACGGGACATTTACCCTGGACACGGATGCGAGCCAGGAAGGATTGGGCGCAGTTTTGTCTCAGACACAGGAGGGCGTGGAGAGAGTGATTGGTTATTATAGTCGGGCCTTAAGTAGGCCCGAGAGAAATTATTGCGTCACTCGCAAAGAGTTATTGGCTATGCTGGCTGCCATGAACCATTTCCACCCGTACTTGTACGGGCGGAAATTTTTGGTTAGAACTGACCATTCCTCCTTGCAATGGCTCCTTCGGTTCAAGGAACCGGAGGGCCAAATTGCAAGGTGGTTGGAAAAGTTGCAGCAGTACGATTTTGATGTGGCCCATAGGGCCGGGAAGGCCCATGGTAATGCGGACGCACTCTCTCGGCGTCCTTGTCTGGGGGAAAACTGTAAATTTTGTGCGAGACACGAGGAGAGGGAGCAATTGGGCGATTCCGCCCCGATTCTCGTCGTCCGGGCAACCCGGGTGAGAGGGCCAATTTTGCCACTAACCGCGGACGAGGAATTTGGAGAGTTGGCTTGGAGCACGGCCCAGCAGGAGGATCCTGTTCTGGGGCCGGTGTTCCAATGGGTCAAATTGGGGCAAAGACCAAAGGGGGAAGAGGTCACCCCCCTCGGGGCGCAGACAAAGGCATATTGGGCTCAGTGGCAGACCCTGGAATTGAAAGGCAACATCTTGTATCGCAAGTGGGTGGAGGTTCCCTCTGATCGAACTTCCTGGCTGGTGATAGTCCCTGACAAATTCAAGAACGTCATATTGCAACAGGTGCATGGTACCCGCTCCGGCGGCCATTTGGGCAGGACAAAGACAATATCTCGGGTCCGCCGGAGGTTCTATTGGGTGAATATGGGGCGCGACATACAGGACTGGTGTCGGAGATGCGACGCCTGTTCTGCCAAAAAGGGACCAGCACGGAGGATGAGGGCCCCCCTTCAATTACATCAGGTGGGGGCCCCCCTTGAGCGGGTGGCTATGGATATTCTAGGACCGCTGCCCCGCACCCGCCAAGGTAATAAGTATATCCTCGTTGTGATGGACTACTTCACCAAGTGGCCGGAGGCCTACGCCCTCCCCAACCAAGAAGCAGGGGTGGTAGCGCAGGCCTTCGTGGAAGGATTTGTGTGCCGGCATGGGATTCCACAGGAGTTGCACACCGACCAGGGACGAAATTTTGAGAGCAAATTACTAAAAGATGTGTGCAGTCTCCTGTCGATTCGAAAAACCAGGACAACGCCTTTAAGACCTCAATCTGACGGGATGGTGGAAAGATTCAACCGAACTTTAATCCAACAACTGGCACTGTTCACCACCACCCGTCAGGATGACTGGGACGAACATCTCCCTTACTTGCTCATGGCCTACCGAACCAGCCAGCACGGGGCCACCGCATGCAGTCCAGCGTTGCTTATGTATGGGCGGGAGTTACGGGCTCCCGCCGACTTGCTATGCGGTCCCGTGCCAGACACAGTGGTTAACCCGCCGAGGGAGGGGTACGCACGTCACCTAGAGGAAGGCATGGAGCTAGTCCATGCCTTCGCCCGCCGCCAACTCCATCTGGCGGGGGAAAAGATGAAGCGCAGGTACGACGACCGGAGCCAGGGGAGTCAATACGCTCCGGGGATGAAGATTTGGTTCTTTAATCCCCGGAGGCGGAAGGGAAGGTGCCCAAAACTCACCTCCCCCTGGCAAGGCCCAGGAGTCGTCCTGTCGCAAATCTGTGACGTGGTCTTTAAGATCAAAATGGGGCCACGAGCCCTCCCTCGGATCGTCCACGCCGACCGGATAAGACCTTACACCGGCGAGCAGGCGCCCCCGTGGATCGCCTCGGCTTTAGATGCCGAGGCGGGACCCAGTACCTCTGAATAAGGGGGGCTTATTAGTGCCAGAGGACTGGGGGATTGAGGAGCGATAGGCCCGGTGGGAGAGGGTGGCATCCCTGCCACCTTTCCCATGTGAGGGGGGCAAAGGAGCAATAGCTTATGGGGTGTATGGCAGTGAAAACTAGCCCGGGTGGGTTAGGATATGGTGTGTAGGGATCTAGCGAAGATTGACATTAGGTAACGTTAAGTTTAGTTAGTGACTGATACCTGTAGTGGGGACGCAGGTAGATTAGTATGGATGATAATGACGTGGGAGCGCAATAGTTTAAAGGGACGACTGGGAAGCGCAAGTTTCAGAAGGGAGTAGTTAGCTGAGATGATGCTGTGTGTGTGAGGATTGAACAGGTGTGATTGCACAGGTGTGCAACTGGACAGGTGTGTGGAGTAGTGTATGAGTAGTGAGTGTTGTGGATCAGCGCGAATGCGCTTGGGGAGAGAAGGGTGCAGGTGGCACCAGGTGTGAGAGCACAGGTGTGCAAGTACAGGTGTGTGGAGAGAGTTGGAGTAAGTGGTACGGAGTGGTGTGCATGGTGCGAAGGTGTGGATGGGGGAAGAGTGGACCCCCTTTCACGAGTACCCGGGGCGGGTAGTGTAAGTGTTAGGTAGAGGGTGCAGGTAAATTGTGGTTGGATATTGGCATTTGTGGTGCGGTTGCAGAATGGTGTTGTGGATGGGTGCATTAGTGTTGTGGAAATGGCTGGGCGTGTAGCCTGTTAGTGTGTGTAGTTGGTTGGGCACTCCACCACTGTGAGGATGTCGGCCAGGTGAGGCCGCAGGTGGGCTCTGGGAGCCGGTAGAGTTGTGGATGGGGCCTGAGGATCCCGGGTGTGGATCGGGCAGCCCAGTGCCAGAGAGGGCACGGAGTGGGGAGAGAGCCAGAGGGCCTTCCCCTGGTAGTTAGGTTAGGGTAAGGAGCAGGTAAGCTCGGAGGCAACTGCAGTGGTGGAGGTGTGCAGGTGGGTAGACCCACTGGGAGAGGTACACGTCGCAGCCCAGAAATTGTACGAGGGCACCGGGAGATGAATCGGGGGAGTGAGACCCCAAATTGAAGAGCACCACAGTTTGGCCAATGGGAATTGGTTTTTAGAACCCATAGTGTAAGAGGGCCAATGGTTTGGCCGGAGAGAGACCCCGGGTAGTGTAAAGTTGTTAAAGTCATTTAGGAAATAGTTAGGATTGATGAACCTGTCGCACCATACGCAGCCACTTACCTGTGGTGATGATGATGACTCCACACCTGTGTTTTCTTTGTTTGTGTTGCAGAAATGAGATTGCTGTGAGGATTTGTGAGACGCATCACGACGTGGATGAGACATTGGGGTGATTCCATCTCTCCCTCCCTAGGAGGGACTGATGATGAATTGGTGATGGCAAATTTTGATGTGCAGTTGGAGATGGCAAATTTTGATGAGAGTTGAAAATGGCAAATTTGATTGGTTAGGAGGGAGAGAAGACGAATTTGGTTTATGGGAGGAACGGGGAAGACAGTAGGGATGTTGTCGATTTGTAAAGTAGATGTTTATGGGTAGTGTTGTGTTTTGTGGATACAGTAAGGGGTAAGGGAGGGCCATGTAGGTTACCTGGTGGGGGGGGGCGTACGATAGGAACGTACCTGTCTCACCTGGTTCCCATGTGCCCCCAATGTGCATCATCTTGTATTGCGTGCACTTTTGCGCCCTTACCACCTTACTCACTTGTCTGCTTCTTTTGTCTCCCACCTCCGAGGATCTGGCTTTGGGGTAGAGAGAGAGGAGAGAGAGGTGCTGGCGACGCAGTTGTGGGCCTGCACTTTCGCTGTTCGCTGCCTGGATCGGTACACCATATGGACCGCAATGTTTGTGGCCACCCACAATGGACCGCAGTTCGTTTGCGGCCAAGCACCACCCGGGGATGGACCTATGGATCAACGTGGCACCTATGCCATACAGGTGAACCACTAATAGTTAACACCACCAAGTGCACCACAAGAAGAGCAAGAGACACCTGCAGGGTTAGGGGTTGTTGAAGTTATTTTTATTCCAATGAACAATGGTGACTGCACCGATTGGTGGTGGGGTGGTGCTGTTGATGCTCAGGAAAGGGTGCTCTGCACGTTATTAAAGGCCGTCGGCCACAGAGCACTCGTGGGTTGGTGTATCGATGTTGGCAAGCGCGCTCTCTCTATGCATAACATCTGCATGTGTTCCTCCAAAGACAGGTCCTGGATCGTAGTGTAAATATCAGCGTAGTCTTGTAAATAATGCTCCCTACCGGCTGTATGTTTAGTTTGAGAATTCTTTCCGGATTCGGTTATCCTGTGGGTGTGTTTCTGTGAGGAGAAGGGTGCAACGTCGCAGGGGGACATATTTACTCATTTGTGAATATCAGTAAAACTGTCGCACTCAGGGTAGAGTTAATAGTAGAGGGAACTACATTGCGTGCCACACTAAAGTAGGTAAAAATTTATCGGGTCGGGACGCCCCGAGGGTAGAGAAGGGTGCAATGTTGCGAATATGGAATTTGACCTCCATATCCGCTTGTAAATATTCCCCTATCTTCTCCGATACTCCCCAACTCTCCCCTTACCCCATTCCCTAGTCCCATTGTCTGTAAACAACACCCATTAGAGCCGATCTTCCCCTTCATTCCCCCATTAAATGTCGTGCCCAGGTCCCCCGCACCACACGTAGACAATTATAGGACATCTTGCTAGTTATTCTTAATCTATGTCAGTTAAGGACTTGTTTCCATTAATTATGACTCTTCGTTGCACCAGAATGTGATGATATGGCACCAGTAGGAGTTTAGGACCTTCCCATACCTCCCCGCATCTCTTCCCATCATCTCAAGCTCCAACAACAACCACAACAACAGCGGCTTTGCGTCCTCACTCCGGCTCGGTTGGCCGCCATTGAACATGTGCTCGACGGGGTTACCCAGAAGGGGGCTCCCTGTCGGCCCCTCGTCAAGGGCGGAGCCGGTAACCCCCGCACCCAATGAGAAGCCATGGGCCGATGCCATCTGGGGCGGCGCTAACGAGCCGAGGGCGTGTCACTCCCCGCCGGATATACGCGGCCCCGCGCCGGACGTGACGTCAGATGCGCCCCGAGCTTGGAAGGACAAGACGCCACCCTCCCGAGCGCTGAGCGACCTCCCCGGCATCTCCACCAAAGTCGCGACCCACGAGCGCTGAGCGACCTCCCCGCATCTGTTGGACACCACCGTACGTGATTCTGTCCCTGAGCCAGGTGCACCTGAGCCATCGACTGCCGCTTTCCTGGCCATCAAACCCCGTGTGAGTGAGCCTTGTCCCGTTTATCTGTGGTCTGTCTAGGGTTAATATAAGAGTGTGTTTAAGTGCCCACCTTCCTATGTTTCCCTCTTGTCCTTGTAATCTAACCTTTTTCCGTACGAATATACTTGAGAACTGAACCCCTGGTGTCGTATTGTGTCATTATAACCCAGCCGGGTGTCTTCTCTTTCCTATTGAGCCAGCGTAGCGCGATTAGTCAACATTCGGGCACAATCGGGTAACTTGTACGGATACGGCGGCCATCCCGCTCGGCCCACCATACCATCAAAGTCGTATCTGTAACAATATATATATGTATATATATATATATATATATATATATATATATATATATATATATATATATATATATATATATATATATATGGCTCCGGTCATAAGTTTGTTCATTTACAATCAGGTCACTCCATCCCCGTCCTCTGGTCGGCTCAGCGCACTCCCACTCATCGTCCCAGCGCACCTGGTCACAGCAACGCACACAATCGCACCTCCTGTCTGCGAACCCTGGCCAAATCACCTGAGTTCATCCCCGCCGTACAAAACAACATCAAGCTCACCCTGTTCAATACCCGGTCCCTCAACAACAAATCCCTCATCCTCAACGACTACATCCTGGAAAATAAACTGGACTTTCTCTGTCTCACTGAAACCTGGCAACAACCTCTGGACTACTTCGCACTCAACCTCACCACACCCAATGGATATTCCTATATCAATAAACCACGCTCGGAGGGCCGAGGTGGTGGAATTGCCGTTATTCACCGGCAAGACATCAGGACCAGCCTCATCTCCATCGCTTCTGCTCCATCATTTGAACACCTGGCTTTTAAACTCTCTGGTCACACACAGTCAGTCATGGCTGTTGTCTACCGCCCTTCCAAACCACACCCATCATTCCTGTCTGACTTCTCCTACTTTCTGACCCAGCTATGTTCCCTCTCCCCCTCAATCCTCCTCCTTGGTGATTTCAATATCCACATTGACTCCACTGACTCCACGATAACCACTGACTTCACTGATTTACTCACCTGCTTTAACCTCACTCAACATGTCAACTTTCCTACCCATAACCGTGGTCACATTTTGGACCTTGTCTGCTCTACTGGATTAATCTTGCACCATCTCTCTGGCTCCGACCTCACCCTCTCTGACCACTTAGCCATCACTATGACCATCAACATCCCCGCCCCAACACCAAGGCATTATCGCACTATCAACTTCCGTAAGCTAAACGCTCTTTCACCTACCTCATTCTCATCCACCTCTCTCTGAAAAAATGTCCACTTGTCCCTTCGTTGACCTCCACAACCCTTCTGATCTCACTGACTACTACAACCACACTCTCTCCTCCTGCCTTGACCAACTTGCGCCTATAAAAACCAAAACAGTTTCTTTCACCCATTCTGCTCCCTGGTTTACCCCTGAACTCCGCCTGATGAAAACTCATGCTCGCCAACTTGAAAGACTCCGCAATAAAACAGGTCTCACAATTCACTCCCAAGCCTACAAGGACCACCTACAACACTACAAAGATGCCCTCTCCCGCGCCCGCTCCGCCTACTACTCTCAAATTATCCACTCTGGCTCCGGAAACCCAAAAGCACTCTTCTCTACAATAAACAAACTCCTCAGCCCCCTGAACACCACCACCCAGTCATTCACAGTAGACAACTGCATCTCCTTCCTTTCATTCTTCCAATGCAAAGTTGAAAACATCTACAACAGCTTGACCACCGCCGCACCCGCTCCCCCTCAAACCACCTGCCCCCCCTTATCCTGCCATCCCCTGTCTCAATTCTCCCCAATCTCCCCTACTGACCTCTCTGAACTCCTCATAGGAATGAAAACTTCCACCTGCACTCTTGACCCCATCCCCTCCAGCTTTGTGAAGGCCTCCCTTCCTGCTCTCTCTCCACTTATCATTGCAACAATAAACTCCTCCCTGTCTACAGGCATCGTCCCACCATCCCTCAAAATTGCAACATTCTCATCCTCCTCGACCTCAGCGCCGCCTTTGACACCATCGATCACACCATCCTCCTCACCCGACTTGAAACCACCTTTAACGTTACTGGCACTGCCCTCTCTTGGATTAAATCATACCTCTCTGACAGACGCCAGTTCATCTCCATCAATAACTGCAAATCCCCCACTGCTCCCCTACCCCAAGGTGTCCCCCAAGGTTCAGTTCTTGCCACCCTCCTCTTCATCCTTTACCTGTCCCCCCTCGGTCACTTAATCCACCGTCATCTATCTATAATTCCACTAATCTCTGTGTGTATGTTTGTTTGTACGTTTGTTTGTTTGTTTGTATGTCTGTGACCGCTGTTTCTCGACAACTACCGGTCCGATATACTTGAAACTTGCCAGGTATATTGCTGGGGACCCGAGGATGTGCCTTTTCAAGGTTTCATATTAATCGGACAATTACTTACCGAGCTATGTCCAAAAAACGATTCAACCAATCAGAGAGCAGCGAGCTATCGCGTGTGCCGAACGTGGCGGACACACTCTGCCTCGGATGGCACATTTGAGAGCGTATTCATTTATTTCACGTTTGCAAACTATGTTGCCGTTAAACTATGTTTTATAACTAATAAAAACTAATTTGCGATTCATCGTAACTGCGATATACGACCTTCCGGACAGTGAGGACTGCACTTCCGGCATCCAATCACAGAACGCGTTATTGCGTAGGCGTGGCCGATGTGAGAGCGAGCTGATGCTGAGCCCAGCGCGTGCGCCATTACGGTACGTAATTCGATTTCTTCCGGAGAAAATAATAATTTCTCGATTTCTTATGCGCATTATTTCTCCCAATTCAGTCAGAGCGAAGGGCGGAAGCGAAGAGCGTTGTTTTTTTTGTTTACGGGCGTACGGGCGGGGTAGAGCGTACGGGTAGCGTTTTTTTTTTTTTTTGGCACATTTGAGAGCGTATTCATTTATTTCACGTTGGCAAACTATGTTGCCGCTATGTTGGCGTTAAACTATGTTTTAAAACTAATTAAAACTAATTTGCGATTCTTTCGCTTTCCTGCGCATTTGTGCACGCTATGGCGATTTCTTTACCAAACTCCGCTAGCCGTTAGCTTTGGACCAAACCATTTCATGTAAATAGAGGGGGGGGATTGTCACCGTACTCGCAAGCCGTTAGCTTTGGACCAAACCATTGCATGTAAATAGAGGGGGGGGGGGGGGATATACTTTTAGATATATATATAGTACGGGCATGCCCTAGTGGTCTCCAATTCCACTGTTTCGCCGATGACATCCAGCTTTTCATCTCCACCAAGTCCATCTCCACCGCCACCCACTCTATCCTGACAAACTGCATCACTGAAATAAAATCCTGGCTTCAAATTAACTTCCTCAAACTTAACTATGATAAATCTGAAATAATCATCATTGGCCCAAAAACGCTCATAAAATCCACCAATAACTTTGCCCTCAACATCGACGGTATCCCAGTATCCACCTCCCCTCACATCCGGAATCTTGGCATCATCTTTGACCAAACCCTCTCCTTCGACAAATACACTAAACAGATCACAAAGACAGCCTTCTTTCACCTGAAAAACATCGCCCGTCTCCGTTCATCCCTCTCCTCCATGGCTGCAGAAACCCTCATCCACGCCTTCATCACCTCCCGTCTGGACTACTGCAATAGCCTCCTCTATGGTTCACCCTCAACAATCACCAATAAACTCCAATACATTCAGAATTCCGCTGCCCGTCTACTCACCCATTCCCGGACCCGTGACCACATCACCCCCGTCCTCTACAAGCTTCACTGGCTCCCCATCTCCCAGGGAATCCAGTACAAAATCCTCCTCTTGACCTACAAAGCCCTCCATAACATGGCCCCATCCTACCTGGCTGACCTCCTCTCCAGACACACTCCCAACCGCAACCTCCGCTCTGCTGGTACCAACCTCCTGACCCCCCCCCCCCCCATCCAGACCAAATTCAGATCCTGGGGGGACAGAGCCTTCTCCATCCCTGCTCCCACCCTCTGAACTCACAACCTCACACCATCAGAGACTCCTCCTCACTCACCACATTCAAAACATCACTCAAAACCCACCTGTTCAACACTGCATCAACATTTAACCCACAACATTTAACCCCTGACTATCTCTTCTCCTTCTCCTCCTTTTTGCTTTGATATTTCCCTATTGATTCTTGTTTTTGGAATTGTTGTTTTCATGTATTGTTATGCATTATGTTTTCCACTCTGTCAAAGCGCCTAAAGAAAGTAGTTCAGTGACAAGACAACACAAGACAGGACAGACGCTGAGCTGAACAGATATATATATATATATGTATGTATGTATGTATGTATGTATGTATGTATGTATACAACAACAACAACATGCATTTTAAAGGCCATTTTCCCTGCTAGAGCGGGGGTTAGCCTTGCGGTCCCCATGACAATCTTCTCCATTTTGCCCTATTTTCTGCATCTCTCCTTGTTAACCCCCTTGCCCGCATTTCTTCTTCCACCATCTTTAGCCAAGTCTTTCTCGGTCTTCCCCGTCCTCTGCTTCCTTCTACATTCATTTCCACCACTCTACTCAACCAGTCACTTTCATCCTTCCTCAACACATGACCAAACCATCTCATCCTGTTCCTCTTCACAGCATCAATCACAGGCTCTATTCCCATCATCTTTCGCAATTCATCATTTGTCTTCCTCTCTCTCAACGATACTCCGCACATCCATCGAACCATTCGCATTTCCACCCTTTCCAACCTTCGTTGCTGCTCTACGTTCATTACCCATGTCTCGCTCCCATAAATCATAACACTTCTCACACATGCAGCATACACCTTTCCCTTCAGCTTCAACGACACTCCCCTCATCATCAGCACGCCACTCAGTTCCCGAAACTTCTTCCATGCACATCTCACTCGAGCAACCGTTGCCGAGTCTGATCCACCTTCTCCATTCAGCATGTCTCCGAGGTAGCAAAATGTTTTCACACCTTCCAGCTTCACGCCGTCTCCAAGATCCAACTCAACATTTCCTCCATCTGCAGCTCCCTCTGTGCACACCTTACATTTGAATGTAGCTGCCACACTGGTTAATGACCCTCTCAGACCACTACGTATGTATGTATGTATGTATGTATGTATGTATGTATGTATATGTATATGTATATATATATATATATATATACAGTGGGGAGAACAAGTATTTGATACACTGCCGATTTTGCAGGTTTTCCCACTTACAAAGCACGTCAAGGTCTGTAATTTTTATCATAGGTACACTTCAACTGTGGAAGACGGAATCTAAAACAAAAATCCTGAAAATCACATTGTATGATTTTTAAGTAATGAATTTGCATTTTATTGCATGAAATAAGTATTTGATACATCAGAAAAACAGAACTTAATATTTGGTACAGAAACCTTTGTTTGCAATTACAGAGATCAGACGTTTCCTGTAGTTCTTAACCAGGTTTGCACACACTGCAGCAGGGATTTTGGCCCACTCCTCCATACAGATCTTCACCAGATCCTTCAGGTTTCGGGGCTGTCGCTGCGCAACACAGACTTTCAGCTCCCTCCAAAGATTTTCTATTGGGTTCAGGTCTGGAGACTGGCTAGGCCACTCCAGGACCTTGAGATGCTTCGTACGGAGCCACTCCTTAGTTGCCCTGGCTGTGTGTTTCGGGTCGTTGTCATGCTGGAAGACCCAGCCACGCCCCATCTTCAATGCTCTTATTGAGGGAAGGAGATTGTTGGCCAAGATCTCGCGATACATGGCCCCATCCATCCTCCCCTCAATACGGTGCAGTCGTCCTGTCCCCTTTGCAGAAAAGCATCCCCAAAGAATGATGTTTCCACCTCCATGCTTCACGGTTGGGATGGTGTTCTTGGGGTTGTACTCATCCTTCTTCGTCCTCCAAACACGGCGAGTGGAGTTTAAACCAAAAAGCTCTATTTTGGTCTCATCAGACCACATGACCTTCTCCCATTCCTCCTCTGGATCATCCAGATGGTCATTGGCAAACTTCAGACGGGCCTGGACATGCGCTGGCTTGAGCAGAGGGACCTTGCGTGCGCTGCAGGATTTTAATCCATGACGGCGTAGTGTGTTACTTATGGTTTTCTTTGATACTGTGGTCCCAGCTCTCTTCAGGTCATTGACCAGGTCCTGCCGTGTAGTTCTGGGCTGATCCCTCACCTTTCTCATGATCATTGAGGCTCCATGAGGTGAGATCTTGCATGGAGCCCCAGACCGAGGGAGATTGACTGTCATCTTGAACTTCTTCCATTTTCTAATAATTGCGCCAACAGTTGTTGCCTTCTCACCAAGCTGCTTGCCTATTGTCCTGTAGCCCATCCCAGCCTTGTGCAAGTCTACAAATTTGTCCCTGATGTCCTTAGAGAGCTCTCTGGTCTTGCCCATTGTGGAGAGGTTGGAGTCTGATTGATTGAGTGTGGACAGGTCTGGAGACGGCTTTGCGGTCGGTCTTTGCGGTCTTTGTGGTCGGAGATGGTCTGGAGACGTCTTTTATGCAGATAACGAGTTCAAACAGGTGCAGTTAATACAGGTAATGAGTGGAGAATGGGAGGGCTTCTTAAAGAAAAAACTAACAGGTCTGTGAGAGCCGGAATTCTTACTGGTTGGTAGGTGATCAAATACTTATTTCATGCAATAAAATGCAAATTAATTACTTAAAAATCATACAATGTGATTTTCAGGATTTTTGTTTTAGATTCCGTCTTCCACAGTTGAAGTGTACCTATGATAAAAATTACAGACCTTTACGTGCTTTGTAAGTGGGAAAACCTGCAAAATCGGCAGTGTATCAAATACTTGTTCTCCCCACTGTATATATATATATATATATATATATATATATATATATATATATATATATATATATATATATATATATATATATATATATATATATATATATATATATATATATATATATATATATATATATATATATATATATATATATATATATATATATATATATATATATATATATATATATATATATATATATATATATATATATATATATATATATATATATACGTATATATATACGTATATATATATATATATATATATATATATATATATATATATATATATATATATATACATATATATATATATATATATATATATATATATATATATATATATATATATATATATATATATATACAGTGGAACCTTGACTTACGAGTGCCCCAACTTACGAGTTTTTCGAGATACGAGCCGTCGCTCGGGCGGTTTATTGCTTTGAGATGCGAGCCGAGATCTGAGTTACGAGCTTTCGCCACCCGGTCACGTGGTTATCTTGCCGTGCAAGTACAGTATCTCTGTCGTATAGCGCTGCATTTTTGTTTTCGCATGTTGGTTATTTTGAGTTTACGCCGCCAGGTGGGTTCCGGTCACGTGGTTATCTTGCCGTGCAAGTACAGTATCTCTGACGTATAGCGCTGCATTTTTGTTTTCGCATGTTGGTTATTTTGAGTTTACGCCGCCAGGTGGGTTCTGGTCACGTGGTTATCTTGCCGTGCAAGTACAGTATCTCTGTCGTATAGCGCTGCATTTTTGTTTTCGCATGTTGGTTATTTTGAGTTTACGCCGCCAGGTGGGTTCCGGTCACGTGGTTATCTTGCCGTGCAAGTACAGTATCTCTGCCGTCAACTTGTTCAGAGTGCCGGCGATAGCTCGCCTTCTCTTTGTGGAAAACACGGTACTGAGAAGAAGAAGAGGATGATGTGCTTGGATATAAAACACGCAATCGTCGAAAAACATGAGCGAGGTGTCGAGGAGGACGTATATAACGGCAGAGGAGAAGAGCATGCCAGGCCACAACTTGTGGATATAAAACACGCAATCGTCGTGTTTTATATAAAACTTGTGCTTGGATATAAAACACGCAATCGTCGAAAAACATGAGCGAGGTGCCGAGGAGGATGTATATAACGGCAGAGGAGAAGAGCATGCCAGCCCACAACTTGTTCAGAGTGCCGGCGATAGCTCGCCTTCTCTTTGTGGAAAACACGGTACTGAGAAGAAGAAGAGGATGATGTGCTTGGATATAAAACACGCAATCGTCGAAAAACATGAGCGAGGTGCCGAGGAGGACGTATATAACGGCAGAGGAGAAGAGCATGCCAGGCCACAACTTGTTCAGAGTGCCGGCGATAGCTCGCCTTCTCTTTGTGGAAAACACGGTGAGATCCTTAACATCCAACAACTAATGGGACGCAAACGGGGCGCCCAGTTTAGCGGTACACACATTGATGAATCACCCTGCCTGTGATTCACCCATGACAGGTTATAGCTGGGTCGGGATTCAAACCCAGGCTGGACAGTTTAGACTTTAGAGTCAAGTGTGCGTACCTCCAGTCCAGGCCATCCTGCCAACTTGTATGCTGCATACAGGTGAAATATAAAGCGCGAGATATTTTTATATATACTGTATATTTAAAAAAAAATTGGTGTGGTTTTTGGCGGGCTGGAACGGATTAATAGCATTTCAATGCATTTTAATGGGGAAATTTGATTTGAGAAACGAGCAATTTGAGTTACGAGCTCGGTCACAGAACGAATTAAACTCGTAAGTCAAGGTTCCACTGTATATATATTGTTACGGACACGGCTAGGATGTTGTTTGCCGAGCGGATGGCCGCCGCGCCCGAACAGTTACCCCGACTAACCCGATTCCTGAACGTTGGCCAAAATCGCGCCACAGATATTCAATAGGGAAAAGACAAAGGCGACACGGATGTGAAGAAGAAGAAGAAGACAAAAAGGTTTTGCAATACGAATATAATTTATTACTATGTACAGGACCAAAGAAACCAAGGAAGAAGGAAAGATAAGAAAATAAAGCAGAAAGAGGGATGGACCAGAAAGACACAGTGAAAATACTAGCTTAACTAAACAGGCTTAACTTATTACCCAGGACAGAACAAACAAAACAAACTCACGTACGCAAAAGGATGGAAGGCAGGAATCGTTTGGAGGGATGAGCAGGTGGAATCACAGGGCACAGCGAGCAGGTCCACTCCGGGCGGGAAGCCAGGAGCCGGCAGCTCCTTGTATTCGGCTTTCCACCGCACACCGGCAGGGTCACTCGCTGCCCCGTCAGGGCTTCACGCGGCTGGTTGAAGCGGCTCTTTGTCAAAGGCTTTTCGTATCTCTCACGCAACAACCACCCAAAGGCTTTCCGTATCTCTCACGCAACTCCGGTGCAACTCTCAACTCTCTCCCGGTGGACTGCCAACCCTCTTACGCACCTGGACTCATCTGCCGTATCTCTGGTGTATCTTCTCCCAGCGATCGTCGCACCCTTCTCTCATACCTTCAGCGCGGGTCTGTCACGCCCTCGTCGGTTTCGGTACCGCCCTCCCCCCCCCCGTGCTCTGTTTCGTGACCTTTTATGGCAATCCCATGGGCTTGTCTCCTTATTTGGGCATGGCGCCGACGGCACGCCCCTCGTGGCGAGCCACGGGCTTGTTTCCTTATTTGGGCATGGGGCTGAACAGCCCCGCCCTTCGTGGCGCGCCCTGGGCTTGCCTCTCCCTGGCGACCCCGCCCCTCCTGTTAAAACAGAGCACGGAGCACATATTCACTATAGCAGCGAAATGAGAGGGTGCGCACCCCATGCTTGTGAACTGCTTTACCCAGAGATGGAGAGTTTGGCTGGGAAATGGAATTATTGAAGGGGAGCTATTCTTAATTGATTCGGTGCAATGGAGTATTAATTAATGGAAGACAAAGCCTTAGCCTAATACACAGAATAAAGATATAACTACTGAACAGGGATATATGGTGTCCTTCGTGTATGTTTTATGGAATTAACTACGGGAACGCCCTTTGACCTTTATACACAGACTGGAGGCAGGAGGGTCCAGAATAAAGCAATAATAAAAAAACACAATAAAAAACACAATCCTCATATCCACAACACTGCACCCTCCTCCTCTTAGGCACGTCCCGGGCCTCTTACCTTAACTTTTAGTGTGGCACGTAGGTGTAGTTCCCTCTACATTTAACCTGACCCTGAGTGTGACAGTTTTAAAACATAAATAAATATGTCCCGCTGCTCCATTGCACCCTGCCTAACAGATTCACGCCCACAGCTAACCGAATTGCGGAATGGTCTTCAAACTATACATTTACGGTGGGGGCGCATTATTTACAATGGCTCTGCTTTTATTTACAATACGCAACCCAGGACCTGTGATTGTTCTTTTGGGGGGGGGGGGGGGGGGGGGAAGACAGTCTGCCCTGCATCGATGCACCATGAAAGCACCCAAAAACGCACCAAAGCACCCTCAAGCACCAATCGGTGCACAGTCACTACAATTCTCAATAAAAATAACCAAACAAACCCTGCTGGTGGTCTCTTGCTCTTCGGCTCCCTCTGCTGGCTATTGCTATCTTCCAGGTGTTGCCATCTTCTTTGCTGGCGGCCTATTTGCACATAAAATAAAATGCACCAACCGTGTCCGTTTTTATTTATTTATGACCCACAGGGCCGACTAGTGTGGTTCACCTGTGGGGCATCGGTGCCCTGTGATCAAGGTCCGCCAGCAAGATTTCGGGCCTTCATGGCCGGTTCCAGCAGAGGGGCCATGCCCCAACCCATGGGGTCCATAAGTGGTGCTCAGCCACAGATATGTGGTCCATAAGGTGGTGCATCGATGCAGACAGCTGTGGTTGCGAGAGGTTCGGGCGCCCAATGGCGGACTCTCGCACGCTCCCCTCAGTGCCCAGTGGCACACGGTCCTCATGTGGGAGACAAGGGGGGAAAAGACAGATGAGCGAGGGGTAAGGTCTCAAGGGTACACATCAAACAAGGCAATGCAAGGCGAAGTGCGTACGGAGAGCGAAGTGAGAAAGCTCGTCCCTACCGTACGTCACCCCCCCGTCACCTACTCTACCCTTGCCCTTACCCCATATTTACAAAATCTACACCTTTACAAATTCGTCACTACTGTCACGTCTCCCCATATCTCTTCTATACCAAATTCGTCACCACAATCCCTCTAACCAAAATTTGCCATCACCCAATTCATCATCAATCCTCATAAGGAGGAAGAGATGGAACATCAGCACAATGTCACACCCACATCATGATGCGTCTCACATTCCAAACATTTGCATCAAAATAATAAAAACAACCATGGCATGGTGTGGAGGTACGTCATCCCAGGTGAGTGGATGTAGATGGTGCGAGGTGATCTTAATCCTAACTACCTTCTAATTGACTTTAACACACTTTACACTACCCGGGGTCTTTCCCTGCCAATCCATTGGCCAACTTACACTATGGGTTCTAAAAACCAATTCCCATTGACCAAACTGTGGTGCTTCTCAATTTGGGGTCTCACTCCCCCGATTCATCTCCCGGTGCCCTTGCACAATTTCCGGGCTGGGACGTGCAGCTCTCCCAGCAGGTCTACCCACCTGCACACCTCCACCACTGTAGTTGCCACCCGAGCTTACCTAGCTCCTCACCCTAACCTACCTAACTGGGGAAGGCCCCTCCTGGCTCTGTCACCCCTCGGTGCCCTCTGGCACTGGGCTACCCGGGTCCGTCCTCCGGATCCTCGGGCCCCATCCACAACAACTACCGGCTCCCAGAGCCCACCTGCGGCCTCACCTGGCCGACATCCTAACAGTGGCGGAGTGTCAACCAACTACACACACTAACAGGCTACACGCCCAGCCATTTCCACAACACTAATGCACCCATCACTACACTCCTGTGCAACTACCCGCACCACAGATACCAATATCCAACCACAATTTACCTGTACCCGCTACCTAACACTTACACTACCTTCCCCGGGTATTCGTGATGGGGGTCCATCCTCCTTTCCCCCATCCACACCTTCGCACCATCCACTCCACTCCACAGTTTCCATCATACTCACTCCACGACCATCCATCCCCATACTCCAGATATTCCATACTCCATATATTCCACACAACCATTCTCCATACACCTGCAGTTGCACACCTGTGCAATCTCACCTGGTGCCACCTGCACCCTCCTTGGTCCCTGGACCATTTGGTCAGCACAATACACATCACCATCACTCACTCAAACACTGCTCCATACACCTGTCCAGTTGCACACCTGTGCAATCACACCTTTTAACCATACACACGGCATCATCTGAACTACCTGTTGCCCTGCTAACTTAGTGCTCCCCGTCTTCCCTTTAAACTAAGCACATACCACGTCATTATCATCCACACTAATCTACCTGCGTCCCCACTACAGGTATCATTGTCACTACCTAACCTTAACGTTACCTAAGGTCATCTTCTCTCGGTCCCTATCATTATATCCTAACCCTCCCGGGCTAGTTTTCACTGCCATAAACCCCATAAGACTAGTGCTCCTTTGCCCCCGCTGTGAGAGATGGCAGAGTTGCCATCCCACCACATCGGGCATCTTTCACTATAAATTTTGCTCGTCCAAATTCAACAAATCAAAAATTTGCCAATTATTTGCCAATCATTCTACCAATCATCAAATTTTGCTTTGCAATTTCGGGTCCAAACCACTGTCATCATCACCCGTCTACTCACTAGATCCTCTCGGTGCGCCAATTCGTTTCCAAAGCTCTGCTTCGTAAAGCCGAGCTATGAATGCGGGTTGCTTGGTGCCAGCGGCTGGATGCGTCCGGCATTCGGTGCAGGGAAGGACGCTTACCCGGGCCGAGATCCCACGCACCATCTCGGCACAGAGCCGTCCAATGGCCCGATCTCGACCTGCCGGAACGCCTCAACAAAAAGGGGTCGCCATGACGACCCTTCCTAGCGGGCTGCCCGCTCCGCCTAGTGGAGCACGGACGCGGCCGTTCAAAGCGCGGCCCGGCGTGAATCCCGCACGGCGGTTCTTTCGAAACCGCCGCGGATCCCCGCGGTACGCAAAGCTGCCCGGCGCGCACCGAGGGCCCGATTCGGCAATACGTCGCTCTAACCGCTAACCCGGTTACCGTCGATGCTTCACCTGCATACGCGACCCCTTTCACCCTCAACGAGCTCCGTGCTCCAACGCCGCCCGTACACCCCGCGTACTTCGCTATTGCACTCGTTCTTTCGCTCGCAGACTTGGTCACACACCTGACCACCGCACACCTTTTCACACACTCGTCGTTCGCACACCTCACCAACACACCTCTTCGCGCCCCCTCCTCAGTCACCTCCTCTGTGACAACCACAGGTGTGCTCTCACTTGCACACCCAACCACGTGCCTCACTACTAACTCAAGTGTGCATTCACACACACGCTCTACCATTCCAGGTGTGCATCCTTCCATTCCAGGTGTACATCCTCGCTCACCTGCCACAACCAACTCACGCTCCGTGTCACTCTTACTACTCTCACCTCCACACTCGGTCGCGCACTCACCCTTACTCTCGACAGCGTACTCTGTACTCATGCACCCGTCCGTTACACACCTTTCTCGCGCACACTCTCCCGTTACACCCTCCGTAACACTCACCACAGGTGTGCATTCTCCCTTACTCTTGACAGCGCACTCTTTCCTCATGCACCCGGCCACCACACACCTTTCTCGCGCATCCTCTTGCGCACACTCTCCCGTTACATCCTCCGTAACACTCACCACAGGTGTGCACTCTTTCGTTACATCCTCTGTAACACTCCCCACTACGCAATTCCATGTGCTCCCTCGCACACGCGCTCCGACCAACTCACTCTCGACAGCACACTCACTCCTCGGCACCCACTTTTTCCTCACACACCCCAGAGTCGGACATTCTCGCACACCTCATCTTTCGCACACCGTACCTGTCCCACGCTTTACCAGCGGCCTCTCACGAACACCCGGGTCTATACCAACCCCCAAGCCGACTGAAGCTCCCCTCACATCATATACATTGCCGATTATATCGCTACTCACCTTGGCACCTCGTCTCCGCACCTCCTCTGCCACCTGCAAACTCTTTATTTGGTCAGCAAGCACACCATCACGATTTGAGCACCGACCTTGTACATATTCCATCACCTCCTCCTTTATCTCCCTCTTAGTTTCCCTCCGTCTCTTCTTAATTTCAATCACCCCTTCTTCCACCTCCTCTAATTTTTCCTTTACCTCCTTCATTTCTCGGTGCGCCCCCTCTATCTCTTCCTCTAACGCCACCTTAACCGTTTCTATGTGCGTCCTCACCTCCCGGTCCTTCGTCTCCATTACTTCTATCACCTCGTTATCAGTCCCTCACGTACCATCTGACATTCCCTCTTCGTCACTATCAAGTCGTCTTTTAGTTCTTTTTGTGTCGCCTTTAACCCTCCTAGTACCGCAGTGTTCCTTTGTACCTGCTCCGCTAACTCCGTCTGTCCCACCGTCAGCTGTTCCACCTCCTGCGTCAGGTCCTCTATGCCCCCTTGTAACCTAGCCGTATTATTCCTCACCTCTTTCTCCATACGCTTCTCACCTCGCTTTACCTCCTCGCGTACCCCCGAGACCTCCTCGCTTACACCTCGTCGTATTTCCTCCTTCATCTCCTCCCTTTCTTTAGTAGATGCCGCCTTCATCTTTCCCAATTCATCCCTCTGGGCATCCAATTTGGTTTCTAACCCGATTTTCACCTCCTCTATCTGGTTGTCTAACCCTTCAAATTTAATGTCCAACCCTTCAAATTTATTGTCCAACCCTTCAAATTTCTTGTCTAAACCCTCAAATTTATTTCCCATTTGGCCCCTCGATCGCTCACTATCAGCCCTCGCTTCGTCCCTTATTCGCTCACCCATTTTGTCCATAAGGGCCCCCATTTGTAGCAAAAAAAGGTTCGAATCCACCGGTGCTGCTACGGTCACGGGCGCCGCTAAATTTGGTGCCGCTGCATTCACGTGCGTGAGGGCGCCATTTTGTGCACCTGACACCTCCTCAACCAGATCTTCATTGCTCTCCTCCATTTCCTCCCTGTGGTCCTGGGTTACCCCTAACCCCTCTTCTAATGCCCCCACCTGCATCCGATCACCTTGATTGTCCATGGCACGATTTTCAAATTTAAGTTTTTATAAAACAAATTTCGGCCCACTCGTAATTTGAGCGCACTAAGCGCTTCAGGTCCGTTCTCGCTCCTGACACCAATTGTTACGGACGCGGTTGGATGTTGTTTGCCAAGCAGATGGCCGCCACGCCCGAACAGTTACCCCGACTAACCCGATTCCTGAAAGTTGGCCAAAATCGCGCCACAGATATTCAATAGGGAAAAGACAAAGGCGACTCGGATGTGAAGAAGAAGAAGAAGAAGACAAAAAGGTTTTGCAATACGAATATAATTTATTACTATGTACAGGACCAAAGAAACCAAGGAAGAAGGAAAGATAAGAAAATAAAGCAGAAAGAGGGACGGACCAGAAAGACACAGTGAAAATACTAGCTTAACTAAACAGGCTTAACTTATTACCCAGGACAGAACAAACAAAACAAACTCACGTACACAAAAGGATGGAAGGGCAGGAATCGTTTGGAGGGATGAGCAGGTGGAATCACAGGGCACAGTGAGCAGGTCCACTCCGGGCGGGAAGCGAGGAGCCGGCAGCTCCTTGTATTCGGCTTTACACCGCACACCGGCAGGGTCACTCGCTGCCCCGTCAGGGCTTCACGCGGCTGGTTGAAACGGGGCTGGTTGAAGCGGCTCTTTGTCAAAGGCTTTTCGTATCTCTCACGCAACAACCACCCAAAGGCTTTCCGTATCTCTCACGCAACTCGGTGCAACTCTCAACTCTCTCCCGGTGGACTGCCAACCCTCTTACGCACCTGGACTCATCTGCCGTATCTCTGGTGTATCTTCTCCCAGCGATCGTCGCACCCTTCTCTCATACCTTCAGTGCGGGTCTGTCACGCCCTCGTCGGTTTCGGTACCGCCTCCCCCCCCCCCCCCCCCCCGTGCTCTGTTTCGTGACCTTTTATGGCAATCCCACGGGCTTGTCTCCTTATTTGGGCATGGCGCCGACGGCACGCCCCTCGTGGCGAGCCACGGGCTTGTTTCCTTATTTGGGCATGGGGCTGAACAGTCCCGCCCTTCGTGGCGCGCCCTGGGCTTGCCTCTCCCTGGCGACTCCGCCCCTCCTGTTCAAACAGAGCACGGAGCACATATTCACTATAGCAGCGAAATGAGAGGGCGCGCACCCCACGCTTGTGAACTGCT
>NC_136262.1:127335423-127395423 GCF_964187855.1 Myxine glutinosa | reverse complement strand
TATTTTGAATTATGTGGTGATGAAGTGTTTTGAATTACTTGGTGGTGAGGTGTTTTTAAATGACGGTTGGTGAGGTGTTTTTTATTTCGTGGCTGTGAGGTGTTTTTATTACGTGTTTTATGGCTGTGAGGTGTTTTTAATTTCGTGGTGGTGAGGTGTTTTTATTTCGTGTTTTATGGCTGTGAGGTGTTTTTAATTTCGTGGTGGTGAGGTGTTTTTATTTCGTGGCTGTGAGGTGTTTTTATTACATGTTTTATGGCTGTGAGGTGTTTTTATTTCGTGTTTTATGGCTGTGAGGTGTTTTTATTGCGTGTTTTATGGCTGTGGGGTGTTTTCAATTTCGTGGTGGTGAAATGTCTTTATTATGTGTTTTATGGCTGTGAGGTGTTTTAAATTACTTGGTGGTGATGTTTTAAATTACTTTGTGGTGAGATGTTTTGAATTACGTGGTGGTGAGGTGTAATCGTCCCAAACTTCCAGTCTGCACCTACCCCTCCCCTATGTATGTGCTGAGGGGTTCTTTCTTGAAAGAAAAAAAAACATTCAACCTAAATCTTCAACCTAAATTGCTTATAAAAATGTAATATCACAAACACAACAAATACATTTGTGCAAAATAATTGTTTGTATTATGATTGGTGTAAATCATGACAACACAGCAACTCCGGTACAGTCATTATCCTCAGCTAAAATAAGCCCGTTCCTCAGTAACGACGCTTGGTGAGGCGAGCGCAGCGAGCCGAGCCAAGCTAGTATACATATATATATATATATATATATATTTGTTGACGTTAAAGTCTTAACATCGTTTCGGAGCTGAAAACAATATGGCGGCCTTTGGCGGTTGTTTCCCAGCTTTGTTGTTGTTTCCAAAGTTGTTCCCAAGTTTTTTCTTGTTCTTGTTCTTGTTCTTGTTCCCAAGTTCCCAAGTTCCCAAAGTTGTTCCCAAAGTTCAAGTTCCCAAGTTCCCAAAGTTGTTCCCAAGTTTCCAAAGTTTCCAAAGTTCCAAAGTTTTCAAAGTTGACTTTTCCAAAGTCAAAGTTGTTCAAAGTTTCCAAAGTTGTTTCCCAGCCAATGAAGTTGAACTTCCACCACTGCCAGATCGGCGTTCTCAAAAAAGAGAACCATGACAATTACAACTACATGTGGGCAGGGTACAGCCCGAAGTGGAGATCGGTTTCTGAGGTTTGGGACATGGAATGTAGGGACAATGACAGGGAGATCAGGAGAAGTGGTGGAAGTATTGGTCAGAAGAAGAGTGGACATATGTTGTGTGCAAGAGACGAGATGGAAGGGAAGTGGTGTGAGAATGGTGAAGGGTAGGCAGGGACAGAAATACAAGTTTGTGTGGCAAGGGTGCCTGGAGGGCGTGAATGGTGTTGGTGTCCTGTTTTCTGAGGAGTTTGTAGACAGTGTGGTGAGTGTGACTAGAGTGAGTGATAGGTTGATGATGGTGAAAATGATGATTGGAAAGCTCTTGGTGAACGTCATCTCGGGATATGCTCAGCAGGTTGGTCGGAGCGATGAAGAGAAGGACAAGTTCTGGTGTGCGATAGAGAAGCTGATGGAAAACGTGAAAGATGAGGAAGTTGTTGTGGTAGGAGGAGACCTAAATGGACATGTGGAAAGGAGTATGGATGGTTTTGACGGAGTTCATGGGGGTTACGGATATGGTGTGAGAAATGGAGAAGGTGAAAGGATTTTGGAGTTTGCTGATGGAGCTGATTTGTTGATTTGTAATACTCAGTTCCAGAAAGAGGATAATAAGCTTGTTACATACACGTCAGGTGGGTCGACGACAACCGTTGACTACCTGATGGTGCGTAGGCGAGATAGGGGGCACCTCCGAGACACAAAGGTGATCCCGGGGGAGGAGGCTGTTTCACAGCACCACTTGGTTGTCTGCAACGTAAGGGTGAAAGGTGCGAGGAGAGCTCGGCGGGTGAAGTACCAACCGAGAATGAAGGTGTGGAGGTTGAAAGAGGTGACAGTAAGGGAGGCATTAAAAGAGAGGCTGAGTAGGGTCGAGGATGATGTGGTTGAGCTTGAAAGTGGTTGGATGTCAATGAAAGCTAGTCTGTTGGGAGCCGTTGGTGAGGTATGTGGATGGACAAAAGGACCACCGAGGCACTCGGAAACATGGTGGTGGGATGATGAAGTTGAAAAGAGGATTGACGAGAAGAGGAAGAAGTTCAAGGAGTGGCAGAAGACGAAGGGTACGGGAGCAGAAACAGCAGAGCATGAAAGTTATAAGGCAGCCAGGAAGGCTGCAAAGAAAGAGGTAGCAAAGGAGCAGGAGGCATATCGGAAAATGTTCGGAGAACGCTTGGATTCGGAACAGGGTCAGAAAGCAGTATTCAGGATTGCAAAGCAGATAGCGAAAGAGAGGTGTGATGTGATGGGGGTGAGCTGCTTGAAGGATGAAGTGGGACAAATCGTTGTCGACCCAGATGGAATTAAAGGAAGATGGAAAAGATATATGGAAATGCTGTTGAATACAGAGAATGAATGGGATGGCAACATAGAGAGTAACCCAGTTTTAGGACCGGCAGAGAAGATAACTGAGAAGGAAGTTGAGGAAGCGATAAAAGCAATGAAGGGTAGAAAAGCAGGAGGGCCGACGGGAGTTGTGGGAGATATGTTGAAGGCAGCAGGAAGTTGGGGTGTGAAGAGAATGACAGAGATCTGTAATCTGGTGGTGAAAGAAGGCCGCATTCCAGTGGATTGGGAAATGAGTACCCTCGTCCCTCTATACAAGGGGAAAGATGACCCTCTGGAGTGTGGCTCGTACCGTGCGATAAAGTTATTGGAGCATGGAATGAAGGTATTGGAAAGGGTGTTGGAGAGGAGGATAAGGAAGAAAGTGAAGATCGACGAAATGCAGTTTGGATTTATGCCAGGAAGAGGAACGACAGACGCGCTTTTCATTGTGAGGCAGTTGCAGGAGAAGTACATGGAGAAGAGGAAGAAGTTGTTTCTTGGGTTTGTTGATCTGGAGAAAGCATTCGATCGGGTTCCACGCAAAGTATTGACATGGGCATTGAGGAAGTTAGGAGTGGAGGAATGGTTGATCAGAATAGTGATGGCAATGTACAAAAGAGCGCGCACAGCTGTAAGGACGAAGGACGGGAACAGTGGTGAGTTTGAGGTGAAGGTGGGAGTGCATCAGGGGTCGGTACTAAGTCCACTACTATTTGTAGCTGTGATGGAGGTGCTGGCTCAGAACGTAAAGGAGGGTTTACCGTGGGAGTTGTTGTATGCAGATGATCTGGTGTTGATTGCGGAAAGTATGGATGGACTGAGGGAAAAGATGAACACGTGGAAGGAATGTATGGAGACAAAAGGTCTGAAGGTGAATATCAGAAAGACGAAGGTGATGGCAAGTGGTAAAGCATGTGGTGAGGTGGAAAGAACTGGGAAGTGGCCCTGTGCTGTGTGTAGGAAGGGTGTCGGAGTGAACTCCATTCAGTGTACAATGTGCGCTGAGTGGGTTCATCAAAAATGTAGTGGTCTGAGAGGGTCATTAACCAGTGTGGCAGCTACATTCAAATGTAAGGTGTGCACAGAGGGAGCTGCAGATGGAGGAAATGTTGAGTTGGATCTTGGAGACGGCGTGAAGCTGGAAGGTGTGAAAACATTTTGCTACCTCGGAGACATGCTGAATGGAGAAGGTGGATCAGACTCAGCAACGTTTGCTCGAGTGAGATGTGCATGGAAGAAGTTTCGGGAATTGAGTGGCGTGCTGATGATGAGGGGAGTGTCGTTGAAGCTGAAGGGAAAGGTGTGTGCTGCATGTGTGAGAAGTGTTATGATTTATGGGAGCGAGACATGGGTCATGAATGTAGAGCAGCAACGAAGGCTGGAAAGGGTGGAAATGCGAATGGTTCGGTGGATGTGCGGAGTATCGTTGAGAGAGAGGAAGACAAATGATGAATTGCGAAAGATGATGGGAATAGAGCCTGTGACTGATGCTGTGAAGAGGAACAGGTTAAGATGGTTTGGTCATGTGTTGAGGAAGGATGAAAGTGACTGGTTGAGAAGAGTGATGGAAATGAATGTAGAAGGAAGTAGAAGACGAGGAAGACCGAGAAAGACTTGGCTAAAGATGGTGGAAGAAGAAATGCGGGCAAGGGGGTTAACAAGGAGAGATGCAGAAAATAGGGCAAAATGGAGAAGATTGTCATGGGGACCGCAAGGCTAACCCCCGCTCTAGCAGGGAAAATGGCCTTTAAAATGCATGTTGTTGTTGTTGTATATATATATATATATATATATATATATATATATATATATATATATATATATAGTGCACATATATATATATATGGTGCACATATATATATATATATATATATATATATATATATATATATATATATATATATATATGGTGCATATATATATATATGTTGCATATATATATATATGTTGCATATATATATATATGTTGTATATATATATATATATATATATATATATATATATATATATATATATAGATATATATATATATATATATATATATATAATTCCACTAATCTCTGTCTGTGTGTGTGTGTGTGTGTATGCGACCGCTGTTTCTCGACAACTACCGGTCCGATATACTTGAAACTTGCCAGGTATATTGCTGGGGACCCGAGGATGTGCCTTTTCAAGGTTTCATATTAATCGGACAAGTAGTTACCGAGCTATGTCCAAAAAACGATTCAACCAATCAGAGAGCAGCGAGCTATCACGTGTGCCGAACGTGCCGAACAGACTCTGCCTCGGACGGCACATTTGAGAGCGTATTCATTTATTTCACGTTGGCAAACTATGTTGGCGTTAAACTATGTTTTAAAACTAATTAAAACTACTTTGCGATTCATCGTAACTGCGATTCGTAACTGCCGTTCGCTTTGGCTTTGCGAATGGACCAAACCATTTCATGTAAATAGAGGGGGGGGATTGTCACCGTACTCGCAAGCCGTTCGCTTTGGACCAAACCATTTCATGTAAATAGAGGGGGGGGGATATAATTTTAGATATAGATATAGTACGGGCATGCCCTAGTATATATATATATACACACACGAGCTGAATGCACCCGGCGTTGCCCGGGTTCTTTCTGAATGAATTTAATCTTCTGTACAAAGGTCTGACGCGAGCCCAGTATCAGTTAGTTGCTCAACGATTCCTCGGTCTTTCTTCTGTCTCGCCCCGCGAGAGAGAATTTTGAAAGCATGACTGTGTTGCAATCAGTCAGATATTCCTATTAAGTGCATAAGTTGTATTTCAAGAGAATTTTGAAAGAAGAAGAAGATTTATTGCGAAATGGGCCCAGCCGGGCCGAGGCGGCCTCGACCGGCCTCGCCACCCAGCCTATAACCTTCCCGGGGCCCGTCCTGACATTTTTTGTTTCAGAGGTTTCCTCCTATCTTTCACCGTTCAGGAGATTAGCGCGTGCAGACAAACAAACAAACAAAAACTTTCTTTTATATATATCGATAGAAGATAGAAGATAGATAATAATAAAAAATAATAAAATAATAATAATAATTAATAATAATTAATAAAATAATTAATATGAATAAATAATAATAATAATATAACAATATTATATATATATATATATATATATATATATATATATATATAGTATATATATATATATATATATATACACTACATGACTAAAAGTATGTGGACACCCGAACACCACATATGTCATTCCAAAATCATGGGCATTAATATGGAGTTGGTCCCCCCCGCCCCCCCCCCCCCCCTTTGCTGCGATAACAGCCTCCACTCTCTTCTGGGAAGGCTTTCCATTAGTTGTTGGGACATTGCTGTGGGGATTTGCTTCCATTCAGCCACAAGAGCATTATTGAGGTAGGGCACTGATGTTGGGGGATTAGGCCTGGCTTGCAGGCGGCGTTCCAATTCATCCCAAAGGTGTTTGATGGGGTTGAGGTCAGGGCTATGTGAAGGCCAGTTAAGTTCTTCCACACCAATCTCGACAAACCATTTCTGTATGGACCTTGCTTTGTGCATGGGGCATTGTCGTGCTGAAAGAAGGAAAGGGCCTTCCTAAAACTGTTGCCACAACGTTGGAAGCACACAATCATCGAGAATGTCATTGTATGCTGTAGCGTTAAGCTTTCGTTTCACTGGAACTAAGCGGCCTAGCCCGAACCATGAAAAACAGCCCCAGACCATTATTCCTCCTCTACCAAACTTTACTGTTGGCACGATGCATTTGGGCAGGTAGCATTTCTCCTGGCATCTACCAATCCTAGATTCATCTGTCTGACTGCCAGATCGTGAAGCGTGATTCATCACTCTGGAGAACTCAGTTCCACTGCTCCAGAGTCCAATGGCGACGCTTTACACCACTCCAGCCGACGCTTGGCATTGCTCAAGGTGATCTTAGGCTTGTTTGCGGCTGCTCAGCCATGGAAACCCATTTCATGAAGTTCCCGACCAACTGTTCTTGTGCTGACGTTGCTTCCAGAGGCAGTTTGGAACTCGGCAGTGAAAATTGCAACCGAGGACAGACTATTTTTACGCGCTACGTGACTCAGCACTCGGTGGTCCCATTCTGTGAGCTTGTGTGTCCTACCACTTTGCGGCTGAGCTGTTGCTCCTCGACGTTTCCACTTCACAATAACAGCACTTACAGTTGACCAGGGCAGCTCTAGCAGAAATTTGATGAACTGACTTGTTGGAAAGGTGGCATCCAATGACGGTGCCACGTTGAATGTCACTGAGCTCTTCAGTATGCCCTATTCTCCTGCCAATGTTTGTCTATGGAGATTGCACGGCTGTGTTCTTGATTATATATATATATATATATCTGTCAGCAATGGGTGTGCCTGAAACAGCCGAATCCACTAATTAGAAGGGGTGTCCGCATACTTTTGGTCATGTAGTGCATTAAAAAAAAGTATATATATATATATAACAGTGTATGGATGAATGAATGAATGATTGTTTTTAAGGCCCTTTTCCCCGCTAGAGCGGGGGTTAGCCTTGCGGGCCCGATGGCCTCATGGTTCCCTTTTTGAGGCAATATTTTTATGGCCAGATGCCCTTCCCGACACCAACCCTTCGTCACCTTTTACGATGCACAGATATACGGTGTACCTATTCTAAATCGGGGTACACATCGGGATCATGCCATATAAATACATATAGATATAAATATATGTATATATATATAAGTATATATACATACATCTATATATATAAAGCAGTAAAGTATGTTTGTTTGTTTGTCCTCTTATAACTCGAGAACTACTCATCGCAGAGAAAACCAAAGGCATATTCGGAATCAGTACGTCTCAGAGCAACTACAGCACACCTTAAATTTTAAAAAACTTCGGGTTTTAAAATTAGCGTATTAGCGCAGAAGCGCTAGCAGAAGAGGGAGGGAATCGAAGGGAGGGAGCGCAGCGCTCCCTCTAGCGCTTCGCAGCGCCAGCGCTTCTGTTAGCGTAATGGTGCACAGGCGGTTCTCACTCTTGCGCATGCGCAAATGCGCTGTTCCGATGCTTCATGTTCCTGCAAAGACTTTGGCGCATGCGCAAATGACGACACATGGGCCACTGTATGTTCGTTTAATATGTACGCGCTTTGATAGGCGGGGCATATGGCGTTAATGAAATGGTCGAATGCGGAAGTGCTTGAAGCCGTTGCGAGCGACTCGCACGATCTCTTGTCATGGTCCACAAGATTATCACAGAGACGTGCAGCTTCCAGCATTACGAGATATGATCGAGACCTAACATTTGAGACCAGTCCCAGCCTTCTAGGCCCCGTGGTTGGTTCAGACGACCCCGACAAAGGACGTGTTGGATTTTATCGCGAGCCGATTCGAGCGCCGACGTGCCGGCGAACAAAACCAGTCATATCTTTTTAACGCGTGGTTCGATTTTTACAAAATAAACTGTTTCTTGAAGGGCTGAACCGTGCGCTCACAACGATACCGAGTTTGACCCTGGGAGAGCCGTTTTGCGCCGGCAAAGGCACCTTGTTTTCCGTGATGACCATGTCGTGCTGCATAGATTACCATAAATTATAATATATTACCGGCGGCGCGTTCCGTGACGTCACGGCTCACTTAATTGCAATTATCTCTGGGATTCATTGGCCGAATCGTACCAACTTCTATCTATCTATAATTCCATTAATCTCTGTGTGTATGTGTGTATGTGTGTATGTGTGTATGTGTGTATGTGTGTTTGTATGTTTGTCTGTGACCGCTGTTTCTCGACAACCACGGGTCCGATATACTTTAAACTTGCCAGGTATATTGCTGGGGACCCGAGGATGTGCCTTTTCAAGGTTTGAAATTAATCGGACAAGTACTTACCGAGCTATGGCGATTTAGCCGTTCGCCGTTCGCTTTGGCGTTGCGAATGGACCAAACCATTGCATGTAAATAGAGGGGGGGGGGGTTCTGTGGTCGTTGCGAATGGAACAAACCATTCATGTAAATAGAGGGGGGGGGGGGGGGGGGTTCTGTGGTCGTTACTGCCACGTGGTTTCAAAGTTTTTTTTTGTTGTTGTTGTTTGCACGCATGTTTTTTTGCACCCACGTACGGGCACGCCCTAGGATGTTTACACACACACACCCCTACACAAATTTTTTTTTTTTTTTTTTTTTGGCAAGGAACGGGCACCCACGTACGGGCACGTCCTAGCTTATATATAGTACGGGCATGCCCTAGTATATATAAAGCAGTAAAGTATGTTTGTTTGTTTGTCCTCTTATAACTCGAGAACTACTCATCGCAGAGCAAAACCAAAGGCATATTCGGAATCAGTTCGTCTCAGAGCAACTACAGCACACCTTAAAATTAAAAAAACTTCGCTTTTTAAAATTATGACGTCATCAGCGTATTTCGGAACGTTAATTTTTCAACTTCATATTCGGAATCAGTACGTCCCAGAGAAACTACAGCACACCTTAAATGTTTAAAAAACCTTCGGGTTTTAAAATTATGACGTCATCAGCGTATTTCGTAACGTTAATTTTTCAACTTTGACGACAATGACTTCCGACTTCGGAATGCGGGACCAATGCCATTTGACAGGGAATAAAAAATAAATGCGACATTCAATTGACGACAATGACTTCCGACTTGACTCCCCCCTCCCCCTCCCCTCCCCCCACCCCCTCCCCTCCGGGGGGGGGGGCTTACACGCAGGCGGGGGGGGGGGGGGGCTTACACGCAACAATATGATCCACACCAAATTATCCCAACATTGCAAAACCAATGTGAAAAGACGAAAGATTTGAGTGTTGAACAATCATTATGTGGGAACCTTTGTGGGAAAAATGAACAGAACAAACATGTTCCTTATACACAAGGACACACAAGCTGCACTCTTTCAATGTTAAAGTTCAACAACAAATCAAGAAAGCTAAAACAACTTTGATGGAATAAATAGTCCACCTCAAAGCGATGCGAGCCGAGACGTCGTCCCCTCCGTGACCATGTTATGTTGGGTCGGGGATCGCCGGTCACTCTGCACAGGAACGAAGCCACCCCGCCGGCTATGCCAGCCTGGTCTGCATGTTTCTGGGTGAACCGTGGTGGAGCTGAAGGAAGACAGAGAAAGTTGAAACAAGAGTGTAAAACGTGAATATATAATAATTTAAGTCAGTCTGTGTGAACGTGAAAGGCGCCTCCTACTTGTCATCACATGCCAAGAATTATCATCACAACAATAAACTAGAACAGCACTCGGTAGAGGACATACCTTCGTCAGGCTGAACAGTTTACGTTTTGTATCCCCCTGATTGGACGGATCTGGATTCGGACCTGAACCTAATTGAATGTGTTTTTGTCACCTACTTTTGGCCCTAAATGTCAGCTAGAACATCCGCATAGTCCCACAACGGGTATATGCCCTCGGTCCCTGTCCGAAAACAAACTTGATTGAAATCCCTTCAGCTGTTTTCAAGTACTAGGGCATGCCCGTACTATATATATATCTAAAATTATATCCCCCCCCTCTATTTACATGAAATGGTTTGGTCCATTCGCAAAGCCAAAGCGAACGGCTTGCGAGTACGGTGACAACCCCCCCCCCCTCTATTTACATGAAATGGTTTGGTCCAAAGCGAACGGCTTGCGAGTACGGTGACAATCCCCCCCCCTCTATTTACATGAAATGGTTTGGTCCAAAGCGAACGGCTTGCGAGTACGGTGACAATCCCCCCCCTCTATTTACATGAAATGGTTTGGTCCAAAGCGAACGGCTTGCGGAGTTTGGTAAAGAAATCGCCATAGCGTGCACAAACGCGCAGGAAAGCGAAAGAATCGCAAATTAGTTTTAATTTGTTTTAAAACATAGTTTAACGCCAACATAGCGGCAACATAGTTTGCCAACGTGAAATAAATGAATACGCTCTCAAATGAGCCGTCCGAGGCAGAGTCTGTTCGCCACGTTCGGCACACGTGATAACTCGCTGCTCTCTGATTGGTTGAATCGTTTTTTGGACATAGCTCGGTAACTACTTGTCCGATTAATATGAAACCTTGAAAAGGCACATCCTCGGGTCCCCAGCAATATACCTGGCAAGTTTCAAGTATATCGGACCCGTGGTTGTCGAGAAACAGCGGTCACAGACAGACACACAGAGATTACTGGCATTATAGATAGATCACATTTTCACCAGCCATGACAGGTTTCACATCTATCGGTGAAGCAGTTTCAGAGAAGGGATTTAGAAAAAAAACATTTTTGGCTGGTATACCACTTCACCTATGATGTCATCATTACCATACTTTTGTTCCCCATTGGGAGTACTTGACAATGTGCCAAGTTTCAAATTTTTCCATTCAGCGGTTTCCGAGAAATATATTTTTAATAATTTGCTTTTAATCCAAGATGGCTGCCATACCACGTGACCAATGATGTCACAATTATCATAAAACATTCTGCATGGGTGTCACTCCTACCCTGGAAATTTCGTCTCAATCGGACATATGGTTGCTGAGAAAAACGAGGTTTAGCCTGTACGGACGGACGGACGGACAACCCGAAAACAAAATGCCTCCTCCGGCGACTTTGTCTGCACAGACATAAAAAATATATATTTTATAAAAATTTTAAAAACATTTCTTTTTAGATAATTAGTATCCAGATCCGGATTTGGATCTTCACCAAATTCGAATCAATTTGTCCTTTTCACACATGACCTATCAGTCACATATCCTACTCACTGCCCAATAAACAGACGGACAAACAGACAGACAGGGGTGAAAACATAACCTCCGTCCACCTTAAGTGGCGGATGTAATTAAACCCTATAAAGGGACACAATAATGAAATTTTTTGAAGAGATATGTTTTGGAGGATGATTTCCCTGACAAATTATCACAAAAATAATTTTGTTTGGGAGAATAATAAGCCGGATCATAGTGTTTAAAAATAGGACTATTATTTTTTCTCTTCCGTTATGCAAATGAGATACTTATTACGTTGATTCACGTGACGCCAATGCTTCACAACTCAATGACGGACATGTATGTCTGCGTTTCATTACAAGTTATTCTAGCGTTCAAGGTGCCGACGTGCCAAGCTTTTAAAAGCAATTAAAATTGATCATTTTTCAGATGAAAATTGATGATATTGGAAGTTTGACCTTGAGTTGACCTTTGACTATTTGACCTCAAAAATAGTTGGTTTCCCAATTTAGTGACTGAATAAGCAAATGCTGTTCAATTTTCAAATCAATCGGATGAAAAATGACAATTTTAGAAATGTCATCTCAAGATGACCTTTGACCTCAAAATCAATAGGCTTCTTCCTTTTGACCAACTCCACCATCTGGTGAAGTTTGGTGAAGTTCGGTATAAAAGTGTGGTCTGTAGGTGATTGACAGACAGACAGGCAGACAGACAGGCAGGCAGACATATATTTGATGTGCACAGTGCACTCATTGATGCATCATCCTGCCTGTAAAAAATAAGGGGGACAGTTTATAGTTTTTTTTTGGGGGGGGCGGGGGGGGGTTGCGTTGAAACAGTTGGGTTGAAAATTAAACCCAGACCAGATCGCTCAAAGGCACCGTCCCGTCTGCTGGTGTTACTGTTCGCTAGTGGACATTATAGATCCAACGGTGTAATTCACGAAGACAAGGTGCTCTATCGCCAGCTCCCTGAACAAATTCAAAATTGCTGCTCTAACCTACAGACAGAAGACATTGCGTCCGTGGACACAGCCATGCCCCCCTCCATTGTGTCTTCGAACACGGATGCCCCTCTCCGCAGCCAATAATGATACTCACAGCTATGCGCTGCAAACAAAAGAAGAAGAAGAAAGGAAAGTGTGCTACCCGCATCTAGTTTTATTGCTACCCCAATCTAGTTTTATTGCTACCCCCATCTAGTTTTATTGCTACCCCCAAAGTCTGCTACCCCCATCTAGTTTTATTGCTACCCCCAAAGTCTGCTACCCCCATCTAGTTTTATTGCTACCCCCATCTAGTTTTATTGCTACCCCAAAAGTCTGCTACCCACATCTAGTTTTATTGCTACCCCCATCTAGTTTTATTGCTACCCCCATCTAGTTTTATTGCTGCCCCCAAAGTCTTCTACCCCCATCTAGTTTTATTGCTATCCCCAAAGTCTGCTACCCCCATCTAGTTTTATTGCTGCCCCCAAAGTGTGCTACCCCCATCTCGTTTTATTGCTACCCCCATCTAGTTTTATTGCCACCCCCAAAGTCTGCGACCCCCATCTAGTTTTATTGCTACCCCCAAAGTCTGCTACCCCCATCTAGTTTTATTGCTACCCCCATCTAGTTTTATTGCTTCCCCCAAAGTCTGCTACCCCCATCTAGTTTTATTGCTTCCCCCAAAGTCTGCTACCCCCATCTAGTTTTATTGTTTCCCCCAAAGTCTGCTACCCCCATCTAGTTTTATTGCTACCCCCATCTAGTTTTATTGCTACCCCCAAAGTCTGCTACCCCCATCTAGTTTTATTGCTACCCCCAAAGTCTGCTACCCCCATCTAGATTTATTGCTACCCCCAAAGTCTGCTACCCCCATCTAGTTTTATTGCTACCCCCATCTAGTTTTATTAATACCCCCAAAGTCTGCCACCCCCATCTAGTTTTATTGCTGCCCCCATCTAGTTTTATTGCTACCCCCATCTAGTTTTATTGCTACCTCCAAAGTGTGCTACTCCCAAAGTATGCTACCCCCATATAGTTTTATTGCTACCCCCAAAGTATGCTATCCCCATCTAGTTTTATTACTACCTCCAAAGTATGCTACCCCCATCTAGTTTTATTGCTACCCCCATCTAGTTTTATTAATACCTCCAAAGTATGCTACCCCCATCTAGTTTTATTGCTACCCCCATCTAGTTTTATTGCTACCCCCAAAGTATGCTATCCCCATCTAGTTTTATTACTACCCCAAAAGTCTGCTACCCCCATATAGTTTTATTGCTACCCCCAAAGTATGCTACCCCCATATAGTTTTATTGCTACCCCCAAAGTATGCTATCCCCATCTAGTTTTATTACTACCTCCAAAGTATGCTACCCCCATCTAGTTTTATTGCTACCCCCATCTAGTTTTATTAATACCTCCAAAGTATGCTACCCCCATCTAGTTTTATTGCTACCCCCATCTAGTTTTATTACTACCTCCAAAGTATGCTACCCCCATCTAGTTTTATTGCTACCCCAAAAGTCTGCTACCCCCATCTAGTTTTATTGCTACCCCAAAAGTATGCTACCCCCATCTAGTTTTATTGCTACCCCCATCTAGTTTTATTAATACCCCCAAAGTCTGCCACCCCCATCTAGTTTTATTGCTGCCCCCATCTAGTTTTATTGCTACCCCCAAAGTCTGCCACCCCCATCTAGTTTTATTGCTGCCCCCATCTAGTTTTATTGCTACCCCCATCTAGTTTTATTGCTGCCCCCATCTAGTTTTATTGCTGCCCCCATCTAGTTTTATTTCTGCCCCCATCTAGTTTTATTGCTACCCCCAAAGTCTGCCACCCCCATCTAGTTTTATTGCTACCCCCATCTAGTTTTATTGCTGCCCCCATCTAGTTTTATTGCTACCCCCAAAGTCTGCCACCCCCATCTAGTTTTATTGCTGCCCCCATCTAGTTTTATTGCTACCCCCATCTAGTTTTATTGCTACCTCCAAAGTGTGCTACTCCCAAAGTATGCTACCCCCATATAGTTTTATTGCTACCCCCAAAGTATGCTATCCCCATCTAGTTTTATTACTACCTCCAAAGTATGCTACCCCCATCTAGTTTTATTGCTACCCCCATCTAGTTTTATTACTACCTCCAAAGTATGCTACCCCCATCTAGTTTTATTGCTACCCCCATCTAGTTTTATTGCTGCCCCCATCTAGTTTTATTGCTACCCCCAAAGTCTGCCACCCCCATCTAGTTTTATTGCTGCCCCCATCTAGTTTTATTGCTACCCCCATCTAGTTTTATTGCTACCTCCAAAGTGTGCTACTCCCAAAGTATGCTACCCCCATCTAGTTTTATTGCTACCCCCAAAGTATGCTATCCCCATCTAGTTTTATTACTACCTCCAAAGTATGCTACCCCCATCTAGTTTTATTGCTACCCCCATCTAGTTTTATTGCTACCCCCAAAGTATGCTATCCCCATCTAGTTTTATTACTACCCCCAAAGTCTGCCACCCCCATCTAGTTTTATTGCTACCCCCATCTAGTTTTATTGCTACCCCCAAAGTCTGCCACCCCCATCTAGTTTTATTGCTGCCCCCATCTAGTTTTATTGCTACCCCCAAAGTCTGCCACCCCCCATCTAGTTTTATTGCTACCCCCATCTAGTTTTATTGCTACCCCCAAAGTCTGCCACCCCCATCTAGTTTTATTGCTACCCCCATCTAGTTTTATTGCTACCCCCAAAGTATGCTATCCCCATCTAGTTTTATTACTACCCCCAAAGTCTGCCACCCCCATCTAGTTTTATTGCTGCCCCCATCTAGTTTTATTGCGACCCCCAAAGTCTGCCACCCCCATCTAGTTTTATTGCTGCCCCCATCTAGTTTTATTGCTACCCCCATCTAGTTTTATTGCTACCCCCAAAGTCTTCTACCCCCATCTAGTTTTATTGCTACCTCCAAAGTGTGCTACTCCCAAAGTATGCTACCCCCATATAGTTTTATTGCTACCCCCAAAGTATGGTATCCCCATCTAGTTTTATTACTACCTCCAAAGTCTGCCACCCCCATCTAGTTTTATTGCTACCCCCATCTAGTTTTATTACTACCTCCAAAGTATGCTACCCCCATCTAGTTTTATTGCTACCCCCATCTAGTTTTATTACTACCTCCAAAGTATGCTACCCCCATCTAGTTTTATTGCTACCCCCATCTAGTTTTATTGCTGCCCCCGTCTAGTTTTATTGCTACCCCCAAAGTCTGCCACCCCCATCTAGTTTTATTGCTGCCCCCATCTAGTTTTTTTGCTACCCCCATCTAGTTTTATTGCTACCTCCAAAGTGTGCTACCCCCAAAGTATGCTACCCCCATCTAGTTTTATTGCTACCCCCAAAGTATGCTATCCCCATCTAGTTTTATTACTACCTCCAAAGTATGCTACCCCCATCTAGTTTTATTGCTACCCCCATCTAGTTTTATTACTACCTCCAAAGTATGCTACCCCCATCTAGTTTTATTGCTACCCCCATCTAGTTTTATTACTACCTCCAAAGTATGCTACCCCCATCTAGTTTTATTGCTACCCCAAAAGTCTGCTACCCCCATCTAGTTTTATTGCTACCCCCATCTAGTTTTATTGCTGCCCCCAAAGTCTTCTACCCCCATCTAGTTTTATTTCTGCCCCCAAAGTCAGCTACCCCCATCTAGTTGTATTGCTACCCCCATCTCGTTTTATTGCCACCCCCAAAGTCTGCTACCCCCATCTAGTTTTATTGCTACCCCCATCTAGTTTTATTGCCACCCCCAAAGTCAGCTACCCCCATCTAGTTGTATTGCTACCCCCATCTCGTTTTATTGCCACCCCCAAAGTCTGCTACCCCCATCTAGTTTTATTGCTACCCCCATCTCGTTTTATTGCCACCACCAAAGTCTGCTACCCCCATCTAGTTTTATTGCTACCCCCATCTAGTTTTATTGCTTCCCCCAAAGTCTGCTACCCCCATCTAGTTTTATTGCTTCCCCCAGTCTGCTACCCCCATCTAGATTTATTGCTACCCCCATCTAGAAAGTGTGCCCCATCTAGTTTTATTGCTACCCCCAAAGTATGCCACCCCCATCTAGAAAGTGTGCCCCATCTAGTTTTATTGCTTCCCCCAAAGTCTGCTACCCCCATCTAGTTTTATTGCTACCTCCAAAGTATGCTACCCCCATATAGTTTTATTGCTACCCCCATCTAGTTTTATTGCTACCCCCATCTAGAAAGTGTGCCCCATCTAGTTTTATTGCTACCCCCAAAGTATGCCACCCCCATCTAGAAAGTGTGCCCCATCTAGTTTTATTGCTTCCCCCAAAGTCTGCTACCCCCATCTAGTTTTATTGCTACCTCCAAAGTATGCTACCCCCATATAGTTTTATTGCTACCCCCATCTAGTTTTATTGCTACCTCCAAAGTATGCTACCCCCATCTAGTTTTATTGCTTCCCCCAAAGTCTGCTACCCCCATCTAGTTTTATTGCTACCCCCAAAGTATGCCACCCCCATCTAGAAAGTGTGCCCCATCTAGTTTTATTGCTACCCCCATCTAGAAAGTGTGCCCCATCTAGTTTTATTAATCTGCATAGAAACAGCAAGATTGATTCTCATTTACACTCACAAAGGTCGGGCCAAACTCCGTTAAACATACCGTTTTTGCTATTAAAACTAAAGAAAGGCAGATTTGATTAAATTCCCATGGTTGATGAATGCAATTATTGTAAGCCATGTTGTGAGAAAAGAAAAAGGCATCTGCCGTCAAATAATACGACGAGCACTAAGGATGTGGGTGAAGGTAACATACATAGTTATCCAATTACAATTTTTTTTTCTCACCGATACAAAGGCCAAATAGAGGTGAAAAGAAAATTGAGAATAGTAGGAAACCCAGAGATCTATGGAGATAGGGAAAATTTGGTATTAGATTTCAATTTGAGATTTCATGGCATTTCGACTTGGATCGCGTGAATTATGACTATTACTGAACAACACAACACATTGACTAACATAGCCAATGTGCCAACGTGGAATTGGTCCACAGACATATAAACGTCACATGCTTCCCGCAAGGAATTGTGGGATACAACTAAGGTCACCATACCGTATTTCAATATAGTGGACATTGGACTTGATATAAAGGAGAGAGATGTGAATAGTGCTATTTAACCATGTTCGGCAATTGCCCACAACCAGTCAGGTGACCTGTGAAGATGGCTATGACCGCAAACTACAGAAAAACAATACATGCGATTTGACTGCCTCGCTTCCGTTCTTGGGAAAATAATAATGCTGTCATCCAACGTTGATATCTTGTAATGATAACATGAAATTTATCCTCAAATGATTGTAAAAGTTCATGGAATCTTAGTTTCCTTCAGGAATTTACTATGTGACATCATCAAGGGTTAGGACTTGGGAGTATTGCATAAGCTGCAGTGTATATTTATTTTTATTTATTTATATATATATATATATATATATATATACATATATATATATATACATATACACATATATGCATATTAGTATCTGTAATTTTGGCGGTCCAACTTAATGAGCGAACGTCATGACGTCATCGCCATGCATTGCCCGCATTGCATATAGTGAGTGGATACCATCGGTAATGCACCGTGTGGCGGGCGGTACATAGAGCTCCCAGTAAGGTGCAGCAGAAGCTGTATGGAACACCTTACACCTTACTGGTGGTCCTCCACTGATGGTATGAAATCGCATAATGACTGATATATGCATATATATATATATGTATATATATATATATATATATATATATATATATATATATATATATATATATATATATATATATATATATATATATATAACTGTAAGAAATAGTAGAAACTCCAAAGTACGAGCAGGTCTTCTTCACAACGTCACATGCTTCCCGCTTCTTCTGAGTCTACAAAAACAGCAGGCATGTATATCAGTCAAGTGTGTATGGTGATATGTGTGTGAGATGTGTGATGTGAGTAAAAAATTGCATACAGAAGGAAGAGCCACGCCAAAGTTCACTCACCAGCCCCAAGTTCGACGGAAGTGACCGTTTGCGTCACGGTCACTTCCGTTAGGGTGCACGTGCATATACAAATATAGAGATATACATACATAAACACACAAGCATATATTCATATCCCATTTATATTCATATAATATATTTATATATTTATATAAATGACATATAAAGGTAGAATGAATGAATGAATGATGAATGAATGAATGAATGAATGGGTTACGGTTAACAATTTGATTGGGTTGATGTGGGAACATGCTTTAGTCATCAAAATTTATGCCATGAGGGACTTTTGTCCGAAGTTTGTGTATCCAAAAGGACTCACGTTTCAGAATCGTGGTGTGTGATCGATTTGTGATTGATTCAATGGCAGAGATCTGAATGTCATTTATAGAGTGATCCGGTTGATTAAAGTGCATCGTGTAAGGTAGAGATTTGCCCTGACTGGTGTGGAAGTTATTGATTTCTGACCTGGTGTTATTAAATCGTGTGTAGAGTGTATTTTCAGTTTTTCCAACATATTGTTTGTTGCACTTTTGGCAAGTGATTAGGTATATGACCCATGTAGATTTGCAGTTCATATAGGAGGTGATGGGGAATTTTTGTCCAGTGCTAGAACTACAGAATTTGTTTCCTTCTAGTAAATGTTTGTGAATAATACATTTGTTTGCTGTGCATTTATAGAAGCCAGGGATCCTAGTTTCTTTGTTGTGGGGCTGTGGGTGCTTTGCTTTTACCAAGAGGTCAATACTCCCAAGTCCTTTTACCAAAAGCAAAGCACCCACAGCCCCACAACAAAGAAACTAGGATCCCTGGCTTCTATAAATGCACAGCAAACAAATGTATTATTCACAAACATTTACTAGAAGGAAACAAATTCTGTAGTTCTAGCACTGGACAAAAATTCCCCATCACCTCCTATATGAACTGCAAATCTACATGGGTCATATACCTAATCACTTGCCAAAAGTGCAACAAACAATATGTTGGAAAAACTGAAAATACACTCTACACACGATTTAATAACACTAGGTCAGAAATCAATAACTTCCACACCAGTCAGGGCAAATCTCTACCTTACACGATGCACTTTAATCAACCGGATCACTCTATAAATGACATTCAGATCTCTGCCATTGAATCAATCACAAATCGATCACACACCACGATTCTGAAACGTGAGTCCTTTTGGATACACAAACTTCGGACAAAAGTCCCTCATGGCATAAATTTTGATGACTAAAGCATGTTCCCACATCAACCCAATCAAATTGTTAACCGTAACCCATTCATTCATTCATTCATTCATCATTCATTCATTCTACCTTTATATGTCATTTATATAAATATATAAATATATTATATGAATATAAATGGGATATGAATATATGCTTGTGTGTTTATGTATACACAAAGAATTAAGTTAAGCACCCCCACCGTTTTTTTACAACCTCGCACATTACAAGTTTGTTGTCGTCAAAACAGTGTAATATACCCATGATATTGCTATATTTTCTGGAGAAGTGATATTATGGTCACATAAAAACATAACAATCATGCCGTTTTCAATATTTTATTCTGCATAATTTAAGGTGAAATTTTTTGGGAATTTTAGGCATATTTTCACCTCAATTTAAGTATGGAGCTATAGGTCCATCACGGACAGTGTGGATGACGTTTATGTTTTCTAACGTACAGTCATTGTTCTGAGAAGACCTCTAGCGATCTTTGCGTCAATAACGTCAATAACGTCAATAACGTCAATAACGTGTAATGTCAATAACGTGTAAGTGATGTCAATAACGTCAATAACGTCAATAACTAATGTCATACCAATCATTATTTGATCTCACATACCTTAGAATATATGCCAATGTATACATATACACAAAGAATATATATTAGGGGGTGCTTACCTTAATTCGTTGTGTAGGGGTGCTTAACTTAATTCTTTGTGTATATGTATATCTCTATATTTGTATATGCACGTGCACCCTAACGGAAGTGACCGTGATGCAAACGGTCACTTCCGTCGAACTTGGGGCTGGTGAGTGAACTTTGGCGTGGCTCTTCCTTCTGTATGCAATTTTTTACTCACATCACACATCTCACACACATATCACCATACACACTTGACTGATATACATGCCTGCTGTTTTTGTAGACTCAGAAGAAGACCTTTGTTGGTCGAAAGCTTGTCGACAATTAAAGATCGACGTCCTGAAGCTACGTCCGCGTCTTATTTAATCTAACGATTATATATATATATATATATATATATATATATATATATATATATATGTATATATATATATATATATATATATATATATATATATATGTTGAAACAGGTGACAGTAAGGGAGGCATTAAAAGAGAGGCTGAGTAGGGTAGAGGATGATGTGGTTGAGCTTGAACGTGGTTGGATGTCAATGAAAGATAGTCTGTTGGGAGCCGTTGGTGAGGTATGTGGATGGACAAAAGGACCACCGAGGCACTCGGAAACATGGTGGTGGGATGATGAAGTTGGAAAGAGGATTGATGAGAAGAGGAAGAAGTTCAAGGAGTGGCAGAAGACGAAGGGTACGGGAGCAGAAAAAGCAGAGCATGAAAGTTATAAGGCAGCCAGGAAGGCTGCAAAGAAAGAGGCAGCAAAGGCGCAGGAGACATGTAGGAAAATGTTCGGAGAACGCTTGGATTCGGAAGAGGGTCAGAACACGGTATTCAGGATTGCAAAGCAGATACCGAAAGAGAGGTGTGATGTGATGGGGGTGATTTGCTTGAAGGATGAAGTGGGAGAAATCGTTGTGGACCCAGATGGAATTAAAGGAAAATGGAAAAGATATATGGAAATGCTGTTGAATACAGAGAATGAATGGGATGGCAACATCGAGAGTAACCCAGTTTTAGGACCGGCAGAGAAGATAACTGAGAAGGAAGTTGAGGAAGCGATAAAAGCAATGAAGAGTAGAAAAGCGGGAGGGCCGACGGGAGTTGTGGGAGATATGTTGAAGGCAGCAGGAAGTTGGGGTGTGAATAGAATGACAGAGATCTGTAATCTGGTGGTGAAAGAAGGCCGCATTCCAGTGGCTTGGGAACTGAGTACCCTCGTCCCTCTATACAAGGGGAAAGGTGACACTCTGGAGTGTGGCTCATACCGAGCGATAAAGTTATTGGAGCATGGAATGAAGGTATTGGAAAGGGT
The DNA here is from genome assembly GCF_964187855.1 of Myxine glutinosa. Classification (NCBI taxonomy): domain Eukaryota; kingdom Metazoa; phylum Chordata; class Myxini; order Myxiniformes; family Myxinidae; genus Myxine; species Myxine glutinosa. Next base: position 127,373,990 of record NC_136262.1, on the reverse strand, counting down.
GTTGGAGAGGAGGATAAGGAAGAAGGTGAAGCTCGACGAAATGAAGTTTGGATTTATGCCAGGAAGAGGAACGACAGACGCGTTCTTTATTGTGAGGCAGTTGCAGGAGAAGTACTTGGAGAAGAGGAAGAAGTTGTTTATTGGGTTTGTTTATCTGGAGAAAGCATTCGATAGGGTTCCTCGCGAAGTATTGACATGGGCATTGAGGAAGTTAGGAGTGGAGGAATGGTTGATCAGAGTAGTGATGGCAATGTACAAAAGAGCGCGCACAGCTGTAAGGACGAAGGACGGGAACAGTGGTGAGTTTGAGGTGAAGGCGGGAGTGCATCAGGGGTCGGTACTAAGTCCACTACTATTTGTAGCTGTGATGGAGGTGTTGGCTCAGAACGTAATGGAGGGTTTACCATGGGAGTTGTTGTATGCAGATGATCTGGTGTTGATTGCGGAAAGTATGGATGGACTGAAGGAAAAGATGAACAAGTGGAAGGAATGTATGGAGACAAAAGGTCTGAAGGTGAATATAGGAAAGACGAAGGTGATGGCAAGTGGTAAAGCATGTGGTGAGGTGGAAAGAACTGGGAAGTGGCCATGTGCTGTGTGCAGGAAGGGTGTCGGAGTGAACTCCATTCAATGTACAATGTGCGCTGAGTGGGTTCATCAAAAATGTAGTGGTCTGAGAGGGTCATTAACCAGTGTGGCAGCTACATTCAAATGTAAGGTGTGCACAGAGGGAGCTGCAGATGGAGGAAATGTTGAGTTGGATCTTGGAGACGGCGTGAAGCTGGAAGGTGTGAAAACATTTTGCTACCTCGGAGGCATGCTGAATGGAGAAGGTGGATCAGACACGGCAACGGTTGCTTGAGTGAGATGTGCATGGAAGAAGTTTCGGGAACTGAGTGGCGTGCTGATGATGAGGGGAGTGTCGTTGAAGCTGAAGGGAAAGGTGTGTGCTGCATGTGTGAGAAGTGTTATGATTTATGGGAGCGAGACATGGGTCATGAATGTAGAGCAGCAACGAAGGCTGGAAAGGGTGGAAATGCGAATGGTTCGGTGGATGTGCGGAGTATCGTTGAGAGAGAGGAAGACAAATGATGAATTGCGAAAGATGATGGGAATAGAGCCTGTGACTGATGCTGTGAAGAGGAACAGGTTAAGATGGTTTGGTCATGTGTTGAGGAAGGATGAAAGTGATTGGTTGAGAAGAGTGATGGAAATGAATGTAGAAGGAAGTAGAGGACGGGGAAGACCGAGAAAGACTTGGCTAAAGATGGTGGAAGAAGAAATGCGGGCAAGGGGGTTAACAAGGAGAGATGCAGAAAATAGGGCAATATGGAGAAGATTGTCATGGGGACCGCAAGGCTAACCCCCACTCTAGCAGGGAAATGGCCTTAAAATGCATGTTGTTGTGTCGTGTGTGTGTGTGTATATATATATATATATATATATATATATATACAGTATATATATATATATATATATATATATATATATATATATATATATATATATATATATATATATCTATATATATATATATATATATATATATATATATATATATATATATATAGATATATATATATATATATATATATATATATATATATATATATATATATATATATATATATATATATATATATATACAGTATATGTATATATATATATATATACAGTGGGGAGAACAAGTATTTGATACACTGCCGATTTTGCAGGTTTTCCCACTTACAAAGCACGACAAGGTCTGTAATTTTTATCATAGGTACACTTCAACTGTGGAAGACGGAATCTAAAACAAAAATCCTGAAAATCACATTGTATGATTTTAAAGTAATTAATTTGCATTTTATTGCATGAAATAAGTATTTGATACATCAGAAAAACAGAACTTAATATTTGGTACAGAAACCTTTGTTTGCAATTACAGAGATCAGACGTTTCCTGTAGTTCTTAACCAGGTTTGCACACACTGCAGCAGGGATTTTGGCCCACTCCTCCATACAGATCTTCACCAGATCCTTCAGGTTTCGGGGCTGTCGCTGCGCAACACAGACTTTCAGCTCCCTCCAAAGATTTTCTATTGGGTTCAGGTCTGGAGACTGGCTAGGCCACTCCAGGACCTTGAGATGCTTCGTACGGAGCCACTCCTTAGTTGCCCTGGCTGTGTGTTTCGGGTCGTTGTCATGCTGGAAGACCCAGCCACGCCCCATCTTCAATGCTCTTATTGAGGGAAGGAGATTGTTGGCCAAGATCTCGCGATACATGGCCCCATCCATCCTCCCCTCAATACGGTGCAGTCGTCCTGTCCCCTTTGCAGAAAAGCATCCCCAAAGAATGATGTTTCCACCTCCATGCTTCACGGTTGGGATGGTGTTCTTGGGGTTGTACTCATCCTTCTTCTTCCTCCAAACACGGCGAGTGGAGTTTAAACCAAAAAGCTCTATTTTGGTCTCATCAGACCACATGACCTTCTCCCATTCCTCCTCTGGATCATCCAGATGGTCATTGGCAAACTTCAGACGGGCCTGGACATGCGCTGGCTTGAGCAGAGGGACCTTGCGTGCGCTGCAGGATTTTAATCCATGACGGCGTAGTGTGTTACTTATGGTTTTCTTTGATACTGTGGTCCCAGCTCTCTTCAGGTCATTGACCAGGTCCTGCCGTGTAGTTCTGGGCTGATCCCTCACCTTTCTCATGATCATTGAGGCTCCACGAGGTGAGATCTTGCATGGAGCCCCAGACCGAGGGAGATTGACTGTCATCTTGAACTTCTTCCATTTTCTAATAATTGCGCCAACAGTTGTTGCCTTCTCACCAAGCTGCTTGCCTATTGTCCTGTAGCCCATCCCAGCCTTGTGCAAGTCTACAAATTTGTCCCTGATGTCCTTAGACAGCTCTCTGGTCTTGCCCATTGTGGAGAGGTTGGAGTCTGATTGAGTGTGGACAGGTCTGGAGACGGCTTTGCGGTCGGTCTTTGCGGTCTTTGTGGTCGGAGACGGTCTGGAGACGTCTTTTATGCAGATAACGAGTTCAAACAGGTGCAGTTAATACAGGTAATGAGTGGAGAATGGGAGGGCTTCTTAAAGAAAAAACTAACAGGTCTGTGAGAGCCGGAATTCTTACTGGTTGGTAGGTGATCAAATACTTATTTCATGCAATAAAATGCAAATTAATTACTTTAAAATCATACAATGTGATTTTCAGGATTTTTGTTTTAGATTCCGTCTTCCACAGTTGAAGTGTACCTATGATAAAAATTACAGACCTTTACGTGCTTTGTAAGTGGGAAAACCTGCAAAATCGGCAGTGTATCAAATACTTGTTCTCCCCACTGTATATATTTATATATATATATATATATATATATATATATATATATATATATATATATATATATATATATATATATATATATATATATATATATATATATATATATATATATATATATATATATATATATATATATATATATATATATATATATATATGTATATATATATACGTATATATATGTATATATATATATATGTATATATATATATATATATATATATATATATATATATATATATATATATATATATATATATACATACATATATATATATATATATATATATATATATATATATATATATATATATATATATATATATATATATATATATATATATATATATATATATATATATATATATATATATATATTCATGGAGAAAATGTGGATGCATTAACATACCAGGGAAAGGGCTTCAAGATTTGGAATACTACTTGTCCAAATGATCATCAACAACATGGAGAAAACTAGAACGGCACTCGGTAGAATAGTTTACCTTTTGTATCTCACTGATAGGCCAGATCTGCATCTTAACCAAAATCTAATCAGCTTGGTCTTGTTGCCCAACCAACTCATCCAAAAGTTTTGTCATCCGTCGTCCACAACTTTTTCAGATATTGTGCTTCGAGTATATATAGTTTTTGGCCCCATCTCTTAATGGTGAAGAATCATCAAAATTATAGTATCCAGATCCTGCTCTTCACCAAAATCGATTCAATTTGTCTTTGTCACACAACCAACCTGTCCACCCAGTTTCGTTCGAATTTATCCACAACGTTTTAAGATGTTTTGCTAGATATCATATTTGGCCATGTCTCAATGGTGAATAATCAATTTTAAAATTCTCGTATTCACCATCCGGATCCAAATCTTCACCAAAATCAAATTGGATTCGTCCTTTTCACACACCCAACCTGTCCACCAAATTTCATCCGAATCCGTCTTTCACATTTTGGGATATCCTGCTCACAGACCGACAGACAGACAGATGAAAAATCACTCATAGAGCGACACTTGGAAAAACAGTCACACTCAGTTAGCCCATGTGAAAATCCTATTCAAATTTCAAGTCAATCAGATAAAAATTGAGGATTTTAGAAATTGGAAAAAAGTGGTTGACCTTTGGCCTATGTTGACCTTTTGGCCGATGTTGATCTCAAAAATAGTTGGTGGTTGAATTCAATTTGCTGATATGCAAATCCTATTCAAATGTCAAGTCAATCGGATGAAAATTGATTTTTAGAAATTCGGAAAAAAGTGGTTGACCTTTGGCCTATGTTGACCTTTTGGCCTATGTTGATCTCAAAAATAGTTGGTGGTTGAATTCAATTTGCTGATATGCAAATCCTATTCAAATGTCAAGTCAATCGGATGAAAATGGATTTTTAGAAATTCGGAAAAAAGTGGTTGACCTTTGGCCTATGTTGACCTTTTGGCCTACATTGATCTCAAAAATAGTTGGTGGTTGAATTCAATTTACTGATATGCAAATCCTATTCAAATTTCAAGTCAATCGGATGAAAATATATTTTTTATAAATTTGGAAAAAAAAGTGGTTGACCTTTGGCGTATGTTGACCTTGTCACCTATACTGATCTCAAAAATAGTTGGTGGTTGAATTCAGTAAGCTGATATGAAAATCGTATTCAAATTTCAAGTCAATCGGATGAAAATTGATTTTTAAAAATTTTGGGAAAAAAGTGGTTGACCTTTGGCGTATGTTGACCTTGTCACCTATACTGATCTCAAAAATAGTTGTTGGTTGAATTCAATTAGCTGATATGAAAATCATATTTAAATTTCAAGTCAATCGGTTGAAAATTGAGGATTTTAGAAATTTGAAGAAAGTGGTTGACCTTTGGCCTATGTTGATATTTTGACCTAAAAAATAAATAGGATTCTGTCGGACCACCAACTCTACCATTTGGTGAAGTTTCGTCCATCTCCACCCTTTACCTTAACATGTTATTTATCTTCAGAAGTTGGACTCTTCTCTGCTCTCACAATCAAAGCAAAATTTATGAATGGTATTTTTGTTATATCATAAACCATTCTCTCTGGATGTCATTATGTGCCAAATGCCAACGTGACAAGAGAGCTTTCATCTCTCTGGGATGATGGAAATGGATATTCATAAATAAATGAGAAAGGTTTGACAAAAATACCATGAAAACTGCAATAGATAGACATTAAAATAGTGAAATAACAAAAAAAAAAAAAAAAAAAAAAAAACTGTTGAAAGCTGTCATGATCTTTTAAATGATTTTCCATTAACTTTTGAAAAATTGGATATTGGAGATATCCACATCCTGTTGTAGTCTCTATCATGAAGTGTCACGTTTGTGTCCGAATGAAATACCCGTGTACAATACTAGAGTCCTGAAAAGAGCCTGAAGTGGTATATACATAATACCATAATTCACCAAATGTCCGTCCGTCTGTCTGTCCGTCCGTCCGTCCGTCTGTCTGTCTGTCTGTCTGTCCGTCCGTCTGTCCATCCGTCCATTCGAAGGTACCACAAAAACGGCTGAATCGATCGCAACGATATTTTGGGTGGGTAATACTGGGATCCCCTAGAGTAAAATAGGCTATATTGTTTTTCCAATTTCAGCTTTGGCCTCCAACATTTTCAGGTTTGGACCCCCGCATAAAGTTATTTTCCCGGGTGCCACACAAACGGCTGCACCAATCGCTGCACACCTGTGCTGCACAGCTGCACCGATCGGACTCGGTGACCTCCGACAAAGACCTTTTATAAGAACATGGGTTAAATCCCTGCTTGAGAGAATGCCAACTGCCTCCCCGCCATCACGTTCGTCTCTCCAACTTATAATCCCACGATATATGCAGAAAGGACGACCCAAAACCAATTATCTTCTTTTTGATTCATATATACTGAAACGCAAAAGAAACTTACCACCTTTGAAACCTTTAAATATCAACAATAACACTGCGTGTAGTAAATGTGTGAACTTATTTGTGGACAATAGTGTCCTCATTGTCAGACAAAACGGTCACGGATGGTCACTTGAACCTTCAATGGTCACTTCATAGCACAGCTGTTGAACAGCCGTTTTGACTGTCAGTGATTAGCCAAGGGGTACGGGATGATTTTAATGAGCTGCACGTGATGTCTTGATATTGGCTTTAAAAAGGCCAGTGCAAAATGGGCATTTAAATCAACATGCCACGATTGTCAAGGGATCAACGGCAGGGTGCCCTGGGCATGCTGCAAGGCGGACTGAGCTACCGTGAGGTGGCACGTCGCCTTGGCTGTTCACACCAGACGATATCGGCCCTGGTGGACAGAGACACCCTCCACAACTCTGCAGATGACAGACCTCGATCAGGGAGGCCAAGAGTCACCACTGCAAGGCAGGACAGGGAGATGGTCCGAAGTCACCTGCGGGATCGATTCCATCCAGCATCCCGCACTGCGGCAGAAACTCCGGGGCGTGCAAACCCACGGATCTCCAATGATACTGCACGAAGACGACTGCATGACTATGGTCTGACTGCCAGAAGACCATACAGAGGCCCCGTGATGACGGCTACCCATCGCCGCAACCGACAGAGATGGTGCCAGCAGCATCAGCGGTGGACCTTGGCGCAGTGGAACAAGGTCGCTTTCAGCGATGAGTCAAGGTTCTGTGTGGACAGTCCTGATGGGCGTGAGCGTGTCTGGAGAAGAACTGGCGAGCGATATGCCGATTGTTGCGTGCGTCAAGCCAACAGGTGGGGTGGCCCAAGTGTGATGGTGTGGGCCGCCATATCAGGCCGGTACAGGATGCCACTAGTGGTTGTGGATGGGAATCTTAACGCCCAGCGGTATGTAGATAACATCCTGCGACCTCATCTGCTGCCATTCCTGCTAGACCACCCAGAACTGAGAACCTTTCAGCATGACAACGCTCGTCCCCATGCTGCTCGCTTTACCACTGCATTTCTCCAAGGCGAGAACATCAACACCATGCAGTGGCCTGCGCTCTCCCCTGACCTGAATCCCATAGAGCACCTGTGGGATGAGCTTGGGAGATGCGTAGTTGGCAGGGCCAGGACACGGGCAGAGCTGCTTCAGACATTGAGGACTGAGTGGGACAGAATCCAGCAGCAATCCATCCAAAGACTGGTAGGCAGTATACGCCGACGATGCACTGCCTGTATCCAAAACAATGGTGGCCACACACACTATTGAAAGGGGACTGACATTGCACCCTGTGCTGTTCTGTACTGTAGAACAAACTGATGAGATGGTATATCTTGGTCAAAAACTTGACATGTCATCAATAAAATGCCAATGTTTCAATTAGCAATTGTTGGTTTGTTTTATTTTGAACTGTTACAATTTTATTACATTTCAAACAAAAAAAAACATTTTCAAACATTTCCACACAGAACCTTGACTCATCGCTGAAAGCGACCTCGTTCCACTGCGCCAAGGTCCACCACTGATGCTGCTGGCACCATCTCTGTCAGTAGCGGCGATGGGCAGCCGTCATCACGGGGCCTCTGTATGGTCTTCTGGCAGTCAGACCATAGTCATGCAGTCGTCTTCGTGCAGTATCATTGGAGATCCGTGGGTTTGCACGCCCCGGAGTTTCTGCCGCAGTGCGGGATGCTGGACGGAATCGATCCCACAGGTGACTTCGGACCATCTCCCTGTCCTGCCTTGCAGTGGTGACTCTTGGCCTCCCTGATCGAGGTCTGTCATCTGCAGAGTTGTGGAGGGTGTCTCTGTCCACCAGGGCCGATATCGTCTGGAGTGAACAGCCAAGGCGACGTGCCACCTCACGGTAGCTCAGTCCGCCTTGCAGCATGCCCAGGGCACCCTGCCGTTGATCCCTTGACAATCGTGGCATGTTGATTGAAATGCCCATTTTGCACTGGCCTTTTTAAAGCCAATGTCAAGACATCATGTGCACCTTATTAAAATCATCCCGTACCCCTTGGCTAATCACTGACAGTCAAAACGGCTGTTCAACAGCTGTGCTATGAAGTGACCATTGAAGGTTCAAGTGACCATCCGTGACCGTTTTGTCTGACAGTGAGGACACCATTGTCCACAAATAAGTTCACACATTTACTACACGCAGTGTTATTGTTGATATTTAAAGGTTTCAAAGGTGGTAAGTTTCTTTTGCGTTTCAGTATATAAACATCATTAAAAGTAAATAATGACCCCGGCCAAAGTTCAAATGACGTGAGTTTAATCTCTACATGAGAGAATTCCACATAGCTATTTGGGCGGTGTATAATCTAACAGATCGCTGTCTCCATCGATCTTGCCAAGGCCGTACCACCTATCGGCTCAAAATCCTTTTAACTGTGGACTTGGTAGTTTTTACAATGAAGGAAACATTAACAATGTTGTTAAAAGTTTATTTTGTGATTAATTTGTGATTGGAGTTATGTTGTTTGGAATGAAAAAAGAGAAATCGAGTTCAAGCAATTGACGGCATGCCGTGATGGTTTCTACCTTCTAAACGTGAACTTCGCGGATCGCCATATGCAGATTCGCCACGGTCCCACGATCGATGTTTCCATACGTGAACGTATCCCTTTGTTTGCGAACGGGTACGTTTTTCATGGAAGTCCTTCACGAACTTGCTGTCCATGTCTGACATGCGACTGAAGGTGCTACAGGAATGTGGAATTTATTGGTTTCATGCTTTAGCATTCGCCATATCTGCATTGCCTGTTTGCTTCCGGCCTCCCACCCATGCGTAGCACGGGTATCTTACTAGTATACATAATTCATCATGATGAAACACACTGTATAAACTAGAACGACATTCGGCGGAGCGGATACCTCTGCCAGGCTGAACAGTTTATGTTTTGTATCCCACTGATGGGACATATTTGGATCCGGACCGGAACCAAAATCTAATTGGATTGTTCTTGTTACTGAACCAACTCATCCACCAAGTTTTGCCATAAGTCATGCACAACCTTTTGAGATATCATGCTAAATATCGTAAAAATTAAACAATTCTCGGATACGGGTCCAGATCTTCACCAAAATCGAAGCAATTCACCCTCGTCACAAACCTCACCTATCCACTAAAATTTGTCCGAATCTGTCCACAACTTTTGGAGATATCCTGCACACAGTAAGACAGACAGGGGTGTAAAGGCAACCTCCGTCCACCTTCAGTGGCGGAGGCAATGATATAGGAAGGAAATACAAGTGAGATCATGCCAACTCTAACCCCCATAACCCTGTGATAACTGCCCGCATGGACTACATGGAAGTTTAACAACAGCTGGCAGGCATGACAAGAACAAGCCATTGCAAAAGGAAAGTGATAAAAATGACATAGTGACACTCAATGGTGAAAACACCTGGCTTTGCCAAAACAGGATTCTCTGCCACATACCTCTTGTTCACGAAACCCAATCAAGCAAATATGTAAGGACTGTTCCAGTTAGTGAGAAGTAGTGCAACGAAGGAGTCATGTTTGTATCCATTGTTGTCTACATTTTTATACTCATTCCTTATATACAAAAAGCTCCCCATCTCCTGTAGTTAGTGCTAATTATATAGCTACTCCCAAGGGGGGTGTTTGGCACACAGTGTACGAACACGCAATAGCCTATTCTCAAAAACATTGGGATATTTAACGTAATAACCAAAAGGCAAATGGGACAGATGGCTAAGATCACAAATATAACAATATTATGCGCTGCAGCAGAATTACAATTTTCTCTGCGAGTGAGAAATAAAGTGATCGCTTTTGATGACGTTTTGTCGCATGGTTTCAATCTTCAGGTTGGTGATTCACAAGGCAGTTTTTTAGGGCAGACGTTGTTCTTTGTCTGCCGCAAAAAAATTCTTTACAGAGAAAGGTAGAACTAACAGTAACACAAAAATCAAGGGAAAGGGGAGAAAACACTGAAACTAGGAAGTAAGATGGGTGGGTCTTCTTCTTTTGTATGCAGCACAGGGCTGCAGAGAAGCATCACTTGCTGAGGGCACGGCTGTGCTGCTCCATAGGTCAGGGCAGGAATTTGGAATTTGGCCATGGTGCCGGCAATAGGTCGCCTACTCTTCAGGAAGGACATAGTGGTATCTTTAACGTCCACCAACTAATTCCAGCAGATGTGACGGCCAGTTTAATGTCCACTGAGGGATGGCACATATTGATGAATCACCGTGCCGGTTAAACACCGAACTAACAGCTTATAGCTGGGTCGGGATTCAAACTCAGGCTCGACAGCTTAGAGATGAGTGTGCATAATGCACCTCTCGGTCATCCTGTAGACAGCTGGGTTAGAAAAGGTTATCATGAAGGTAATGAAAATTTGTGGATCAGAACTTGGGGATGAAAAGAGATGGCAGTGCACTGCTTACTGGAAGCCTTAGAGGGAAAAGAGAGATGGATCAGCTTCTCGAAGTTATTCCATAGATGGGAAAAGCAAGGAATAAAAGCATTGAGTTGTGCAATGGGCCTGGATTTTGGAAGCCTAAACAGGAGGGGATTAATGGAGGAATGAGTGCATCCTGTAGTATATAAGGTTGGAGGACTGAAAGAGCAGAGGGAGCAATATTGGAAAATAGAGGGTAGGAAAACAAAAGATCACCGACCTTCCTGTGATTTGAGAGCAACTGTGTTTTCGGCTTGATCACGGAAATTCCAATAGCTGTCAGCTTTACTTCCATAGAATCTAGGAGGCACTGATGTGCTGCCAGGATGCCAACCCATAGTGGAGAGCAGCACTCCATTGAGCTACATACAAAGACCTTATAAACTGAGTAGCTCTGATTTTCCAAGGAAAAACTTGGTTGGATGGAGGACGCCCAATCTGCGGCTCGCTTTAGATGCCAGCTTTGCTATGTGGCTGGCCGAGGAAAAGTCAAGACCGCTGGTGAGGCAGGCCTACAAATTCTAGAGACTCAACCTATTCCAGTGTATGACTAAGGAAAGAGATAAGTTGGTTGGTTTGACAATTATTCTGAAGTGATAGGGTAAGACTGAAATTTTCCAGGATTGAAGGACATGTCCCAATTATCAAGACCAGTGTCTAATAATGTCCAGATCAGCAGAGACTCAGCCGCTGTCTGTCAAACAGAGGGATGGGGTACTGTACGACAATGTCGAGTCGTTTGATAGAGTTTTCCGGAGCATCAGAGAGGTCATATTTTAAGATGAGGATCGAGACTGGGCCCAAAACACACTAAGTCCTGTAAACAGTGGGTACGTCACAGTGAGATGGGGACAGAACGAGATGGGTTTGGTAAATGAGATGTGGAGGCAAAAACCATGACATGGAGGAAGGAGACTCTTTGGGGAGTCAACCTTGAGATTTGTAAGAATACGTTTTTTTTGGAATGCCTTAGGACAGACACACACTTGTTGCGAACCTTATGTAATTAATCCGCCCCTCCCTCACAAAGATCAGCTTATGAACCCTCCACCCTCCCAGCTTGCTTCTAAGCTAAGTCCATCATTTGTAACTACAGTCTCATTACACTGTTCAATGCCTTCATCCAAATACCATGGAGTATACGTCATGCAGCTGCTTCCCATCCTTCTCCCCTGGAGACGATAAAGTCCCAGGCTCTACGTGTTATTGCCACATCTCCGCAGCGGGCCATATCTCATTGTCTGCTTCACACAAACCACAAACACGTTTGTGTGCACTGTTTTCTCTCCAATCACTTCTGGCATAGCTTCTCCCTCCCAATTCTCCCTCCCAATTCTCCCTCCATCTTCCCTATCCCACACGCAGGTCGCACCCGCGCTTCCAGAATCACACACTTAATTACCATCCCAAATTATAAGGAGAATGATAACCTCCATGTCCTCGTTCCTCTGTTCCTTCATCTTTAGTAACGACTCCCCATGTCTGTTTTTTGTTTGTTTTTTGTTTTTTGTATACAAGATCGAGGCTCGTGAAAGAGCCAACATTTATCACACATAAAATCAAACAGACACATAAAACATATAATAAGGGGAGCAGTAGACAAGATGGGGAGAGAAGGGGAAGCACACAAACACAACATTTGAGAGCAGGGACATCGGGAGATCTGTGGGAGGGAGAGGGCTTGGGGGGAGGTGGGAGAAGTATAAAACATACGGACACTGCAAGGACTTCCAGGAAAGAAGTTGGTATTTAAAAAAAGTGGATCTGGGGTGAATTAGCGGGGGTAGAAAAGATCAAGGTTTTGGATGGGGGAAGATAAGAGATGGTGGTGAACAGCTGTTTTAAAGACCTGGAGGAAGGAGTGGGATTGAAGAGAGTGGGGGAGTTTGTTCCAGAGGCAGGAGAAAAGAGGAATGAAAGAGTGATGGTGAGCAGAGAGCCTAGATTTTGGCAGTTTAACCATAAGAGGGTTGCAGGCAGATCTTGTGCGACCTGTAGGAATATTTAGGGGACAGAGCCCAGAGAGAGCTGGGGGAGCAAGGCCAGAGGAGTCGGTAGAAGACAGAAAGACCACCTACCTGCCTGCGGTGAGTAAGTGAAAGACCCTCAGAGTTAGCTTCATCGCGGGAGATTCCAATGATTCTGAAAGCTTTGGTTTCAACAGCGTGAAGACGAGCTAGGTGTGTGGCAGGAGCACCAGCCCAGAGGGGAGAACAGTATTCCATTGAGCTGCGGATGAAAGCCTTGTATATGGTGAGGAGCTCAGGTGTGACAAAGTTATCTCATGCTTCTCCCTCCATTCCTTCAATAGTCTGATCAATCACCTCATGCTTTCTCCAATACCACCAATCTTCTCTTGTACTCTTGCTAACCACACCTCCTCCACCATCCACCTTCTCTTATACTCTCACACTACCGAACCATTTCATTTCTGCATCTCATCCATTCGTTCGTGTGATGCCTTGTTTCCCTGTTCTCCTCTTTGACAATCTGTCAGATGGTGAACCTGCTGTCAACTGTCATTTAGATGCTCCATTAACCTTAATTTCTGTATAAAAAACACGCAAGTAAAAACTTTCCACAAATACAAGTATCGAGTTAATGTTTCTGAAAAACTGGAGGTCTCACCAGCCAATGGATAGACCTTTTGTGTATTCTCATCAATATGGCAAATAATGCTTTTTGTGCATTTTTTTTTTTCAAACTGCAAAATAATACAAGGAAGAGAAAGTACTTCTCACATTTAAGGTCAGCAAGAAACATTCTTTGGGTTCCTCCTGCTGGCTCCAATGCTGCCTTTGGTCTTTTATTTGAACAGGCCCGTAGAGGTGGAACCTGTGCCTGATGACTCATCATTTTGGTGCTGCTCAGTGATGACATGGGTTTTAGATTGCTCTGTGCTTAATTTTCAGATGAGTTTCAGATTCAATGGTCCTTTCTTCTGCAGAGGTCAATACGTTTGTGGAAGTGTTCGATAAACTTATGACTGCTGAGTTGGTCTGTTTTGGTTCCTTTGCCATCAGTCATGTTCCACATTTTGTGTGAGCGCCATGTTTTACAACAGCTCGAGGGCAGTGTGGCACGCCAAGCCACTTCCATTTATATGTCCTCATGGGTACCGACTATAAATGACCCAGGAACCGAGTGGCTCCTACTCAGGCACAGGGGAAAATAAGGTGGCATGAGACCGAGTCAGAAGGAGAGGACAATGTCCAACCATCCCAGTAAGGTCTGTGAGTAATGTCACGGATAGTGTGGCACCCTGAGCCACTCCGACTGACCTCATCTTCTGCATACCGACAATAAATGACCTGGGGACTGAGCAGAATCTACTCAGGCATAGAAGAAAATGGGGGTGGCATGAGACCGAGTCAGAGGGAGAAGAAGACCACACCCACCCCTCCCAGTTCCGATCATGAGTAATTGTAACGTCAGTGAGAAACAATATTGATGGGACTCGTACAGATATGATGTCAGAATTTAGAGATTCGAGTTTGTTATTTTTCACTGTAACATGGCTGACTCTGGATATTTCCAACACCGCTATCTATATTGAAGGATTTGATATATTATGTCATGATCGATCTTCTCTTGCCACAAATAAAGGTAATGGAGGAGGCATATGCATGCATGTGACAATCGATGATGCAAAAACTTTCCGATTAAGAGTTGTGTCTGTGATGCCAATATTGAACTATACTTCATGGCTTTTAGACCTTTCTATCTGCTCCAAGAACCCAATAAACTCTGCATTATTCTGTTCAACCTTCCACTCGATGCTAATACCGAGCAAGCTGCGGAGGTTGTGTATGAAATGGTCCAGGCGATGGAGGCATCTTCACCTTACTTGCCCAAAATTATTCTGGGTGATGTGAATCATTGTAACTTAGGGGATGTTTCACCAAACTACAACAGTTATGGAAATGAGCGTACAAGTGGGAATAATATATGCAGGCCAGAGCTTCTGTTCCATTAAAAAACTGTGGAACCAGTTAAAAAAAAAGGTTGTTGAAGTTTGGAATGATATTGTAATACAAAATCTCCAAACGTTTTGAAATTACGAACTGGGAATTTTTCACCGAGGCAACAGATAATATCAGTGAGGTTACTGAAGTCATAAATGACTATATTGTGTTCTGTGAACAGTTACATATCCCATCTGGAATGGAACTCGGTAGAAACGATACCTCTGCCAAGCTGAACAGTCTACATTTTGTATCCCACTGATAGGTCGGATCTGCATACGGATCTTCACCAAAATCGAATCGATTCGTCCTTGTCACAAACACAACGTGTCCACCAAGTTTCATCAGAATCCTTTCATAACTTCTTGAGATATCGTAAGATATATCGGTTTTAGCCCAACCACTGAATGGTGAAGAATCACTTAAAATTATCTGATCCAGATCCAGATTCTAACCTTCAAGAAAATGGGTTCACTTGTTCTTTGTCACACGCCCAATCTATCCATAAATTTTCGTCCAAATTCGTCCACCACTTTTTGAGATATCGTGCTATATATCGTTTTTGGCGCTCTCTCAACGGTGAAGAATCACTCAAAATTCTCGGATCTAGATTCGGTTCTGGATCTTCAGCAAAATCGAATTATTTTGTCCTTGTCACATACCCAACCTCTCCACCAAATGCTGTCCAAATCCGTCCACAACTTTTTGAAATATCCTGGTCACACACAGACAGACAGACAGACAGACAGGGGTGAAAACATAACCTCCATCGACCTTCCGTTGAGGAGGAAACTGGAGCATTCATAGAAAATGTTACCCCTCACAGTGTTTAATCTTCTACTTCAATTTAAATAAGATAATGATTTTTGAAGATCGTTTGAAAAAAAGTTGCAGAAGCTTGGTGCTATTTTTATCTTTTTTGCATGCAAAGTCGAGACTCATGTAAGAGCTAACAGATTAACCACGAAAACATGCTTGGACACATAAAACATATAATAAAGGGAGCGGGAGACAAGAGGGGGAGAGAGAGGGAAGCACACAAGCACAACAACAGTGGAGAACAGGGACGTCGTTAGATCTGTACTATATATATATATATATATATAATGTCCAAGTACTGCTAAACGGAAGCGTTTTGAAGTGCAAATAAGTTGGTTTGTGTTCTGCACTGTTCAAGTATATAATTCAATTTAAATAAAATAAGGATTGTAAAAGTCGCCTAAATTATTTAATTCAAGGTTTACTGCCGTTGACACAGTCTATTACACCACCATATCTAACACGTCACATTAATTAATTATTTGTCCCTGTTGTTTGTGCCCTTATGGCGTCTTTAAAAACAGTAAGTTTCCTGTTTGGAATGATTTTCGATTTAGTTTGACTGCCAAACAGGTTGAGTAAAAAAATATGATCTCACTCCTCTCTGCACATGTGCGATCTGGACGAATTCGGAGACAAAGCACTGTGAAATGGCAGGTTTGTATTTCCGATTCATATTCCAATTCATGCTCAAAATAAAACATTGAATTTAAATCAAATTGTTCATCGATCATAAACTGATGTTTGCAGACAGACAGACAGACGGAGGGACGGACTGACGCAATTGCTTAACCGCACATTTCACTTCACGTGCGCAGGATAACGAAGACAACAAGGGTGTACCCAAATAATAAACCATAGATGATTAAGGGATTAAAAGCACTGCTGCTTGACAGAATTCAAAGTTGGAATTCAAAATAAGCTTCAGGAATTGAGAACTGAGGTACTCAAAATAAAAACAATCGCGTACAGAGATAAGTTGCACAACTGTTTTATGTAATTATCTCATTCCGTCATGTCGTGTCCGACTTCTGGTGACATTCATGATCAGATTTCTCCAAACATTCCTATCCTGAACTGCTTCCAAAACCTCTGGCGGAGAGAGCTTGGCTGCAGTATCTTAGGACAAACAATTCTAGGGCTGCTTGCAAATATAAGCAGAAAAATGACAGGTTTTACATTAAAGGGAGAGACAGACCCATTTGGGTTTATGGATAATCCTCAGGAAGTTACAAATGACTGAAACAGATGTTACTTCTGGTTTTAGAGAATTTAAGGAACACAGGGCAGGAATAAGCCTGGTGTTGGCTTAAGGGATAAGGCGGCTGGCTTGAGATCTTAGGGTCCTGAGTTTGAGCCCCTAACATGCTGTTGAATGAACACAAGGGGGGTTGACTTAACATGTCATCCTTCTGAGGTTGTCAAAATGAGTACCAGCTTACTGGTCGTGGGCAGCATCAGCTGTTTGACGATAAAAGTTCACTATAAAATTCTGTATGCCATAGTGGGCCTTATGGAGAATAGTGAAGTTGATTATACAATTACATGTGTCATAGTGGGCCTTATGAAGATTACTGAAGTTAATGATAGAAATTATGATTGTCATAGTGGGCACCGTGTCATAGTGTCATCCCGGTGTGTACCCTGGATAAGAATAGGTACACCGTATCCCTGCGTGTCGTAAAAGACGACTAAGA
This sequence comes from Myxine glutinosa, assembly GCF_964187855.1. Classification (NCBI taxonomy): domain Eukaryota; kingdom Metazoa; phylum Chordata; class Myxini; order Myxiniformes; family Myxinidae; genus Myxine; species Myxine glutinosa. The sequence continues at coordinate 127,356,804 of NC_136262.1, read as the reverse complement.
GGGTTGGCGTCAGGAAGGGCATCCGGCCATAAAAAATAACATTGCCTCAAAAAGGGAACCATGACAATTACAACTACATATGGGCAGGGTACAGCCCGAAGTGGAGATCGGTTTCTGAGGTTTGGGACATGGAATGTAGGGACAATGACAGGGAGATCAGGAGAAGTGGTGGAAGTATTGGTCAGAAGAAGAGTGGACATATGTTGTGTGCAAGAAACAAGATGGAAGGGAAGTGGTGTGAGAATGGTGAAGGGTAGGCAGGGACAGAAATACAAGTTTGTGTGGCAAGGGTGCCTGGAGGGCATGAATGGTGTTGGTGTCCTGTTTTCTGAGGAGTTTGTAGACAGTGTGGTGAGTGTGACGAGAGTGAGTGATAGGTTGATGATGGTGAAAATGATGATTGGAAAGCTCTTGGTGAACGTCATCTCGGGATATGCTCCGCAGGTTGGCCGAAGCGATGAAGAAAAGGTCAAGTTCTGGTGTGCGATAGAGAAGCTGATGGAAAACGTGAAAGATGAGGAAGTTGTTGTGGTAGGAGACCTAAATGGACATGTGGGAAGGAGTATGGATGGTTTTGACAGAGTTCATGGGGGTTACGGATATGGTGTGAGAAATGGAGAAGGTGAAAGGATTTTGGAGTTTGCTGATGGAGCTGATTTGTTGATTTGTAATACTCAGTTCCAGAAAGAGGATAATAAGCTTGTTACATACACGTCAGGTGGGTCGACGACAACCGTTGACTACCTGATGGTGCGTAGGTGAGATAGGGGGCACCTCCGGGACACAAAGGTGATCCCGGGGGAGGAGGCTGTTTTACAGCACCACTTGGTTGTCTGCGACGTAAGGGTGAAAGGTGCGAGGAGAGCTCGGCGGATGAAGTACCAACCGAGAATGAAGGTGTGGAGGTTGAAAGAGGTGACAGTAAGGGAGGCATTAAAAGAGAGGCTGAGTAGGGTCGAGGATGATGTGGTTGAGCTTGAAAGTGGTTGGATGTCGATGAAAGCTAGTCTGTTGGGAGCCGTTGGTGAGGTATGTGGATGGACAAAAGGACCACCGAGGCACTCGGAAACATGGTGGTGGGATGATGAAGTTGGAAAGAGGATTGACGAGAAGAGGAAGACGTTCAAGGAGTGGCAGAAGGCGAAGGGTACGGGAGCAGAAACAGCAGAGCATGAAAGTTATAAGGCAGCCAGGAAGGCTGCAAAGAAAGAGGTAGCAAAGGCGCAGGAGGCATGTAGGAAAATGTTCGGAGAACGCTTGGATTCGGAAGAGGGTCAGAAAGCAGTATTCAGGATTGCAAAGCAGATAGCGAAAGAGAGGTGTGATGTGATGGGGGTGAGTTGCTTGAAGGATGAAGTGGGACAAATCTTTGTCGACCCAGATGGAATTAAAGGAAGATGGAAAAGATATATGGAAATGCTGTTGAATACAGAGAATGAATGGGATGGCAACATAGAGAGTAACCCAGTTTTAGGACCGGCAGAGAAGATAACTGAGAAGGAAGTTGAGGAAGCGATAAAAGCAATGAAGGGTAGAAAAGCGGGAGGGCCGACGGGAATTGTGGGAGATATGTTGAAGGCAGCAGGAAGTTGGGGTGTGAAGAGAATGACAGAGATCTGTAATCTGGTGGTGAAAGAAGGCCGCATTCCAGTGGATTGGGAACTGAGTACCCTCGTCCCTCGATACAAGGGGCAAGGTGACCCTCTGGAGTGTGGCTCGTACCGAGCGATAAAGTTATTGGAGCATGGAATGAAGGTATTGGAAAGGGTGTTGGAGAGGAGGATAAGGAAGAAAGTGAAGATCGACGAAATGCAGTATGGATTCATGCCAGGAAGAGGAACGACAGACGCGCTTTTCATTGTGAGGCAGTTGCAGGAGAAGTACATGGAGAAGAGGAAGAAGTTGTTTCTTGGGTTTGTTGATCTGGAGAAAGCATTCGATAGGGTACCACGCAAAGTATTGACATGGGCATTGAAGAGTGATGGAAATGAATGTAGAAGGAAGCAGAGGACGAGGAAGACCGAGAAAAACTTGGCTAAAGATGGTGGAAGAAGAAATGCGGACAAGGGGGTTAACAAGGAGAGATGCAGAAAATAGGGCAAAATGGAGAAGATTGTCATGGGGACCGCAAGGCTAACCCCCGCTCTAGCAGGGAAAATGGCCTTTAAAATGCATGTTGTTGTTGTATAGTGGGCCTTATGAAGAATAGTGGTTGACTAGAAAAATTGTGTGTGCCATAGTGGGCCTTATGAAGAATATTGAAGTTGACTCCACAATTCCATGTGTCATCATGGGCCTTATGAAGAATATTGAACTTGACTATAAAATTCCATAAAAACGTTTGTAAAGTTGTATGATGAAAATGGTCTTTCATTGAATGTAAATAAGACAAAACTAATTGTTTGGATTTTAAGAGGAAGATAAATAATGTTATTGTTCCTGTTAAGATCCCAAGTGTAAACATACAGATAGTCACTAGCAACAGGTATCTAGGCACCATTGCAATGAATGGTTAAACTGTGGAGACAATGCAAACATGTTGAGGCTAAACCACACTCACAACTTCACTTCCTTTGAAAACATGTCTTTCAATCCTGACAAATCTCACACTCTCACTATGTGTCTCCAAAAGGACCCTCTGGAAAACCCTCCCATCTACTTTCTCAACAATCCTCTCCAAGAAGTTCTGTCACTGCAGCTTTTGGGTCTCACTATCTGCCATGATCTTTCCTGGAAAAAACACATTTCCAAGCTGGCCTCCAAAGCCAGTCGCCGACTGGGCATCCTCCGTCGTGCGAAGTCATTCCTTGGCACACCTGAGCTCCTCACCACATACAAAGCTTTCATCCGCAGCTCAATGGAGTACTGCTCTCCCCTCTGGGCTGGTGCTCCTGCCTCACACCTAGCTCGGCATCACGCTGTAGAAACCAAAGCCTTCAGAATCATTGGAATCTCCCGCGATGAAGCTGATTCTGAGGGCCGTTTGATTCTCTCTCTCACCGCAGGCAGGTTGGTGATCTTTCTGTCTTCTACCGACTCCTCTCTGGCCTTGCTCCCCCTGCTCTGTCTGTGCTCTGTCCCCCAAATATGCAGGGCCTGTTGGACCCACAATATCTGCCAGCAACTCTCTTCTAGTGAAACTGCCAAAATCAAGACTCTCTGCTCACCTTCACTCTTTCATTCCTCCTTTCTGCTGCCTCTGGAACAAGCTCCCTCACTCTCTTCAATCCCACTCCTCCCTCCAGGTTTTTAAAACAGCTGTTCACCACCATCTCTTATCTTCCCCATCCAAACCCCTGATCTTTTCTACCACCGTTAATTCACCCCAGATCCACTTTTCTGAAATACCGACTTCTTTCCTGGAAGTCCTAGCTGTGTCCATGTGTTTTTTTTTTTTACTTCTCCCACCCCCTACCCCCTTCCCATGCCTCCTCCCCCAAGCCCTCTCCCTCCCACAGATCTCCCTGCTCTCAAATGTTGTACTTGTGTGGTTCCCTCTCTCTCGCCATCTTGTCTCCCACTCCCTTTATTATGTATTATGTGTCCGTTTTTTTTGTCATTAATGTTAGCTCTTACACAAGCCTCCATCTTGTATACAAAATAAAAAATAAAAAAAGAAGAGAATCTTTAAACATAGGTGAGCGCCAGGGGTATTGCCAGGGTATTGTGTAATGCTCCTTTGTATTAACTTTTCAAGAGCATTCCTTGGTTCCTCCTCAGAACACAAGGGTAGTCCAGCATGTACACGAGATTTTTTGAATGCCCCTTATTTTGTATTGTTTGGCATTTTCTGCAAGCTATGGAATGTCCCTTCTTTTCTACACTTTGCCACGTAGCACACACATGTCCTTATATAAAGGGGCCTTTTCTATGCCCCTGGCATTTTACCCAAGAATGGCTGAGGGAAATCACACTGTACACCAATATTACCATGGGATGCACTCTGGGAATAGATTACAGTCAGTCACTGAGAAGTAGGATGAATTTGTATCTTAATTAATTTGTCCCTTATTCTCAGTTTTTAAGCTATAGCCTTGTTAGAAGAAAACTTTATGAGTGAGAGGATAAAATTCCCGTGGCTTTCGTGTATAATCGCTTTCCTTCTTTTCTCTCTCAAGTATTACTCCACCACCGAAGGTGGATGAAGGTTCTGTTTTCACCCCTGTCTGCCTGCCTGTTTGTTTGTCTGTCTCTCTGTTTGTTTGTGAATAGGATATCTTGAAAAGTTGTGGACGGATTCGGACGAAATTTGGTGTACAGGTTGGGTATGTGACAAGGAAGAATTGACTTAATTCTGGAGGAAATTCGAATCCGGAACCGGATCAGAGAATTTTTTAAAATGATTCTTCACCATTGAGTGATCGGGCTAAAACTGATATCTCAAAAAGTTGTGGACGGATTATGAGAAGGCTCGGTGGTGAACAAACGGATTATATTTTGGTTCACGTCCAAATGTCGTGAAGAAGCTGTTCTTTAGTTAAACCTAAAAAAACAATAAAATCTTGTCAACTGTGAAGATCAACATGTTCAGATTGGGAGCCGATCGTTTGGAAAGTTTCATCTTCCTGGGTTCTAAGATTGAAACGATTAGGACACGTGGAAGGGAAATTAATGGACGGTTAGTGTTGGGGAGAACAGCAATGTCAGGATTCCAAAGATCTGGAAAGACAACGATGTGACAAAACAAGCCGAGAGGAGGCTGGTGAATGCTCTGGCATTTCCAATTGCAATCTATGGATGTGAGTCATAGACAGCGAAAAAGGAAGGAAGAAGATTGACAGTTTTTTAATGTGGTGTTGCAGGTTAATTTTAATTCCACGGATTGCAAGAAGAAGAAACAAATCAGTGTTTGATAAATTAGACACCGTGTACATTTGTAGCACTGATGATGAAACAGAAACTGTCGTACTTTGAACACATCATGTGTGCAGAAAACATAAGTCTGGAAAAGTCAATCTTGTTGGGTATGGCTAACGGAAGAAGAGGAAGAGGCAGAACTTGTACATACCTGTTGTGTTACATTAACAATCAGCTTGTGGAGCAGTAGAGCACACGCCAAGCGGCTTGCTTGATTTTAAGCACTAAAGCAAGCACTCCAACAAAACGGTTGAAAAGGAATGACTGGCTTGTCAAGCGACAGCAAGCTGATTGGAAATGGACCACACCCACGAGGGATGCAGTAAAGACTGCAACAAAGCCGTCTCTGCCGGAGATTCAGGAAGCAGGATAGGGATGTTTGGAGAATCTGATCATGAATGTCACCAGAAGTCGGCCACGACTTGACGGAAATGTTTTTTGTTTTTTTTTAGGTTTTTTTGGATACAGAGTCGAGGCTCGTGAAAGAGCTAACATTTATCAAACAAACAAATCAAACAAACAAGCAAACAAAGTATATAAAAAGGGGAGCGGTCGACAAGATGGGGAGAGAAGGGGAGGAAGCACACAAACACAACATTTGAGAGCAGGGACATCAGGAGATGTGTGGGAGGGAGAGGGCCTGGGGGGAGGCAGGATAGGTATAAAACGCAAGGACACAAAGGACTTCCAGGAAAGAAGTCAAAAGTCACCTCAAAAAAGTGGATTTGGGGTGAAATTAGCGGGGGTAGAAAAGATCAAGGTTTTGGATTGGGGAAGATAAGAGATGGTGGTGAACAGCCGTTTTAAAGACCTGGAGGGAGGAGTGGGATTGAAGAGAGTGAGGGAGTTTGTTCCAGAGGCGGGAGAAAAGTGGAATGAAGGAGTGAAGGTGAGCAGAGAGTCTTGATTTTGGCAGTTTAACCATAAGAGGGTTGCAGGCAGATCTTGTGCGACCTGTAGGAATATTTGGGGGACAGAGGCCAGAGAGAGCTGGGGGAGCAAGGCCGGAGAAGAGTCGGTAGAAGACGGAAAGACCACCAACCTGCCTGCGGTGAGTAAGTGAAGGCCCTCGGAGATAGCGTCATCGCGTGAGATTCCAATGATTCTGAACGCCTTGGTTTCAACAGCGTGAAGACGAGCTAGGTGTGAGGCAGGAGCACCAGCCCAGAGGGGAGAGCAGTACTCCATTGAGCTGCAGATGAAAGCCTTGTATGTGGTGAGGAGCTCAAGTGTGCCAAGGAAGGACTTCGCACGACGGAGGATGCCCAGGTCGGCGACTGGCTTTGGAGGCCAGCTTGGAAAAGTGGTTTTCCCAGGAAAGATCATGGCAGATAGTGAGACCCAAAAGCTTGAGTGACAGAACTTCTTGGAGAGGATTATTCAGAAAGTAGATGGGAGGGTTGTCCAGTCGGTCTTTTCGGAGAGACATCGTAAGAGTGTGAGATTTGTAAGGATTGAAAGACATGTTCCACTTGTTTGCCCAGTCTGTGATTTTGTCCAGGTCTGCAGAGAGTGAGGAGGCTGCAGACTGCCGATCTGAGGGATGAGGAATGGAGCGGCAGAGAGTGGAGTCATCAGCAAAGAGATAGAAAGGATTTTCAAGAGAGTCAGAGAGATCATTGATGAAGACCAGAAAAAGCACAGGGCCCAGAACACTGCCTTGGGGAACTCCTGCCTGAACAGGAAGAGGAGATGAGAGAAACCCATTCAGGGCCACACGTTGACTACGACTAGAGAGGAAGTCCGCCAGCCATGCATGGAGATTTCCATGGATACCAAAGGAGGAGAGTTTGGTGAGCAGAGCGGGGTGCCAGTCCGTATCGAAGGCACGTGATATGTCGAGGGAGACAGCTCTAATTTCCTGTTTGGCATTGAGGACCTCCATCCATTGTTGAGACAGCAGAAGCAGCATGTCCAGAGTAGAGTGACCTAGTCTGAAACCAAATTGATGATGAGAGATCAGATCAAGCCATTGGAGAAGAGGAAAGATTTCATATCCGAAGCAATGATGGATTCCATGACTTTGCTGATAATTGGGAGAAGGCTGATTGGTCTGTAGTTGCTAGGATATGTTTTTGCACCTTTTTTGTGCAAAGCGGTTATGTTGGCTGATTTCCAAGCAGATGGCAGTTGACCTTGAGCAAAAGAGAGGGTGAAAAGAACAGAGAGAGGGAGTGAAAGAGCGGAAGAACAGGATTTTCGGAGCCGCGGGCTGATGCCGTCAGGTCCAGTTGCAGAATCAGAGTCGAGGGTTGACAGAAACTTTTCCACCTTGTCAGGAGGAAAGGACACGGAGTCCAGGAGCAGCTGTGTACGACTGGGTACGGTGGGTACAGAGAGGGATGGGTTTGGGACACAAGATTTAGAGGCAAACATAGAGTTGAGGCATTCAGCTTTTTCACGTGCGGAGTCAGCTGTGTAGCCGTTTGAGGTAAGGGAGGGGATGGAGGGGGAACAAACACCAGAAACAGATTTGACCAGACGCCACCAGGATTTGGAAGAGGGAGACAGATAAGAGAGTTCGGTCTTGAGAACGGAGAGATATTGTTTCCTGGCTCTCCTGAGGGTGGACACACACTTGTTTCGGGCTTTGTGAAAGGAAATGAGATTTCCTTCCCTTGGATTTGCTTTCCAGGAGACCAAGGCAAGTTGTTTCTGGGCAACAGCCCCACCACAAGATTCCGTGTACCATGGACGGGAGGAAGGGTATGACAACTGAAGACGAGATGGGATAAATCTGTGCATGAGAGAGAGCAATTTACTTTGGAAGAATTCCCAGGATGAGTTGATGTCAGAGGTGGTAGAGATGGGAGACCAGTCCAGATGATTAATGGCTGCTTGAAGACCGTGCCAGTTGGCCTGAATGAAATGCCAGACTCGTCGACGCTGAGGAGGCTCTCTGAGAATGGTCAGAGAGATGTCCACTTTAACAAGCACATGATCAGATGAGCCAATTGGAGCAGAAGAAGAGCAGCAGACATTTTCAGGGAAGTTAGTCATAACCAAGTCCAAAAGAGAAGATGCTCTGTTGACTGAGATCAGGGTCGGGTAATTGACAGATTGTCTCAGTCCCAGTGAGTTGCAGAAGTCCTTTGCTGAGGAGCCATGGCTGGTGAGAGAGGTACCCACACCCAGCCAACTGGCATGGTGACAATTGAAATCACCACATATGAGGAAGAGAGAGATGGGATGAGTAGATAGAAGTTGGTCCATATTATCAGACAGAGAGATGTAGATGGAGTCATCACTGTTTGGTGGACGGTACAACACACATATGAACAAGAGGTGGGAGCGAAGGGGAAGCCGTAGCCAGAAGTATTCTTGGGGGTGAGGTGGAGAGAGTGCAGTGCAGGGCGAGTGAGGAAGAGAGTTTTTGATAAAGATAGCAACCCCACCTCCAGGACGAGGCTCAGGTCTATCATACCGGAGGAGGGAGTAACCCGGGAGAGATACTAAGGAATCAGAGACATCATGAAGGAGGAAAGTTTCTGTTGAGCAGATCACGTCTGGTTTGACAGAAGCAACCTGTATGGAGAGATCAGTTAAGTTTGAACGAAGGCCCCGGATGTTTGAGGTCCATACCGTTAATGAAGAGGAAGGGGGGGGGGCAACGGATACAGAACAGGGAGGAGGTTAATTGGTTATAGTAATTTTCATTGGATACAGTACAGGGGGGAGGTTAATTGGTTATAGTAATTTTTACTTCCGACAGGTGTGCGGACCAGCGACTGTGAGCCGCTACACCACCCATGTGCAAGTACGTCCACTTTTCCCCTAAATCACCTTCTGGCGAGTATTAAAATGCTAACAAACCTTATGAATGGGGTTATGCATCAAATGAAGTTCAAAATGGTCTGTAAGAGTGTCAGTGGCAATATTTCACATCACACTTGAAATAATGGCTGGGAGAAAGCACGTATGAGGCCCCAAGATACAAGTTATAAACAATCCATACACAGTCCACATATAATCTGATGGCTAGAAAATCGGACAGACAATGGGATCCATCATTCATGTGTAAAGACTCATTTAAGCAGCTTTGTTGGCTAAAGATCATTTCAGCTTACCTCGAGGCCTAGCAATTTGAGACGGCTCTGATCCATTTGTCTGTGGAGGACGCAATAGAATGCCTTGAGCAGGGTTCCTTCAAATGTCCACCCAGTTTAGTAGCTACTGTTTAAAAACATAATCGTACGTTTAACAGAATTGACTAAATAGTTTGTGGTTATAAATTATTTTTTTACTCCCGGTAGGGGTGCCCCATGAAATGTCACACTGAGCTATTTCTACACCTTAACATGGAGTTCTTCGAAGGCAGAAATCCCCCTTGGGGAAGGGCGGGGAAGTTAAACCGCTACAACCTCCGTCGTGTGACCCATAGTCCCCCAAGCAAGTTTGTTCGAGATGGGAAAAGTAACGAGCAAATGTATCACGGTCAGATAGACAGACAGTCAGATAGACAGACAGACAGACAGACAGACACCAAATTGCGCATTTTAGTATGATGATGGATAATTGTTGCATTTGAATACACACTTGCAAAAAATGTAAAATATGTAAGTCATTGACTCTGCTGGTTTTTCATGCTTTAGCTTGGGATGGTTGGGTAGCCTAAGGTACATGTGAAAGTGTTGTGACTGGTGCCACAAGCATCAAATCTGACACTCAGCTTGGGCATGTCCAAAACTCGAGGGCCATTGCAGATTTTCCTGTGTGGGAAACAGCTGCCATTTTCAAAATGGCTACAACTATAATCTTCCTTTTACTTGAAGATTCTATGCAGAGGCATGGTAATCAAAATTGTCAAAAAAATTATGTTCCCCATCCAAAATTTCTCATAAAATGTATCGTTTTGGTTTTCATGTATTAGGTTGTAACATATTCTCTGCCACAACCACACAGGGGAGTGCACTAGAGAGCTGCCTTGAAGAATTTGCACTGATCCCGGCAGCTGCGCATGTCCCATCCACATTGGTCTTGCTTCTTCTTCCACCCCCACTGTCAGGGAGCTGAAAGCTTGGGAGTAGCATTCATCATTTGGGCCCAACAGTGGCCAGCCAGGTATGCAGCAGGTGCTGAATGAGTGCCTCCTTTGTTGGGGGAAGCTATTCCAGTGTTCTACCCTTCTGAGTGAAGGGCTGTTTGTGGGCTTGGTTGAAGCACTCCTCACTGTTAATATGGTGATACCCCAAGATCACAAAGCGCTCCAGTGACTTTAGCCAATCCACTATAGATTCTGAGGTAGCACTCAAGCACAGAATGCTAGTGTGATCTTCGTGTCGGCTTTCCAAGTGTCCCACAGTCTTCTTCCCGACATCTCCAAATAATGACGCCGTTACACCCAGTGAATGCTAGGACAATTAGCAAAGTGACAGTCTGGCCAGGCCCCTGTGCCCTGGCCATTGTGTGAGCTGCTAAGAACTGAATGGTCTTCCCAGTTCCAAAGGAAATCCACAGCTCAGGGATGTCAAGGTGCTGGGCTGACGTCACTGCCAGAATGACCACAACTGTCAATTGTACATGTTGACACCTTGGTATACCCTGGCTTCACAGCATCTTCCACATGGAGCATGATTCGTGTATCGGCCCACTCATGACTGCATGGTGCAAGACCCGGCATATCGGGGCTGCACTCAGGGCACTTCTGAGCGATGTGTGACTATTACTTGCTTGACTGTGCATATAGCTGCTACTGCTGTTATAAGAGAAATCACTGATGGATCTATAGCTGAAAAGTTTTCTTTAGGCATGCTCGACAAAGCTGCCAAATTACATGCTAGCATCATGAAAGTCACAATGCTCTAAAAGATTGTCACATGTCTGCTGGGATAGGAGCGGAGATGTTGGGGTTGTGGGACAGGAACCTGAGGTTGTTTCTATGTATATAGTGGTCGTGATGTTCTTGTGATTTTTCTACTAATAAGTCGTGTCTATATTTTTATCTCCACCACCCAAGGTAGATGGAGGTCATGCTTTCACCCGTCATAGGTGTTCGTTTGTTAGTCTGTTAGTGAGCAGGGTATCTCAAGCAATTATGGACGGATTCAAACTAAACTTGGTGGACAGGTTGGGTGTGTGACAAGGAAGAATTATACAATTTTTGTAAGAACCAGGATACTATAATTTTAAAGTCATTCTTCACCATTATAGCTGGTGTTGGCCTAATGGTTTGGGTGGTGGGCTTGGGATCCTAAGGTCCTGAGTTTGAATCCCGTTCAGCTGTTGAATTAATACCAGGTGGGGTTGACTCAGCCGGTCATCCTTCAGAGGCCAGTGAAATGAGTACCAGGGTACTGGGTCCTCTCTCAAGGAGGTTGGTGGCAGGATTTGCACTCCGGCTGCCGTAAAAACACCACCTCATTCCATAGCACACACAGTGGTGTGTGTCGGGATGGTGCGGAAGAGTCGTCCAAGGACGCAGCGATGTGCTGATCCAGCGTACGCTTCACCATTGAGAGATGGGACAAAAAAAATCGACATACAGCAGGATATCTGAAAAAGTTGTGGACGGATTCAGAAGAAACTTGTTGGATGCGTTGGGTGTGCGACGAGAGATTAATTGATTAAATTTTGTTGAAGATCCGAATCCGTATCCGAGAGTTGTTTAATTTTTTAAGTGATTTTTCGTCATTGAGTAATAGTACCCAAAACTATACATAGCAGGATATTTCAAAACGTTGTGGACGAGTTATGACAAAACTTGGTGGATGAGTTGGGTAAGTGACAAGAACAAGCCAATCAGATTTTGTTTCAGGACTGGATGCAGATCCGGCCTATCAGTGGGATGCAGTTCAGACTGGCAGAGGTACCGAGTGTCATTATACATTTATGTGACATGTATTTGTTATTATATTATTTTGTGGTTTCGTCTTAAAAAACAATATATGGGGAGAAATGTAACCAAGTATAATTTTCCTATTAGTCCTTATTGGACTAATAGATATTTGAATGTGAATTTAATGAAAATATAACATATCTTTTGTCATGAGAAGCGGAGTTTTAACCGGATATCAGGTTACTTCCTGCATGTTGTCCAAATGTTGAAGCTTTCCGACTTATGAAATGCCATGTTGTCCCTGCAAACCAATCTCAAGACACAATGTGGTTGTTGCTGTCACCTGGACCGGCATTACAAGTTGTCTTCAACAAAAGACAGACTAAGCCACCTTATTTCCTCGACATACTGCTTTCAATTCCAGGATAAGTTCAACAAAGGATTGTTGGCAATCGATTATCAATTATGTAATAGACAATAATCCAGAATAAACAATTTCAAAAGACAAATAAAAAATTTGGGAAGAAACAATCTCAAAATAAAGCAGATTTATATTCCTTTTCAAACCAACTGTGACAGCAATCAACTTCCCTGGTTCAGACTCACGGGGATATCGAGTTATCTTGTTCCGTCAAGTTGTGGCCGACTTCTAGTGACATTCCTGATTAGATTTCTCCAAACATCCCTATCCTGAACTGCTTTCCGAAGCTCTGGCAGAGACAGCTTAGTTTTTTTTTTTTTTTTTTTTTTTTTTTTGTATACAAGATCGAGGCTGGTGAAAGAGCGAACATTAATCACACAGAAAGACAAACAGACACATAAAACAAATAACATCGGGAGCGGTAGACAAGATGGGGAGAGAGGGGGAAGGACACAAACACAACATTTGAGAGCAGGGACCGAGGGACATGGAGACATCGAGAGATCTGTGGGAGGGAGAGGGCTTTGGGGGGAGGCATGTGAAGGGGGGGGGGGGGGGGGGGTGGGAGAGGTATAAACATATGGACACTGCCAGGACTTCCAGGAAAGAAGTTGGAATTTCAAACAAGGTGGATCTGGGGTGAATTAGTGGGGGTAGAAAAGATCAAGGTTTTGGATGGGGGAAGATAAGAGATGGTGGTGAACAGCTGTTTTAAAGACCTGGAGGGAGGAGTGGGATTGAAGGGAGTGTGGGAGTTTGTTCAAGAGGCGGGAGAAAAGAGGAATGAAAGAGTGAAGGTGAGCAGAGAGCCGAGATTTCGGCAGTTTAACCATCAGAGGGTTGCTGGCAGATCTTGTGCGACCTGTAGGAATATTTGGGGGACAGAGCACAGAGAGAGCTGGGGGAGCAAGGCCGGAGAGGAGTCGGTAGAAGACAGAAAGACCACCTACCTGCCTGCGGTGAGTGAGTGAAAGGCCCTCAGAGATAGCTTCATCGCGGGAGATTCCAATGATTTTGAAAGCTTTGGATTCAACAGCGTGAAGCCGAGCCAGGTGTGAGGCAGGAGCACCAGCCCATAGGGGAGAACAGTATTCCATTGAGCTGCGGATGAAAGCCTTGTATGTGGTGAGGAGCTCAGGTGTGCCGAGGAAGGACTTCGCACGACGGAGGATGCCCAGTCGGCGACTGGCTTTGGAGGCTAGCTTGGAAATGTGGTTTTCCCAAGAAAGATCATGGCAGATAGTGAGACCCAAAAGCTTGAGCGACAGAACTTCTTGGAGAGGATTGTTGAGAAAGTAGATGGGAGGGTTGTCCAGTCGATCTTTTCGGAGAGACATAGTAAGAGAGTGAGATTTGTCAGGATTGAAAGACATGTTCCACTTGTTTGACCAGTCTGTGATTTTGTCCAGGTCTTCAGAGAGTGAGGAGGCTGCAGACTGCCGATCTGAGGGAAGAGGAATGGAGCGGCAGAGAGTGGAGTCATCAGCAGAGAGATAGAGAGGATTTTCCAGAGAGTCAGAGAGATCATTGATAAAGACCAGAAAAAGCACAGGGCCCAGCACACTGCCTTGGGGAACTCCAGCCTGAACAGGAAGGGGAGATGAGAGAAATCCATTCAGGGCCACACGTTGATTACGACCAGAGAGGAAGTCTGCAAGCCATGCATGGAGATTTCCATGGATACCATAGGAGGAGAGTTTGGTGAGCAGAGCTGGGTGCCAGACCGTATCGAAGGCACGTGATATGTCAAGGGAGACAGCTCTGATTTCCTGTTTGGCATTGAGGACCTCCATCCATTGTTGAGACAGCAGAAGCAGCATGTCCAGAGTAGAGTGACCTGGTCTGAAACCAAATTGATGATCAGAGATCAAGCCATTGGAGAAGAGGAAAGATTTCATATCCGAAGCAATGATGGATTCCATGACTTTGCTGATAATTGGGAGCAGGCTGATTGGTCTGTAGTTGCAAGGATCTGTTTTTGCACCTTTTTTGTGTAAAGCGGTAATGTTAGCTGATTTCCAGGATGCTGGCAGATGACCTTGAGCAAAAGATAGGGTGAAAAGAACAGAGAGAGGGTGAGATAGAGCGGCAGAGCAGGATTTTAGGACCCGTGGGCTGATGCCGTCTGGTCCAGTTGCAGAATCAGAGTCGAGGTTTGACAAAAACTCCTCCACCTTGTCAGGAGAGAAGGACACAGAGTTCAGGAGCAGTTGGGTTCGACTGGGAAAGGTGGGAACAGAGAGAGATGGGTTTGGGACTAAGGATTTTGAGGCAAACACAGAGTTGAGGCATTCGGCTTTGTCACGTGCGATGTCAACTGTGTGGCCATTTGAGGTAAGGGAGGGGATGGAGGGGAAAAACAAACACCAGAAACGGATTGGACCAGATGCCACCAGGATTTGGAGGAAGGAGACAGGTTTGAGAGTTCATTCTTGAGTGAGGAGAGATAGTGCTTCCTGGCACTCCTGAGGGTAGACACACACTTGTTCCGAGCTTGGTGGAAGGAACTGAGATTGCCTTCAGTTGGATTAGCCTTCCAAGAGGCAAAGGCAAGTTGTTTCAGGGCAACTGCCTCACCACAAGATTCAGTGTACCATGGACAGGAGGAAGGGTAAGACAACTGAAGGCGAGATGGGATAAATCTGTGCATGAGAGAGATCAGTTTGCTTTGGAAGAATTCCCAGGAAGAATTGATGTCAGAGGCAGTGGAGATGGGAGACCAATCCAGACGATTGATGGCTGCTTGAAGACCGTCCCAGTCGGCCTGAGTGAAATGCCAGACTCGTCGACGCTGAGGAGGCTCTCTGAGAATTGCCAGAGAGATGTCCACTTTGACAAGCACATGATCAGAAGAACCGATTGGAGCAGAAGAAGAGCAGCAGACATTAGCAGGGAAGTTTGTCATAACCAAGTCTAGAAGAGAAGATACTCCATTGGCTGAGATCCGGGTCGGGAAATTGACAGATTGTGTCAATCCCAGTGAGTCACAGAAGTCCGTTGCTGAGGTGCCATGACTGGTGAGAGAGGAACCCACACCCAACCAGGTGGCATGATGACAGTTGAAGTCACCACATATGAGGAAGAGAGAGTTGGGATGAGTGGATAGAAGTTGGTCCATGTTGTCAGACCGTGAAATGTAGATGGAGTCATCACTGTTTGGGGGACGGTACAGAACACATATGAACAAAAGGTGGGAGCGGAGAGGAAGCCGTAGCCAGAGGTACTCCTGGGGGTGAGGAGGAAAGAGGGCAGTGCAAGGAGAGTGAGGAAGAGAGTTTTTGATAAAGATAGCCACCCCACCACCAGGCCGAGGCTCAGGTCTATCATACCGGAGGAGGGAGTAACCAGGAAGAGATATTAAGGAATCAGAGACATTTTGAGGGAGGAAAGTCTCTGTTAAGCAGATCAAGTCTGGATTGTCAGAAGCAACCTGTATGGAGAGATCAGTCAGGTTTGAGCGAAGGCCCCGGATGTTTGAGGTCCATACCGTTAATGAAGAGAGAGGGGGAGCATCAGGTACAGGACAGGGGAGGGGAGGAGTAGGGTAAGATGAAGGATGAGAGGGGGAGGTAGGGAGAGCAGTTGATAGTGTGTCAGATATTGCAGAAGAGTTCCAAGAAAGGGAAGGATGAGGAGGATGAAAGGTTTGATGGTGAAGGGATGAGGCACAGTGAGGGGTTGTTTGAGGGGGGGCAGAGGAAAGTAGAAGGTTTGGGGGGGTGGAGGTATGAGATAGAAGGGAGACGAAGTGGGGAGGAGGCAGCTTGGAGGAGGAGGGGGGAGGAGGGAGAATTGGAGAGGAATGGTATGGGGGGAGAATTGAATGGGAGGGGTTGGGGGGGAGTTTTGAAGGGGAGGAGTGAGGGGGGAGTTTAGGAGGGTAGGCGCAAGGGGGGAGTTTTGGAGGGAAGGGGCAAGGGGGAAGTTTAGAAGTGGAGGGGCAAGGGGGGAGTTTAGGAGTGTAGGGGCAAGGGGGGGGGGATTTGGAGGGGAGGGGCAAGGGGGGAGTTTAGGAGGGGGAGGGCAAGGGGGGAGTTCAGGAGTGGAGGGGCAAGGGGGGGGATTTGGAGGGGAGGGGCAAGGGGGGAGTTTAGGAGGGGAAGGGCAAGGGGGGAGTTCAGGAGTGGAGGGGCAAGGGGGGAGTTTAGGAGTGTAGGTGCAAGGGGGGGGATTTGGATGGGAGGGGCAAGAGGGGAGTTTAGAAAGTGGATGATTAATGAAAGACGAACATTGATAACAAATTGGGTTTGTTGTGATTTTCAAGTTAGCAATCCGATTCAGAACGATGGAGGAGGGATGGAATGAATGTGAATTTAGACCATGTAGTGAGGGAGACGTATAAGATATTGAATTTCTTTTTTTTGAAGTGGAATGAGTTGGAGAGGAAATTGAGAAAAGCCTTTTAAATAGGAAGAAAAACAGCGTGTTGTAATATACCACTGAATAAAACACAGAAGGGGAAAGGTTAAACATATTTAAATAATATTTAAACAGAACTGTGAACAATCTTCTATGCACAAAATACCAACGGGGGGAGAGCCGAGAGGGACCACCACGAGTCACGTGAACAGGGCAAACGGTGGATGGCAAGGAGATAATGGGGGCGGGGCGAACAGCACACCTGGACAGAAAATACAGGATGAGACAACAGTACACGTGGAGAAAGGAAAATAAATGTTTTTGGTTTTTTTTTTTTTTTTTTTTTGTTTGTTTGTTTGTTTTTTGGGGCGGGGGGTGGGGATTTAGAACGTTAGACAGAGTATTATGTTCGGGGTAGAAGGGAAAAAACTAAGCCAAGCAAAACACGCTTAAGTTAACAAAACACCGACGGGGGTACAACTACAAGGCCACACACGAGGAGCAGAACACGATTAATTAATTACGAGTTACAGGAAATTCAAACCAAAACTAACTATAATCAAACAATAACGCATGGACGATAAAATAACGAGTTGAAATTTGACAATCTATCTGGGGAAATGGGGGAGAAACACGTGGTCGAAGAACGAACGAACGAATAAGAATGAATAAACGAATGAGCACAGAGAAGGTAATGTCTTTTTTTTTTGTTTTTTTGAGTTGAGATTTACATAAGGAAGTAGGCTATGGGGTGAAAAGACTGGGAAAACAGAGAACGAAAGTTATTGGATCACAAAACGACGGACCGCTGAGAGAAAAACAAAGCCTCAAGGTTGTACAGTGTACACTGTACAAGGCCTCAAGACACGACACGAATTAACACGATTTTCAATACAGGTATGAGATTTGCACCGAAAATCTTCGTCGGGACAATATACGTACATACACCATAAAATAAATACAGTTATAACGAAAATACAAATGGGAACAATTACTTAACTTCGATTTCGATGGAGAGCGTGTAGAGCTGCGAATAAACGAACCCTCGCCAGCAAGCAAGACCGGAAACGAAAGTCTTTTTGGAGCAAGTTTTTTGGAAGTAGTTGGAGCCTTTACCCCAACCACCCAATACATATAAGGTCTGCCTTTTCCTCTTCTTCAACAACAACACAACAACATGCATTTTAAGGCCATTTTCCCTGCTAGAGCGGGGGGGGGGGGGGGGGGGGGGGGGGTGGGGTTAGCCTTGCGGTCCCCATGACCATCTTCTCCATCTTGCCCTATTTTCTTCATCGCCCCTTGTTAACCCCCTTGCCCGCATTTCTTCTTCCATCATCTTTAGCCAAGTCTTTCTCGGTCTTCCCCATCCTCTACTTCCTTCCAAATTCATTTCCATCACTCTTCTCAACCAGTCACTTTCATCCTTCCTCAACACATGACCAAAGCATCTCAACCTGTTCCTCTTCACAGCATCAATCACAGGCTCTATTCCCATCATCTTTCGCAATTCATCATTTGTCTTCCTCTCTCTCAACGATACTCCGCACATCCATCGAACCATTCGCATTTCCACCCTTTCCAACCTTCGTTGCTGCTCTACGTTCATTACCCATGGCTCGCTCCCATAAATCATAACACTTCTCACACATGCAGCATACACCTTTCCCTTCAGCTTCAACGACACTCCCCTCCTCATCAGCACGCCACTCAGTTCCCGTAACTTCTTCCGTGCACATCACACTCGAGCAACCGTTGCCGAGTCTGATCCACCTTCTCCATTCAGCATGTTTCCGAGGTAGCAAAATGTTTTCACACCTTACAGCTTCACGCCGTCTCCAAGATCCAACTCAACATTTCCTCCATCTGCAGCTCCCTCTGTGCACACCTTACATTTGAATGTAGCTGCCACACTGGTTAATGACCCTCTCAGACCACTACATTTTTGATGAACCCACTCAGCGCACATTGTACATTGAATGGAGTTCACTCCGACATGCTTCCTGCACACAGCACAGGGCCACTTCCCAGTTCTTTCCACCTCACCACATGCTTTACCACTTGCCATCACCTTCGTCTTTCCGATATTCACCTTCAGACCTTTTGTCTCCATACATTCCTTCCACTTGTTCATATTTTCCTTCAGTCCATCCATACTTTCCGCAATCAACACCAGATCATCTGCATACAACAACTCCCACGGTAAACCCTCCTTTACGTTCTGAGCCAGCACCTCCATCACAGCTACAAATAGTAGTGGACTTAGTACCGACCCATGATGCACTCCCACCTTCACCTCAAACTCACCACTGTTCCCGTCCTTCGTCCTTACAGCTGTGCGCGCTCTTTTGTACATTGCCATCACAACTCTGATCAACCATTCCTCCACTCCTAACTTCCTCAATGCCCATATCAATACTTTGCGTGGAACCCTATCAAATGCTTTCTCCAGATCAACAAACCCAAGAAACAACTTCTTCCTCTTCTCCATGTACTTCTCCTGCAACTGCCTCACAATAAAAAGCGCGTCTGTCGTTCCTATTCCTGGCATAAATCCAAACTGCATTTCGTCGATCTTCACTTTCTTCCTTATCCTCCTATCCAACACCCTTTCCAATACCTTCATTCCATGCTCCAATAACTTTATCGCTCGATACGAGCCACACTCCAGAGGGTCACCTTTCCCGTGGTATAGAGGGACAAGGGTACTGAGTTCCCAAGCCACTGGAATGCGGCCTTCTTTCACCACAAGATTACAGATCTCTGTCATTCTCTTCACACCCCAACTTCCTGCTGCCTTCAACATATTTGTCCCACTTCATCCTTCAAGCAACTCACCCCCATCACATCACACCTCTCTTTCGCTATCTGCTTTGCAATCCTGAATACTGCTCTCTGACCCTCTTCCGAATCCCCGTCGGCCCTCCCGCTTTTCTACTCTTCATTGCTTTTATCGCTTCCTCAACTTCCTTCTCAGTTATCTTCTCTGCCGGTCCTAAAACTGGGTTACTCTCCATGTTCCCATCCCATTCATTCTCTGTATTCAACAGCATTTCCATATATCTTTTCCATCTTCCTTTAATTCCATCTGGGTCCACAACGATTTGTCCCACTTCATCCTTCAAGCAACTCACCCCCATCATATCACACCTCTCTTTCGCTGTCTGCTTTGCAATCCTGAATACCGCTTTCCGACCCTCTTCCGAATCCAAGCGTTCTCTGAACATTTTCCTACACGCCTCCTGTGCCTTTGCTACCTCTTTCTTTGCAGCCTTCTTGGCTGCCTTATAACTTTCATGCTCTGCTGATTCTGCTCCCGTACCCTTCGCCTTCTGCCACTCCTTGAACTTATTCCTCTTCTCGTCAATCCTCTTTCCAACTTCATCATCCCACCACCATGTTTCCGAGTGCCTCGGTGGTCCTTTTCTCCATCCACATACCTCACCAACGGCTCCCAACAGACTAGCATTCATTGACATACAACCACTTTCAAGCTCAACCACATCATCCTCTACCCTACTCAGCCTCTCTTTTAATACCTCCCTTACTGTCACCTCTTTCAACCTCCACACCTTCATTCTCGGTTGGTACTTCACCCGCCGAGCTCTCCTCGCACCTTTCACCCTTATGTCGCAGACAACCAAGTGGTGCTGTGAAACAGCCTCCTCCCCCAGGATCACCTTTGTGTCCCGGAGGTGCCCCCTATCTCGCCTACGCACCATCAGGTAGTCAACGGTTGTCGTCGACCCACCTGACATGTATGTAACAAGCTTATTATCCTCTTTCTGGAACTGAGTATTACAAATCAACAAATCAGCTGCATCAGCAAACTCCAAAATCCTTTCACCTTCTCCATTTCTCACACCATATCCGTAACCCCCATGAACTCCCTCAAAACCGTCCATACTCCTTCCCACATATCCATTTAGGTCTCCTCCAACCACAACAACTTCCTCATCTTTCACGTTTTCCATCAGCTTCTCTATCGCACACCAGAACTTGTCCTTCTCTTCATCGCTCCGACCAACCTGCGGAGCATATCCCGAGATGACGTTCACCAAGAGCTTTCCAATCATCATTTTCACCATCATCAACCTATCACTCACTCTCGTCACACTCACCACACTGTCTACAAACTCCTCAGAAAACAGGACACCAACACCATTCACACCCTCCGGGCACCCTTGCCACACAAACTTGTATTTCTGTCCCTGCCGACCCTTCACCATTCTCACACCATTTCCCTTCCATCTCGTCTCTTGCACACAACATATGTCCACTCTTCTTCTGACCAATACTTCCACCACTTCTCCTGATCTCCCTGTCATTGGCCCTACATTCCATGTAACAAACCTCAGAAACCGATCTCCACTTCAGGCTGTACCCTGCCCATATGTAGTTGTAATTGTCATGGTTCTCTTTTTTGAGGCAATGTTTTATGGCCGGATGCTGTTCCTGACGCCAACCCTCTTAGTCGTCTCTTTCGACACGCAGGGATATGGTGTACCTATTCTAATCCAGGGTATACGCTGGAAAACGTTTAAAACATGGAAATTCTGGGGGGGGGGGGGGGGGGGGGTAAGGTGGGGGGGCATCACGGCTGTGGGGGCCCTGTCAGCACCATGCCACGGCGGCCCGGTCAGCACCACACCACGTCGGCCCGGTCAGCACCACACCACGTCGGCCCGGTCAGCACCACACCAGCCCGGTCTGTTTTTCCAACCGTAGAAGACTTTCTGTATTCCTGTGGATATTGCGTTGGTGGTTTTGGACTGATGGTGGCACGGTATAATTTATACCAGTACACGTATCCCAGTTGAAGTAGAAATGTGAGAATTTCACTGTGCACGTATCTCCATTTTTATTTCTCCCAAGCATCACAATGGCAGGCCTTTAATCTAGCTGGGCCCTCAGGTCTACACATCTCTTGACAACCACATCAACACAACAAGTACACATCAACTTGACAACT